>NC_138983.1:32284810-32713079 GCF_964341445.2 Mesoplodon mirus
TGTAAAAATAGTTATGCCCTTTGAAAAATATTTAAGTTTATGGAAACATGTAGAGTAAAAAAGGAATATATTTTAAAATAGTACTATACATATGCATTTCTTTTACATTTGGGAGATAACTGCTATACATTTTAAAAAGCCACGTGTTATATACTTTTATACTAAAACATAAACGATCATATCTCTTCCAGCATATTATACCACATAGCTAATACTATTAAAGAACATACCTCCTTTTCTAACATCAAGCCTTCTGCTCTGAGGTTCTTTTCAAATGTGTTTCTTTTGTCATACTGTATATTTGACTTTCTATAAACCAGGATGTAATCAATCCGCTTTTTGCCATCTTTGAATAGAAGTCCACTGGATGCTATGTAATTCATGTCATTCTGCAAATAAAGCAAGGGTTGTTAATAGCATGGGTTAGATAAGCACACACATTTTGCTTTCAGTCACTTCCGTTTGAATATTGGCAATCCAATATAAAAATGTGTTTTTTACCTTCCAATTGTGAGATAAGAAAAGATCATTTTAAAAATTTGCAATCTACAGTAGGAGACAAGCTAGCAAGTGACGTTCTAGGATTTGAAATTAGGCAGTCTGACACCAGAACATGGATTCTCTGTTATCATCAAAATGCATATGTTTTATTCAATAAGACCCTGTAAAAATAATTGCCAACATACATTGAATATTTGCTCAAAATCAGGCCTAGACATAAATGTTTTACATATTTTAATATTCAAACTTTCATTTTGAAGATAAAGACAACAAGGTTTAAACAACATAAGCATTGAGAACCAAAATTAACATAATTTCCTACATGAAATAATACTCAGATAAGACATTATTTTCCTAAACCTATGTTCAACAATACCAAACCAAACAATTCCTGGGCTGCTTGTTCCAAGAAATACTTGCTCCCAGAATATAAGACTGTGATCCAACTAAAACAGCCTACTTATTAAGACTAATTGCATGCTTATTAAGACTTCTTTAAGGTCCTCCCCTTGCTCTGTCTACCTACCCCAGTTGCTTTTCCCATACTCCGACCAATTTGCAACCAACTTCCTCCCTTGCAAGATTTACCTTAAAATCCTCCAGTCTAGGTCCTAGAACCCTCTGAAAACTCTTCCCTAACTTCATCTTTTTAAAACACTACTAAGACTACACAGATGGTACCCTTACTTGCTATAACTTTAATAAAATTAGTTTTTATGATCAACTGATTTTCATGACGGTCTTTTTCGGGGGCTGGCACTTTGCCAGGAAACGGTTCCACATGACTTGAATTCAAGTTTGACTCCCAGTCCTTGTTCTTAACTATTATATACATTACCCTTCTTTCTCCACATTTTCCATCAAACTATTTAAATATCTGTACCAACTCTCTATTCCATTTTTCCCCATACAGGCATTCTTGAGATTCTAAAACGTCTTAACATTTGGAGAGCTATCTGATAATTTCAGACAAAGGCATCTCCAACTTCTTTGGAGGAGCCTACTTGGGATATACATGCAGCTCGAGGTAAAAAAGTGAGGACCCTCAGAGTAACCTGGTGGCCAAGGAGTCATCCAGGTGAAGCAACAAAAAAGATATCTGAGTGACTGTCATCCTATAGGGACAGGTTAGGCTGCTCAGGAGCTGTCCTTTTAGAAAGAATAGGTTCATGTGTGTGAATTTGGGGGTATTAGAGACTCCCACGTTCAAGGACAAGAAGGTTTGCATAGCCTTTTCTTCAATGAATGAAAAGATTTTGAGATTCCCAGGATTATTTTATTGGATACTATAAAGTGACTAACAACTCCAGCAGAGTCATCAAGGCCTTGTAGTTGCATGATAATGATGATAATAATAGCTATCACTAACTGATCACTTACTATGGTGCCAGGCAGTGTGCCAAGTGCTTTATTCTCATAATTCTTTAAGGTAGATATTGATATGAGTACCAGAAGCCAAAGAGGTTAAGTGACATCCCAGATGTCATGGAAACGGCAATAGTGAAACTAGAACTCTCACCTATTTGATGGTGGTCTTGACAACAATATTGCAAAAGACAAGGAAGTATATATAAGTGCACATGACTAGGTCTGGGGCTTGAGCAGTAACAGAAGGTTAACTGGCCAAAAGGCCATTTACAGGTCCTATAGGATGGAGACACTGAGGATTTATGGCCAGAGAAGATACAACTAACTTCAGACTTTAGAGTGCTTTTGCCTCCACCACTCCAGAGGTTTCTTTGGCCAGCGTCACCAATGACATACTCATTGATGTATCCCATTAATCAATTTTCTATCCTCTTCTTTACCTTTCAGTAGTTGAATCACTCACTCCACCTTGAAATACATTTTTTTCCTTTGCATTCCCAAGACATCTCATTTATTTGGATTTTTTCCTACTTAAATGGTTCCTTATTCTCAGCTTTTATTTCTTTCTTCCTCTGATTTGTTAAAGGACCAGTCATTGATTCTCTTGCCTTCTTTATCTGCATTCCCTTCCTTGTGATTTCATTCAGTCTCATGGTTTTAAATAACAATTTATATGCTGACTACATAATTAATATTCATAGGCTTGTGTATCCAACTGCCTTCCTGATTTCTTCACTTGGATGTCTAATGGACATCTCAGAGTTGACTGTCCAAAATGGAATTCCTTATTTTATCCAAGCATATGTTTCCCAAAACCCTTTTTATTCTGATTGGTTGCAAATCTATCCTTTAAATTGCTCAGATCAAAAATCTCGAGTCATCTTTATTTCCTCTCTTTTCACCCATCTAATATTCAGATCATCAGAAAATTCTTCAAAATATATATAGAATCTGACCACTTTCTAACACCTTCATTACTACTCTTTTCTAAGATATATCACATATTGACTACATTATTATAATAGTCTGACTCATCTCTTAGCTTCTATCTTTGCTCCTCTAAAGTCTGTTCTCAACATGACAGTTAAGACACTTGAGTAATCCTCCGCATTTTAAACATTATATAACTCCTCTCTTCAAGACCCTCCAGCTGCTTTCCACGATATTCCATTCTTTTTTTTTTTTTTTTTTTTTTGCTGTACGCGGGCCTCTCACTGCTGTGGCCTCTCCCGCTGCGGAGCACAGGCTCCGGACACACAGGCTCCGCGGCCATGGCTCGCGGGCCCAGCCGCTCCGCGGCACGTGGGATCTTCCGGGATCGGGGCACGAACCCGCGTCCCCTGCATCGGCAGGCGGACTCCCAACCACTGCGCCACCAGGGAAGCCCGATATTCCATTCTTGATCCTACTTTTCCTAATCTATTTTCCTTAGCAACTGTTAAATTCCAACATGTGATATAACACTAAATAATTTATTTATTAATTATCTTTTGTTTACTGTCTACCTTATTCTATTGGAATATAAATTTTACAAAGGTGATAAATTTTTACTATTTTGTTCACAGAGTATTTCAAACATCTAACCCAGGGCCAGACACATAGTAAGCATTAATAGATATTTATGGGAAGAAGGAGGGAAGGAAAGAAGTGAAAGGAGAGAAGGGAATAATCCATAGTTATGTGTATCCAGGTAGGAATAACCTCAAAAGTTCAAGGCCATTAAAATATCATGTGGTCATTTCTCATCCTCTCCCCTCCAGCATTAACACAAATCAAATTATAATCAAATAAGATGAATGATCACAAAATTGTAGCAGAACTGCAATAGCCATGGCTTTCCCTTTGTTTTACACTATGACCCACTGCCTCCAGGCATCTCCATGGTAATGTAAACAAAGATTGAGCTAAAATAAGATTATATAAAATTTTTCCTCTGCATTTTCTTTTTCTTAAAGTGTTCCACCCTCTTGATACCAGTCCAGTATTAAGTATCACCTGAATCTTAAATTAATAATAACATATTTAATCCCAGGTGAAGGTAAAATCCTTCAATGAGAAGACCTAGAAATCACATGACTGGTTGGTAGGAAAACTATGAGAAGATAAGATAGTTTTAAAATATTTTATGTGCTTTCCCTATTTTAAGAGTAGCATGGACTGAAAGTAGAACCCTGATAGGTATTGTTATCTGTTACTCTAAGATTAAGCAATATAAATGTTAAACTCTCCCAGAGAAGCAACTGCCTAACTATTTAAAAAACAAAAACCAAAAAACCTACATCTTTTTATGATAAGTGACCTTCGGTATTACTCACAGGTTTTGTCTCTGTGTAAACATGTTCACAAATTCTATTAACTAGCATTCTAATTTACTATTTAATTATTTTATCATTCTAAATTATGAATAATGAGTTTTACCAGTTTATCAGGAAAAAAGAAAAGTAGTTTTCAAATGGTAATAAAGAAGCATGGCAAGATTTGGAAATCTCTTCTGAATTACGTATAAAGAACATAATATAGGTTCTACATAATTTTAAGGTTAAGAATATTACATTTTATTTTAATACATATTTGGCAACCATTAACCAAGATGTTGATTAACCCACGTTCAAATCTGTTGCCTAAAAGCAGAATTGATGGGAAATTTATGTTCTAGACAGCAAAAGAACCACCTCTTTTTTTGATATAATAACGGTTGTTCAAACATGAAATCAAGACTCATCTGGAACAGTGAAATGTTTTCCAGTTACAATGTGGAATGCATTCCATTTTACACCAGGTTTTTCATGTTTATTGTTCCCAGAAGACAGAATAAAACTAGCTTTTCTCAGAGAAACTGGGATGCAGATCATCCATCAGGTACCTAATCTTTCAACAGCTTTGAAAACCACTTAATTATTTAAGGCATTGTAAACCATGAAGCGCAGAGACTTTCAGAAAAGCTTGTCTTCCTAAAGAATATCTTGAGAATACCCAAGTTAAGGCTCAGGTTTGCAAAGATTTTAGACCATTTGCAAAACTGCAATAGAAGTCTGCCTATTTGCATGAGAATGCCTTTTAGGGTATTCAAATAAAATTATGGCAGTACCTGCTTGTTTGTGAGATGCATATTTTTTCTAGCATTTATTCTTCTCAATCTAACAAGAACACCTAATGAACACCTAATGTGTGCGAGGTGCTGTGCTAAACTCCAGGGATAAAAATAAGTAGACACTGAATATTTTCAGAGATTTTAGCATACATATGGAGTGATAGGCCTGCAAATGTTTAGCTACATTGCTATCTTACATGTGCAGTAATAGAGATCTGAGTTCCAGAGTTGAAGAATGTCAGGGTATAGCCAGAGGAAACATGATTAATGGGTATCAGAAGCCATCAAGGGTCATATTATCTAGGTGAATTTACCACAGTCCTTCCTCAGGCCACTGCAAAATTAGATCTTGTCACTAATCTGCAAGTGATTGCTGATTCTCTGTTAACCATATCTTTGAGGTAGTAAAACACAGTATGACACAGTTAAGGTACTGAGCTCTGGATCAGACAGAGTTGGGTTTTAATTAACTGTGTTCTTAGACATGTAATTTAACTTCATTGCTCAGCCTCAATTCCTGTAGCTTTGAAGTGAAGATAATATTATCAACATTGTAAGATTGTTATTATGACTAAATGAGATAATGCATACAGAGCATTCTCAATGTAATCTGACTCACTTTACAAGACTTAAGAAAAAGTTAGCTATTATCACAAGAAAACAAGGTAAAAAATGTATGCAATGCATTAATTCCTGTTGGAAGTTTTCTTGTTTTCTAGTGACCCAAATGACACCTTTCATATTTTGGAATGTTACCTTTCTCAGGACAAAGACAGATAGAAACATAGAAAAATAAGCCAAAGGATGTTAGTGTGAATATGGAATTAGAGCAAAGAAAAGCAGATATGCTTTATATATACACTTATGAAACATGATTTATTACAAAATAAAAAGTGCAACAAACAGAAGCATAACAATTATTACAAGACAAACACCTTTATAACTACTACCTAAGTCATGAAATACCAGATGCCCCCCTTTTATCCTTTCTCTCAATCATGATGCCCTCTGCACACCTCTCCCCCAAGGTAATCATAATCCTGTCATTTATGGTATTATTTTCCCACTTTTCTTCAGTTTTATCACCAAAGGATATATCCTTCAACATTATACTTGAGTTCTGTCCTTTTCAAACTTTATGTAAATGCAAACATATACTGAGTAATCTATTGTGTCTGGCTTCTTTCATGTAATACTATGGGTGTGAAATCCATCCCTGATTTTCATATATTTCTAGTTTATTTTTTCACTGTTATAATATATTACCCTATGAATACAACAAAACTTATTTATGCTTTCTACTAATGATGGATATTTGGGCTGTTTCTAGTCTTAATTATTACAAATAAAGCTAAAATAGGTATTCATGTGTATATCTTGTAATACAACTGTCCATACATTTCTATCAAGTATGTACCTAAGAGAAAAACTGCTGATTCACAGGGAATGCTTGTTTTCAACTTTAGTAGATAATGCCAAACTACTTTCTAAACCAATTTAAATCTCTACCGGTAGTATTTAAATTACCCCTGCTTTATAACTTTTTCCCAGTCTTTTAGAAATAATAATTATTACTACTTTTTTTAGACATCCTGGTCTATTCTTAAAAATTGGACTTATTTTCCATAATATGTGGAAATGAGAAGAAAACACTCTTCTCAGTATGCAAGAATCTCAGGTGCTACTAGTATCTACTCCTACCCACAACACTAAGTTTATCCAAATTTCGGTGTTTGGAATGCAACAAATTATTGCCATGCTCATTTACTGGGTATTTCTGTTTTTGTTTGGATTTAGAGAGAGAGGCACAGATGCGGAAGGGCAGAGGAAGCAGAGCATGACTCAGGCCCACTCAAAAGACTGCGCCTGTTGAGAAGGGTAGCAGATGCTTAGTTGCCTAGAGTGTGGCCACTGCAACCCCAAATTAAGGCTAGACCATGGGCCAGGTTAGCCCAAGTCTCCTCTGTAATTTCGGTGCCATTAGGCTGGTTTCAGTTAATAAGCCCAAGTGTCTGTTCCAGGCTTGTGTTTCTTAATCCGAGCCTACAAATCTTCAAATAATGAAAATCTTTTTCATTAGTTTCCAGTGGTGGTGTTTGCTTTTGTGTTTCTGTATCCTTTTTTGGCAGTCTCTAATGGAAAACTTGGGAGAGGGCAGTCCAGACACTGTGATTCTGAGGCCATGTTTTACTCAGAAGTTCTAGCTTTACACTCTTTAATCAGAGAAACAGCCAAGCAGCCTTTATATGTAACTGTAATTTATTTCAGAGTAAAACCATTCCTCATAATAACTCTTGTAATTGGCCTTACCTGTTACAGAGGGGAAAAAAAAGGTTTTTAATATTTTTTTCCATTTCAGACAAATGAGAAGCAGTTTTGTCAAGAAAAATCACATATTTACAACAACAAAAAACATCCCTATTAAAAAAAACAAATTAACAGAAAGCACATCTTACACTACGGTTCAAAAGAAATTCCACACATAGATGTAAATTTAGTAAGTGCTACTGGATTAATTAAAATTCTGGCTCTTCTATCAGAGAAAGTTTTAATTTTAAAGTGGTACTTATAGAAGAAAAATGTTTTAATTTTCTGAGTTTCCTGGGGGATAAAAAATATATTAATACACATATATATATATTTTTTTAAATGCACCAACCTTAACTTAAAATGTGCCAGAAATGTTATTACTATTCAAACATTTCTTTTTTTCTTTTCTTTTCTAAAAGCTGATGGCATTCATGAGATTTGACTTACCAGAGCCATTGGGTCCAATGATGGCGGAACCTCTGAAATGGTCCGATAATCTGCCGACCCTTGTACGACTTAAAATTCTCGATCTCAATCAGCTTCAGGAAACCCATGACATTGGCGGCGCCGGCGGCTGTTAGAAAGGCCGCGCCGTACGCCCGCGAACTAGGATTGCCCGCGCGGGAAACACCGCAGTGCAGGCCGGGAAGACGGCAAACCTCGCGAGAATCTATTCAAACGTTTCTATGCAAATCTTCTCTAATTATGAGTCTGAGGAATCTCAAAAAATCTGACCTCAGTGTTACACAGTGTGGTTTCACTGCTGGTGAAAACCTAGCCAGGTTTGTCTTACCGCCTCCTTAACAGAAAGTCATCCCCACCTCTAGTCCACGCAGCCATCAGAAACATACAAACCTCTATTTCGGTAACTCTGGAGTACTCTAATCGGATGGCAGAGTCTCTAACTGATTGCATTCCAACTCCTATTATTTACAGTCTGGCAGACATTTAAGAAAATAACAACTAATTAACATTTAAAGAAATAATAATACTAATATAAGCTAAGCAGAAAACAAGTACTCCTCTACATACTCTGCATATATTAACACGTTTCATACTCACAGAAACTGAGAGATAACTACTGTTTTTCCCATATCACAGATGTTAAGATTGAGGCAGACTTTAAAATGGTTGGAAAGGTCTTTTCATTCTCTATATTCTCAACTATTGCTGAGATAGGAAACCAAGGGCACTGGAAAGCGTCATACATTTTATATCACTGTTATAATTACCACCACTGATGTTGTCAATTATGGAAATAGAGAATTTTTAATAATTTTAATTAAAGAACTAAAAGAATAATTCATTTGCTGAATTAGCTTTCTAACCTTGTACTATTAGGATTTGAGATACTATATCTAATGATAGATTGACTCAATAGTCATAACGATAGCTAACATTTATTAAGGCTTTTCTATAAGCCAAGAATTTAGCGAAGCACTTATATATACCAACTAAGTTAATCCTTATAAGAACCCAATATGGCAGTTTTATCACTAGCCCAGTTACATGTATAAGGCAACAGTGCCCAAGGTCAGTGAGTCAGTCAGCTATAGTGTGGATTAGAATCCAGGCAGGCTGAGATGAAGCTCTGACTCTTAAGCACTGCATTTTTTTTAACATCTTTATTGGAGTATAATTGCTTTACAATGGTGTGTTAGTTTCTGCTTTATAACAAAGTGAATTAGTTATGCATATACATATGTTCCCATATCTCTTCCCTCTTGTGTCTCCCTCCCTCCCACCCTCCCTATCCCACCCCTCTAGGTGGTCACAAAGCACTGAGCTGATCTCCCTGTGCTATGTGGCTGCTTCCCACTAGCTATCTACCTTATGTTTGGTAGTGTATGTATGTCCATGCCACTCTCTCACTTTGTCACAGCTTACCCTTCCCCCTCCCCATATCCTCAAGTCCATTCTCTAGTAGCTCTGTGTCTTTATTCCCGTCTTGCCCCAGGTTCTTCATGACCTTTTTTTTTCTTAGATTCCATATATATGTGTGTTAGCACATGTTATTTGCTTTTCTCTTTCTGACTTACTTCACTCTGTATGAGAGACTCTAGGTCCATCCACCTCACTACAAATAACTCAATTTCGCTTCTTTTTATGGCTGAGTAATATTCCATTGTATATATGTGCCACATCTTCTTTAACCATTCATTTGTTGATGGACACTTAGGTTGCTTCCATGTCCTGGCTATTGTAAATAGAGCTGCATTTTATAATCCCTCTCTGCTCAGGGAGATGCTATTCCTATTTTCATTTTACTTTCTTCATCCTGACTCTTGTTCTATATTGCATGTGTATATCTCATAATCATGGCATGCTACTGATTCAAAATCATTATTAACCATGGAATTCAATCAATTTATAACTAATAAGGTATTGATTTCATTAACCCCCAGAGATAGCTTGTGATATCTTGGCAGCTGGGTCTCCATAATCTGATCAGCTTAGTATTTAGCAAGCTGTGCCACACTGACTTTGAAAAAAAATGTTTTAAGATTCACAAGACAGTACATCACTCAAAGAACCCAAAGGGTGCCTTGTCACCCAACCACAGAAGGCTCCCTCTGAGGCCTGGCAGATAACAGTATACATGGAGCTCGGGGCATGGAAGAGAGAGATGTTGCTGATTGATTGTTCTTTCAGAGGCAGAGCTAGGGCAACAAGGTGAGCTGAAAGCAGGATTCAGAAATCAGTCATAAGCTTCTTCTCTGGTGGCAGTCTAAGAGCCACTTGTCTCATTTGGGATTCCCATGGGGAGTCTCTTCATCTCCCTTTCACTTGAGACTTAGTGGATGCACAAGCTGTGTGGCTCTGTGTAACCCCCAGATTAAGGAATGAGGTTTGGGAGAAGCAGTCAGTGCCTCCTCTTTCTCACTGCTCATGCTTCTTGGGAAAATAGGGAAGGAAACAACCCACTGCCTTCTACCCTGACCTAGAGGGAGGTGCATATGGATTCAGCAGCCTTGCCTGCCCACAGCATATGTAATTGGTGGGACAAAGCTGTTTGCTCCAAATGGTAGCTTCAATAACAAAGCATCCTAAAAATTCTGGACCTTACTCTAATCTGGACCTAGATCTAATTTTTGAACTCACTCTCCCAGGGAGAGGACTTCTAGAGGAAGAGAGTCACTTGGGGAAAAGATAGGACTAAAGCTTCCTGTTTTTCTTATTTCTTGATAACTTCACAGGGTTCACAGTTTCATGGTTTGTTTTTAAATCATACCAATTTTTTCAGCTTTAGAAGTGACTGAGTTGCCAAGTGAAAGAAGCCAGTTTGAAAGGCAACATATTGTATGATTCCAACTATATGACATTCTGGAAAAGGCAAAACTATGAGGACAGTAAAAAGATCAGGGGTTGCCACGGGTTAGGAGGATTTTTAGGGCAGTGAAACTACTCTGAATGATACTATAATGATGGATACATATCATCATAAATTTGTGTTAACTCAGAGATTGTACAACAGCAAGAGTGAACACTAATGTAAACTACAGACTTTGGGTGATTATGATGTGTTAATGTGGGTTCATCGATTGTAACAAAAGTACACTCTGGTGGGGATATTGATAATAGGTGAGGCTGTGTGTGAGTGGGGGCAGAGAGTATACGGGAAATCTCTGACTTTTTGCTCCATTTTTCTGTGAACCTAAAACTGCTTTTAAAAAGAAAGTCTTTTTGAAAGTTTTTTTTAAAACACCAAGTTAAATGTCATATACCTTACAAGCTACTCTACACCGAGTTAAATGTCATATACCTTACAAGCTACTCTATGTCTCTTATTGCCATTTTCCTAGCAATATTAAATTTACATCTTGGGGAAAAAAGAGACATCTTCAAGTAAAAAAGTAAAAACTGAAGGACTTTGTTTCTTTTCATTTTGCTGCATGATCCTTTTTCTCTAATAAGACAATGCATTTGTTCAAGAAATATTTACTTTACAATGTTTATATATATGTATATTTATTTATTTATCTACTATGTGCTAAGGATGCTTATAGGCTCTGAGAATATAGCAATGAACAAGGCAAAATGAGGTACATCCTCCTGTAAGGAAGATACAGTAAAAAAATAAATACATGATATAATCCAGATAGTGCCAAGTACTATGCAAAAATAAGTTTGGTGCTTTGGAGGAGCATCAGTAAAGGCCACTTTAATGGACAGAAATAAAGATGTAGGGTTTTCAGTTGGGTCAATAAGATTCAAGTTACAGAGAGCAGTCAAATTTATTTTTCTATAAAAGGAATAATTCAATAGTTCACATAATTTTTGTGAAGGGATGATTAAGTAATAAGGCAATGTGCATAAGTAGGATGATCTCTTGTTCATTTTAACACCCCATCCTTACACATAGGATACAATAAGTATGTTAAATGAGATAATGCATAAATGACAGGAGTAAAAATTACGTAAAATATTGTAAACTTATTATTACTACTACTATTACAATTATGTGATGTTATTATTTACTCTACTCAATATTATTACCATTATTCTACTCAATATTATTAAGTAGAAATATAGAGGAGAGGGAGAAAGTTCTGAAGAGGGGGCCCTTTGTGTAGCCAGGGAAGTAAATAAGTACAAAAGAAAAGTGATTTTTGAAAATATCGCTTCTTACACTAAAGAGATTCATGAGATTAGGCCCTTATATTTTTGTCAAGCCAAATACTTGGAATTGTGTTGATAGAGCATCTTGCTGACTAAATTTTTATTGAATTAATTCAGTGAATGCTTATGAATTATACAAAATTAATTTATGCAAAACTTCAAATCTTTTTTGGTCAGTCAGAAAAGGATATTGTTGATTATATTTCCCTGGCCTGCTGACAAGCACCTGCTGGTGTATTTCAGTTTCAATTTGGTCCATTAATGGTATACCAAAAATTCATTGATGAGGTTGCATTTTAATGTATCAGAATAGCAGATTTTATGGTAAGTGTATGAGTTATCTATTGTTGCATTAAAAACTTAATACAAACTTAGGAGCTAAAAACAATGTAGATATATTATCTTACACTTCTGTGGGTCAGGAGTTCAGGCATGGCTCTGTGGGTCTTTGGGTCAGGGCCACACAAAGCTGCAATCAAGGTGTTAGCAAAGCTGTACTCTCATCTTTAGACTTGACTAGGGAGAATCCACTTCTAAGATAACTCAGGTTCTTAGTAGAATTCATTTCCTTGTGGCTAAGGAATGAGTATCTGACTTCTTTCTGGCTGTTAGCTGGAGGTCATTCTCAGCTTCTAGTAGCTTCTTACTGTTCCTTGACATGTGGGCACTCCCAAGATGGCAGCTTACTTCATCAAACACACAAGAAAAGTCTCCAGAGTGAGCTGGAGAGCAAGACAGAGTCTTATGTAATGTGACATAATCACAGGAGGAACATATATCTTTTGCCTTATTCTAGTATTTAGAAGCAAGTATATAGGGGAGAGGATTATACAAGAAAGTAAACACCAAGAGGCAAAGATGATTCAGGCCACCCTAGAGGCTGTCTACCACAGTAAAGTTTATGAATTAGCTAAAAGTTAAAGATCTGGTTTAAAAGATTAAAAGGTTGATTTTAAAAAGTAATCTTATGAAATACTATACGAGGGAAGGAAAGCTTATGGTCTCATTCACCAAACTCCTCAATGGAACAACTGGGTGATAATATATCAGTTTAGGAAATGTCAGGAGGAAATAAAAAATATAAAAATAAGGAAATGAAAGAATTTAGATTTTACTCA
The DNA here is from genome assembly GCF_964341445.2 of Mesoplodon mirus. Lineage (NCBI taxonomy): Eukaryota > Metazoa > Chordata > Mammalia > Artiodactyla > Ziphiidae > Mesoplodon > Mesoplodon mirus. The sequence goes on from NC_138983.1 coordinate 32,297,819, forward strand.
TGGTTCTATGCCTGCATAGAATGTCTTCAGACAATTGTGTTTTCCTCCCGGTTGCTCAATTCCTCTACCAAGAATCAAAGAGTGGGTGCAAAACAAGTAAGGGTTCCTATAGCTCTGACATTCATGATGCTCTTCTTTTTTCCAAATATTTCTCCAAGAGGCTGTTTTTTAAAGATCACTCAGGTTTTTCAACTAACTTTGTCTAGGGTTTTTATTTCCCTTCAGAATGATGCTCACATAAGTATCTGGCAGCTGAATTCACTCACTGAAGTGAGCCAAAGGTCTTTTCAGGGAAAATTGTATATGACAATTGAGCTCTGTTTTATTTCTGCCTCAGTAAGCACCTTTAACATCATGAAGGAGAAAACAGGAGACAAAGGCTTCTCTTATTCCAAAATAAAAAGCAGTATCTTACCAGTGTTATCAAATTTCACAAATCAGCTGGAATACAAAACACATACTTTGGAATGTAGCACTCTTTTTTGACCACGGAAATAAAGTCTGAAGGGGAAAATGCAGAGATGTAAAAGTCTCCTAGGAAAATCTAGCACCAATTTTCAGAAATAGGGCATAAAAATCGAAAAGCAGGGCTGTGATTCCAGCAACCTGGCAAACAACTTAATTTCAAAACCCTCATGCAATAAAAAACTTAGAAATGATAGATAAAATAAAACATACATCTTTTGAAATTCATAGAGGAATTAGCAGGAAAGCATGTAAAACTCTAGCTTCCAGGTAGAAAAAAAAGGTAGAAAACCGTAACACATGCTGGCAAGTCTAGAGTGTGGCTACTCTGGGTAAGATCTAGAAATTAATAACAAAAATAACAACAATAGTGGGGAAAAATTTATACATTAAAAAATAAAACATCTAAATAACTAATAAACTAAAAAAATAAAATTCTATGAAAGCTAGAAAACATTGAAAGTGAAAATCTGGTCTATTTAATAAGTGATGCTGATTCAGATGAATTGGATATCCATATGAAAAAGATTAATTTGACTCCTACTTTAGACTTGATAGACATTTTAGAACTGATATTCTAGTCAATTCAATTGATATTCTAGTCCAGAAATAACCCATAAATTTATGGTCAATTGACTTTCAACAACAGTTCCAAGGCAATTCAATGGGGAATACGAATGGTCTTTTCAAAAAATGGTGCTAGGGCAACTGTATATCCATGTGTAAAAGAAGTTGGACCCCTATCTTAAACCATACACAAAAGTTAACTCAAAATGGAACACAGACCTAAATGTAATTAGAAAACTATAAAATTATTAGACTAAAAACATATGAGTAAATGTTTGGGACCTTGGGTTTATAGGTCATGATTTCTTAGATACAACACCAAGAGCACAAGTGACAATTAAACAAACAAAATATAAATAGAACCATATCAAAATTAAACACTTTTGTGCTGCAAAATAATTACATCAAGAAAGTGAAAGGCAAACCACAGAATGAAAAAAATATTTGAAAAAACATATATCTGATAGGGTACTTGTATTCACAGAATATAAATAACTCAACAATTAAAAACACAAATAACCCACTTAAAAATGGGTAAAAGTTTTGAACAGAGATTTGTTCAAGAAGATACACAAATGGCCGTATAAACATTCAAGGATTTTCAGCATAATGAAGGTTACAGAGAAATGCAAATAAAAACCATAGTGAGATACCATTTTTTACCCATTATGATGGCTATAATCAGAAAGACAAAAATTATACCAGTATTGGCAAGGATATGGAGAAACTGGAACCCTTTTACGTTGCTGGTGGGGATGTAAAATAGTGGAGAAGCTTTGGAAAACAGTTTGACAATTACTCCTAATGTTAAACATAGAGTTACCAAATCATCAATTTCATTCCTAGGTATATACCCAGGGAAATGAAAACACACATCCATACAAAAACTTGTACAGAAACATTCACAGCAGCATTATTCAAAATAGTAAAAAAGAAGAAACAATGCAGTATCTAATGGATAAATACATAAATAAAATGTGGTATTACCCATATAATGAAATATTATCTAGCATTAAAAAGGAATTAAATATTGACACATGCTACAATATAGATCAACCTTGAAAATATTATACAAAGTGAAAGAAGCTAGTACAAAAGACCATATATTATATGATTCTGTTAATATGAAAGTCAATAGTAGGCAAATATATACAGAGTATCAATTAATCATGTCCTAGGATTGGAGGAGAGGGAGAATGGAGAGTAACTGCTAACAGGTACAGGTTTTTTTGGGGGGAGACAAAATATTTTAAAATAATATTATGGTGATGATTATACAACCCCTATGAATATACTAAAAACAGTAAACTGTACACTTTAAATGGGCCATGAATTGTATGGTACGTGAATTTTATCTCAGTAAAGCACTAAAAATCAGTTACAGATGGATTATTCACTGTGAACTACATAAGAATATAGCTTTTAGAAGCTAACATAGGAACTCAGAGTAGGCGAATATTTCTAAAACAGGACAGAAAAAGAAAAAGATGGATACATTTGCCTACATTACATGTAAAAGCATCTGTTCATCACAGGCAGACTCAGTATTGTAAAAATACCCATTATCTCATATTCATCTATAAAGCTGATATCATTCAAATGAAGATCTCAACAGAGTTTTATGTGTCTGTATATAACTTAACAAGCTAATCTTCATATGGAAGATCAAAGCGTCTTTGAAAGGAAAAGATAGTGAGGAATTGTTATGTTAAGTTCAGGACAGCAGAAATTAGAAGTGGAGAGGTAAATTGCATACCTGAGCACTTAAGTTGCTTTTGCCCTCAAGGACACTTGCAGATCTTACAAGTGTGGGCTTCCATATTAGCACTGTTCTGTGTGCTGGGTGCCAGGGATACAATGGTGAATGGGCCAGACAGCCCAATCTGCCGAGATATTTTTAGGACACCTCAGTAGTAAGTGTACTTAAAATATTAAGATACTCCTTTCTTTTGGATCTGAATTCATAGCAGAAGAAGGGCAGGGAGATGCTAAAAAGAATGAGAAGCTCAACACAAAGAGGTCAAATTATGCAAGGCCAGAATGAATTCATTCGCAGTTTTGCAAATGCAAAAGTAAAAATGTCAAGTCAAAATATAGAAACGGGAAAACATTATCTCTGAAAGAGGGGAATAGCCCAGAACATTACCCTGGTCAAAGGCTACTGTTTCACTTGAATATTTAACTTGAAATAGCAGACCTTCAGATCAGGGTATCAAAGTTTCTGGCACTGAATAACTGCTTAGTATCATCATCATTGTCCTTGACCATATATGGAAATTAGGACAATTCACATAATGCTCCAAAGCAAACTATTCTAAACTACTAGGTGTTTATGTGTCATCAATCATATACTCTAAGAAGGCAGAGAATAAAGCCTCCCATAACCTTTACAGCTAGATGGATTTGTTCTGATGAGAAATGTGTTGACTCTCTTGCAGAAAAGAGGAGCCCTAGGTTGTGTTCCTTACATTTAAAGAAAATTATTTTTCATGATCCAGCGCTCCTATGTTCCTCTTGCCTTCTCCCTAAAAGCTCAATAAGACAAGAATCTCTTGAGACACAGTAAGAGGACGAAGAATGATCGAGCAAATATTTTTGCTAATATAATAAAGCACATGATCTTTTCACATTGGCTACAAATAATCTACTTAGAGTAAAAATGAATTGGGTCATGTTGGAAACTCTAGAAAGTTAGCATTGAAAATATCACATAGAATATGAAGGCCTATTTTACCACGAGTTGAGTTCTTTCCAGTACTAGAGTCACTCTTGCTATTAATATTTAGATATTTATGAACAGATAGAAAGATGAAGTCTCTGAGGTACCCATGGGTGTCATTTAAGATTATGGCCCTGGCTGTTTGTATTTGTATAGATTTCTCCAGCGTTGGTCATTTAGTTCCCTAAACTGTAGAAGGATAGGTTAAGACAAGACTAGTGGTTTTTAACTCTTCTTTGGTAATAGACAATATCTGGAGAAAAAAGGAAGGCACGTACTTACATATTCATATAATTATACATATATTTTCAGAGAGTTCATGGGTCCCCTGGAACTCATGTGGAAGCCTCCGTAGAGCTCCCTGGACACCAGGCTGAGAACTTCTGCATCAGGCAGTCTCAGAATCCTCCCAGTTCTAGGAACACCTGCCTCTGTAAACTAAACTCCACTTGGCAAGCCTTGGCAGAAAGAAGCTGCATCTCTTACAGCAAATCCTCCAAGCACTTTGGAAGCTCACAGCTAAACTTAAAATGTGGCCATTTGAGTTTATAAAAGAAGTGTGTGTTAGTGAAGGTATACAACATTTCTTTTCCCCTCTTAATCTTTCCTTTTTGGACACTGTGAAAAACCAACACAAAACAATGCCTCGTGTTTGAAAGCGAGGTAAGTGGAGACATTTTGTATTTCTTTAATTTTGTGAAGACAACATGACTTGTAGTTGGGGTACCAGAGATGAGGACTCACTTCAACTTCTTATCTTGTGTTACTGTGCACAAATACTTAATTAAATTTCAGCATCTTTATTTATAAAATGGTAATAATAAGGCCAGTTTATTTCCCTGAAAAATTGTGAATATGGTGGCTGATGTGTATAAAACAACTAGCGTGAGTGCCAGACTCCTTAGGTGCTAGATAAATGACAACTGTCATCTGGGAAGTGATTAGACAAGATACAATATGGCATTGTTTCTCAAACTTTACTCATATATCTATATTTTTTTGCCACAGCTACAGACCACCTATTAAATATTTTTTCTTTAGATTGCACTCTTTCTAAAAAAATAGCCTTTGCCAAAATAATGTTAACCTAAAAATAACAAGTTTGGTGTGCTAGTTATGTTTTTGTTTCTAACACATATTAAAATGATGTCATATCTATTAACTTTTTTGAAGTTGTTTCTGTGAAGATTAAAAATTATTTTGAAAACTATGATTAGGAAAGCATGCAGCTATAGCAAGCCACTAAACTTTAGCTTAAACCTAATCTGGATTTATTATTTTCCTTGGCAGAGAGCAAGACTGGAGACAAGGTGGTTGAAGTTTTGATGATGGGAAATGCCTTGAGGAGTCCAGGTGGCAGTACCCCCCGGCATCTGATGGTCAGCCAGTGATTTACAGTCCCTGAGGGCTTCGAGCAAGGAGAAGAAGGAAAGGAGGTCAGGACAGAAGATGCATGAATTTTAAAGACTGATGTTACTGACCTCAGGTCCAGAGCTGGACAAGCTCCTGTCATTTTTAGCAGGTTAAAGCTGCATCTCTATTTAAAGGGGGCAGTATTCCAAAGCTGCATCTCTATTTAAAGGGGGCAGTATTCCAAAGCTAACAAAAAGTAACAGATAATTTATCACTTAAAAAAAGTAAAAATTGAAACACAAGGCAGGAATGGTCAGGACATTAGCTTGGAAGGCAGAAAAATGGCTCTCAACTGTTGATTTACTGATGCAAATCTTTAATGACACACCCCTTTTTAGAAGCTACACACAAAGTTGTAATTCTGTGAAGAATTTGGAAGGTCATTAAGGCACTGCTTATCTTTTAGCCAATATTGCCTACAACTGCTCACAGCAGTCCTTTCTAGCATGCTTCTCTATGGACAATAAGAAATATGTCAAAAAACAGATGGAAACAAATCACATCTTATGAAAGCCAGATTATTAATACTCAGAGGTGCAACTTTCATTAACCTAACACACACACACACCCCTAATGTTCTTAGCAACTACTTTGAGCTACATGCTGAAGAAACAAAGAGGCATCTATGATTCAACAAATATTTTTTTCTGCCTACTCAGTTCCAGACACTTGTTCCAGTCATTGGGGATAGAGTGGTGAACAGCAATCAGGAGAATAAAATGAGTACTAAAGTGAAGTCCTGTATACTCCAGTTTGCATAAGAAAATGTTTATTAAGCATCCATTATGTGCTGACAAGTGTGCCTTTTTCTTTACCTTAGTTTTTTCTTTCCACCCTATGGGAGCTAGTGCAGCCTAGAATTAAAGGCTTATTCTTTGGACCTAGACAGACCTGAATTTGAATTCTGGCCCTGCCTCTCAGCTAGCTACGTGGACTTGGGCACATTAATCTCTGTGTTCACTGGTTTCCTAATTTATAAAGTAGGAAACAAATATCCCCTACAATACAGAATTAAGTATTCACTAAAAGTATTGATGTAGTGTTCTTCTTCTGTCTTGGTCACTATTTTAGGCATGGGTGAAAAACACTGAACAAAATGGACATGGCCTTACAGTCCAGCCACGGGGATAAATGAGTGGATTTATCTAAAAGTGATTAGTGGGAAGTTGATACAGTGGACTTATTGCTGTAATTATTAAATACTGATAATTTGAATGGAGGACAAGATGATGAATACATGCACATAAGAGAAGAGTATTTTAATGAAATAAGTGGCAGGTATTAAATGACAAATGACTGTCTGAAAAATAATAAGCATTTAAAATCATATGTTTAAATAGACAACTGCTACCCCAGAATTTAAATACAGGAAGCTACCGCGGTAGTTGGTGCTGACCAAAGGTAGCTTAACTGAAAAGGTAGGTTTTACTAATCAGACAACATATAAGAAGAAAAAGATCAGATAGTGTCATAACCATTTAGGCGGAAGCATCTATGAATACTCTAGAAGTGCAACAGCAGTGCTGAGGTAGAGCAAAAGATACACACATCTCAGCTCCCTAACTCATTAATAAAACACTAGTGCTTAATCTCATTCCAATGCCTTGAGAGAACCCAGTTTTATCAAACACCATTTTAATTCTAGACAACTAAGTTTTTTGTATGCCATGGTGCATGGTCCCTGGTCTATGGTCCACATTCAATACATTTTTGCTTATCCATGTTGGAATGAGAAACTCTAGAAAACAGAGGAGCTGTTGTCTTTTTAATGACTGATTTAAACATGACATTCTCTGATTTTAACTTTAAACAGTATTTAGAGGAGATATTAAACTGCACTTATGAACAAATTAAACATCCTTAGCACAAGTTATCATTTAATAAATAATTTACAGGTAATTAAACGTTTTGGTTTTGAGTTTTTATAATTTTGTTTGGTTTTAAGAAAACTTCAGAAAACTGTAAATAATAGGATTTCTCTAAATCTAACGCTGTTTGGAAGAAGATGAAAGTGGCAGTGAAGGTGGGGGCTGTGGAAAGAGTCGGTTAAAATTCACCTGTTTCCCCTCTGGGTGTGGAGAAGTTATAGATGAATTGTGTCAAACATCAGGATTTCTTATGGTTATCTTTTCATAATCAAAACTAAAAATAAACTGGTGAAAAATAAACAGGGAAACACTGTTACTTCTGTTCTTCTGAGACTTCTTACGGTATCTTGGTAATGAAGAGATACACTCTGATACACAGCCTCCATTTTCTGCATACCCTTGTCTACACTGAGATCTTTTCCTCATTCAGAGCCAGCTTGTACCTGACAACAAGAGCCAATTTTTAAATTGGGGGAAATTTTATGAACTAGCTAACCTCACTTTGACAGCTTGAATAGGCAGGGCGGGGGGCGGGTTTGTTGTTTTTCCACCATGGAAATCAGCAAAAAAAATGTTTGAGCCCTTTACCACCACTGCTTATACTGTCAGTTGCAGTAAGACAGAGACCACATCTTTGTTGTTTACGTCTGTGTAGTGTTTAGTCTAGTGCCTGCTATATGGTGGGTGTATCTGAGCTAGACAGATCAGATAGGAGACTTAGCAAATCCATGTGATGACTCATTCTCAGAACTTATATATGACCTTTAAAATCATAACCCAGTGACACAAAAATCCCCAACTGTGTAGTAACTCTGTTCCACCATTTCCATAATTCCCTTATGATAAAAAGAAGATGCTGAGAAATGAATTATATATATGGAGGAAGACAGAATAAGTCATGCTTTTTATAAAGTTTCTCTTACTTCAAGGCAGAACATCTCCTGACTGGGGAAATGATGGAGTTGCTCACAGCAAATAAGTTTAAATAGGATAAACAACTTGATTTTTGTGTAGGGTTTTGAACAGCTATAGTTTTGATGTTTTTTAACCTCTTGCTATTAGGAACAACCATGGTGAAGGAATAAAGAATGCAATGGTGTTTGGGCTAAAGAATTGTGGTGACTGAATTTCTGGAGACTTTGAAAGCCAAACAGTTGTGAGTCACGAAAGAGTCCCTGCGAATCAGGTCGGCATCTGCAGGGCAGTGGCAACTGCATTAAGTAATGATGAACAAGAAGCACACAGCATTAGAGATGATTCTTAATAATAGTATTCAACAAATGGTTAGATAATGCTATTTTTTCCACTAAAAGCCTCCCCTCTTTTCTGCCTGTTTCGACCCAGTACCAATTTAAGACCCTATCAAACAAAGATGACAGATTCCAAGGTCTCAGGTTCTGCAAGAGTAGTAGTTTCTTTAATCTTTGTCCCTGCTCCAGGATCCCTTTCTTTTTACAGATGGCGGTTTTTTATTCATTAATGGAAAACATTTTACTTCAGTGTCAAAAATGCCAGTAGCATCTGCTAAACTCTAAGATCTCAGGTCAGGATGAGAAATCCTTTGAAGGCAGTATCTTGCATATCTCCTTGTTACCAAAGGAAGAATCGCATACCTAAGAAAGACTAAGGAAAATTTGCATCTATAAACACATAAGCATTTTGAGCACTTTGGCAAGTCTCTATAGTTTTTTAAAATATTGCTTTCCAAAGCAGTGATACCACAAAGAAAAACAGTTATAGATAATGACAGTCCAGAGACCTCTATTTAGGAATTCTAAAAGCATTCTCTTCTAACCCCTTGTGATTTTTTAACTAAATATGCTTCCTAAACAATATTTGCTTTATTGACGTACACATGTTTATTTTTTAAAAGGCAAAGTTAAATGTTTTAGACAATACAATGGAATAAATACAAATGGAACTCAATTATATACATACGTGAACTTTACTTATATATGAAAATATCTGAAGTCAGATAATTTCTAAGTAGGAAGGTTTTTTTAGATACATACAAAAAACTTACTTGTTAGGTGGGAAAATAAAAGGTAAAAGACCAGAATCGTAAGTATTCTATAAAATCGATCCCAAGTCACAAGCATAATCCCCGTGAAGCTCCCGTGATTTGAGCAGTACTCATCAGGGAGAGAGAATTGAACACATTTAAATAGGTAATGGGGACTGCTGATCTTTTTATATATTGCTTAGGTTTTGTTTGCCTTTTGAAAGTTTTTCAGAGCAACAGAAGATTCATATTTTCCAACCTAGACATCACCAAGCCCTTTCAAGATTTGTCACCACTTGTTTAGTGGTGTAGGGAGAGACTAGCTTGCCAGATGCAACATTCGAGGTCCATTTTCTTAAGTTATAAACATATAACCCATAGCATTTATGAACTTCCTCTCGTCCTCTTCTTTACTTCTCTCCCTCCCTCACAAAATCCCATTTGTGGAGGCAATTAGTAAACAAAGTAGAATTTGCCACCTATAGTGTAGAATGAAATGAGAGGTTGTACATCACATTGTGTATTAGACAAATCTCTTCTTCCAGATCATTTTTTTCTTAGTTTCTCTTTTATTTCTCCTACAGTCCTACAACCTCTAAGCACCTGCCTCCTCCTCTTGGATTTTTTCTTTTCTTAATCCCAACCTCCCTCCCTTTCTCAGCCCAGAATCAGGCCACCAAAGGGATAAAGCCAGCTTTGCCACTTAACATGACTGTGCATCCTTGGTTCAGTTATTTAATCTCTCAAATCTTCCATTTTCCCATCAATAATTATATGAATACTCTGTCTTATTGATAAATTACTATGTGCCAACACAATTGTATTTTATATGAATACCCATTTGCTGATTCCTTATAAATACCCTATACGGTAGGTATTATTGACTGTTATTACTCTCCCCCCTTATTTGATAGAGAGGAAATCTGAGGCAAAGAGAATTTAAACAACTTTTCCAACATAGCATGTAAGAGGCAGCACCAAACCCAAATTCATGTGTCCTAAATCCAGGAGTTAAGTTTTTAACTATTATCTTATATTAAAAGACTTATATTTATAAAGTGATAACAATCATACCTATTTCACATGTTTTTTTATGTAAAGTCCCATGTACTCTTTAGCACACACTATTTCTTAATTACATATATATATATATATATATATATATATATATATATTTTTTTTTTTTTTTTTTTTTTTTTTTTTCTGGCTGTGCCATGCAGCTTGCAGGATCCCCGACCAGGGATTGCTCCCGGGCCCCTTGCAATGGAAGCGTGGAGTCCTAACCACTGGACCACCAGGGAATTCCCATTAATGACTTTTATAATTACTGTTATTATTATTTTTTTAATTTTTACTACTTCTATCAAGTATATAAAAGACTAACATCCTGACATCATAAACAAAAGATCCTCCAATGCCATGTCTGTCCTTCAGGACCAAACTGAGGGGTTTATTACATAAATTGAAAGATTCATTTGTTATTTATGTAAGGAGTTACATGTGTTGCCCAGTTAAGTGGCAACATAGCTCCAATTTGTTTGAATGATGTTTTAGTGCCCCCAGGAGTTGCTCAGTTGGCCGGCTAATTCACTGTGTGAAAGTGTTTTGCAAATCTGCAGGATGTCACAAAGGTTTGAGTTTATGGGTATGAGGCAATAAAGGCTCCTGAATAAGACTTGTTATATAAATTCATATTGCTCCATACCTGTAGTCTTTCTACAGTCTCTTTCTCCCATACTCTGTGCTACAGCTAAGTGTGTCTCTTGTCTTGGCCACTGAACATACATAATCCTGTCTAGACTCTACTTTTGTTCATGCTGCTCCTCTAACTGCCCCATCCCTTCCTTTGTTTCCTTTTTTCCAACTCTGCTCTTTTTTCCCCAATAATATGCATGCTTGATACAAAATGAAGATGAAGTTAAAGTATTGCTCAGAGGTGCCTGCTATTACAAGTTCAGAGTTCTCTTTCTCTCATTCTCTCCTCTCTCTCCCCCCAGATATAGATGCAACTATATGTGTGCATGCATATATACTTATATGATATATAATATGCAATACATAATACAGATACACAGGCATGGAATTTTATACATATTGTTATAAAATGTGTTCAGTTGTTTAACTCTGAGTCCAGTAGAGCTAGTTAGCTTCAAGAACAGCTGGTCCTAGAGAGTCAAATGCAGTTGTCAGGATTCTTACTTTCTCTACTATTATATCTCTTCTCTATCTCTTGTCTTTCAATTCTGTTTTTGTTTGTTTTTCTATTTGTTTCATTCCTTACATTAAAAATAACTTTCTTCCCACAGTTGGGGAGAGATCATCTTTCCCTATAGTTCTTGGAGAACATACCAGAGTGGAATTCAGCTTTGGGATCTTGTTCCTCACTGTGTCTGTTGTTATAGACAAAAGGGTGGGGGATTCTGATTGGCATTCTTAGGGTAGGGAAAGAGGGTCAATACCACCTGAATGTCAAAGGAAGTGATGTTTGGGTAAAACAACAGGAAAAGTCCATTATATATCTTTATATCAATAGGCAAAGTTTTATCTAATTTCATTTGAATTAGGCAGAAAACAAAGCCTATTCCAGGTGAGAGTGATGAGGTATTTTCATCTTGTTTTAATGCAAAGAATACAATGAGATCGAGGATATGTGATACTGGAGTTCCCTAAACTTTTTCCAGCTTTTTAGGGAGGAGCGTCTGAGTCTTTGTAGTCTCAGCAGCTCATGTGGATTAGACTTGCTGGGTCAGGGGATCCCAGACCAGGCATGGGGAATACCACAATTTTATATTCTGATGTTTTATTTATTGTTATGCCATAGGCCCACTTTTTAGTGGTGCAAGGTGGCCATGTCCTACTGCACTGTTAAATAGCTGAACAGTATTCAGTTTTATCATTCTATCATTTATTTACCTTCTACTGAAGAATATTTTGGCTTAATTTGCTAAACTATTCTTTGCTATGATTCATCATGATTCAATGAATATCCTTGTTCATACATCCCTATTAACCTCTCTAACTGTTTTATTCATATGAATTCCTAGAATTAAAATTACTCAAAATTTTATCCAATTTCAAAGACAAACTTGATTTCCTCCTTCTTCATAAACTTTATCTAAACTCTTAAGGCCACAGTAATAACTCTATTCCACCTAAAGCTGTAAAGTTTTCCTAATATTCTCTTTCATGTTCACTCATTTAACAAGTTTATTGTGAGTTCCTGTTATGAGGCAGATTCCGTGCAAGGGGCTGATGTAATTACAAAGAAAAATAATCCATGATCCCTAACCTTTGAGAGACTAATTTAGTCTAGTAGACAGAGAGGAGGACAAGTAATTACAATTTGGTGTGATTTGGGCTGTACCAGGGGTGAGTGCAAGAGCTGTGAGAACAAAGATAAAGTGACTGTCTGGAGAAGAAAGGAAAAGTCTTCTCTTCAACAAATGGTACTGGAACAACTAGACATGCAAAACAAAAATGCAAAACAAAACAACTAATGGAGACAGACTTTACACTCTTCACGAAAATAATTTCAAATGGATCATAGACTTAAATGTAAAATATAAAACTATAAAACCCTTACAAGATAACATGGAAGAAAACCTATATGACCTCGGATATGGTGATACCATTTTAGATACAAAACCAAAGACATGATCCCTGAAAGAAATAATGCATAGCTAGACTTCAGTAAAATTCTGCTCTGGAAATAGACAATATCAAGAGAATTAGAAGGCAAGGTATAGACTGGGAGGAAATATTTTCAAAAGACATATCTGATAAAGACTTTTTATCCAAAATAAAGAACTCGTGAAACTCAATATTAAAAATCCAATTAAAAATGGTATGTGATCACTTAACAAATACCTTTTCAGAGAAGATCTACAGATGGCAAATAAGTATATGAGAAAATTCTCCACATCATATGCCATCAGGGAAATGCAAATTAAAACAACAATGACGTACCATTACACATCTGTTAGCATGGCCAAAATCTGGAACACTGACAACAGTATGCTGGTGAGGACTGTGGAGCAACAGGAATTCTCACTCATTGCTGGTGAAAATGCAAAATGGTACAGCTACTTTGGAAGACAGTTTGGGAGTTTCTTACAAGACTAAACATAATCTTACCATATGATCCAGAAATTGTTCTCCTTGGTATTTACCCAAAGAAATTAAAAACCTATGTCCACACAAAAACCTGCATGTGGATGTTCATAGCAGCTTTATTAATAATTGCCCAAAATTGGAAGCAACCAAGATGTCCTTCAGCAGGTGAATGGATAAAAAAAAACTGTGGTACAGCCAGACAATGGAATATTATTCATCATTAAAAGTAAATGAGTTATAAAGCTATGAAAAAGATAAAGAGGGATCTTAAATGGATATTGCTCAGTAAAAGAAACCAATCTGGAAAGCCTATATACTGTATGATCCCAACTATATGACATTCTGGAGAAGACAAAGCTTCGGAAACCACAAAAACACTAATAATAAGATCTGTGGTTGCTGGCAAGGGGGCAAGAGTAAGGGAGAGATGAATAGGCAGAGCACAGAGGATTTTTAGGCAGTGAAAATGCTCTGTATATTACTATAATGCTGTATAAATGTCATTGTACATTTATTCAACCCATAGAATGTACAATATCAAGAGTGAACCCTAAGGCAAACTGTGGACTTTGGGTGATTATGATGTGCCAATGTAGGTTGATCCTTAGTAAAAAAAAATGTACCATTCTGGTGAGTGATGCTGATAATGGGGGAGACTATGCATGTGTGGGGGCCGGGGGATATGGGGAATCTCTGTTCCTCCCTCTTAATTTGTTGTAAATCTAAAATTGCTGTAAAAATAGACTTTAAAAAGTGGTATGTGACTTGATTCCTGAAAAATGAATAGAAGAAAGGGGAGAAAACTCTGCATGCAAAGGCACAGGTCATGGAAATGGGAGAGTGTATTCAAGACCTATTAGGGTGTTGGTCGTGTTAGGAGAAATTGGTACCTGAAAGGACTGTCAAAGAACATAAAGGATGGTTCTTATGCACTCTAACATTTGAGTCAGAGTTGCTCTTATGTCCCTATTCTTATCCTCCCCAACTAACTACAAACTCTTTGATGACTGAAACTATACTTTATTCATTTTATATCCACTATACTTTGGATAGTGCTATATCCATATACTTTGTATATATGCATGTGTAGGCGCCGACACACACACACACACACACTCACACACGAATGACTCAATTAGTCATTCAACTTGTGGCTGTCTTCTCAAAGTCACAGTTTTTTCTTTTCAGTGATATATGTGAATTTGGAAATGTTATAATAATGTGCATTTTTTCTTATTGCATAAAAAATAAAGGGAATAAAAAATCACCTACAGTCCTAGTACTATACTTGGTGACTCTCTCACACACACAAACAAGTATAATTTTGATTTCAAACCTGCTTTCTTTTTTCCCTTCTTCACATGTCACTTTAATCAACCTCACTGGGAACTTTTAATAACTGTCATCTCTGTAATCATACATCTATACACGTTTTGATGTTGGAAACGGATGTATCCACCTTAACTGCAAGCACTCCTGGCTAAACCACCATCATCTCTCAGCTGGGATGCTATAACGCCACCTTACTTCCATCACTGTTGCCCCACTCTCATGTACAGAGTGATCTTTTGAAAACAGAAATCTGTTGAAAACCCTTTAAACTTAATAAAATCCAGACTCCCCAGCATAGGCCACCTGTAATGGTGTGCTTGCTCACCTCTCTGTCTCCTCTCATTTCGGCCATCCTGGTGTTCAGTCTCTGTGTTCCTGCCACACAGGCTATGTGTCAGTTTCTTTCCCAAGTTCTTTCCCACCTCAGGGCCCTCATAGAGGCCCCTCTCTGCCTGGAATGCCTCTTTCTCCCACTCCTCCCTCGGCTGCCTTCTCACCTTTCAGTTCTTGCCTTTAAAACCTTCTGAGGGCTTCCCTGGTGGCACAGTGGTTGAGAGTCCACCTGCCGATGCAGGGGACACAGGTTCGTGCCCCGGTCCGGGAAGATCCCACATGCTGTGGAGCGGCTGGGCCTGTGAGCTATGGACGCTGAGCCTGCGCGTCCGGAGCCTGTGCTCCGCAACAGGAGAGGCTGCCACATGAGAGGCCCGCGTACCGCAAAAGAAACAAAAACAAAACAAAACAACCTTCTGAGAGGTTGCCTCCCTGATCACCCCAAGTAGCTCCTCTTCTACTACCTAATGACCCACTCAATGACAACTTGTAAATAGTTATTTACTTGTTGGTTTACTATTTATTTTCTGACTCTTCCACTAGATGACTACAAGCTTTGCAAGGGTAGGAATTCTGCCTGTTTTATTCATCAAGGAATATCCAGACTTAGTACAGGGTCTGGCACATGATAGGCTCTCAAAATGCAGAGTACACTGGAGATATTAAGGGAAGATTTAAGGTAGTGGTTCTCAAATGTGGTACTAGTACCAGCAGCATCAACATCACCTGAGAACTTGTTAGAAACACAAATTCTCCGGTCTCAACTGGAATTATTGTTATCAGAAACTCTGGGGTTAGAGCTCTGTCATCTGTTTTTTAACAAGCCCTACAGGTGATTTTGATGTTCCCAGTCTGACAACCACTGTTGTAAGGTGTGTGTTTAGAAAAAGAAACATACATATTTTGTTTAAAACTTCCCACAGCTAAAATTTCTTGGGATGTGAAATTTGAACCTTAAATATCACCAAATGTCATCTCTTATTTATTGAGAAAAAAATGCCCACAGATAATTTTAAAAAATATTGTAACCTGACAGTTAGTGAAGTTTTGCTTATAATTTTGCTTTTAAGATAATAAAATACACATACTTCTTATGAATATCAAGTAAAATTATGCAGCATATACTCTTCCTGAAAAGAGTCCTCAAATGTAAAGCTACTTTCCTATTGATGGCTGAGTATTAATTCAGTTAAAATCAGGTATAATTATGGAAAAGTACATTTCCTACTTCTCTCAAGATGGTTCAAACAATGAATTGTTCTGAATGGTGTATCAAACACTTGGTCTTCGAGGTGAATTTTTCCACTAGTAACTTCAGTTATTTTATTTAAGGGGAATCGGTTTTTCACATTTGGAGTGTCCTATGGAATGCAGCTGGTTCATTGAGCAGCACAGTATCAATGGAATTGCAAAGAAGATCGAAAATTAATCACTGAAGTTGAGACTTCAGATTGGATCCAAAACACCTGAGTTACCTGACCTGCATAACTGGATAATTGTGACTCTCAATACCATAGAATAAGGCATATACCCATAGAAAGAATACAAATTATGAAGTAGGTATAAATATTCTTTTCAAAAGTTAAAAAGGAACCAAAGGGAAGAGAAAAACAAAATACTGATTGTATTTCTATAATGTAACAGGCATTAAACTAAGTGCTGTTTTTTAGACTATCTTATATTATTCTCTCTCTACCCATTTTTATTTGCTTAAAATCAAAGTTTTTCTGTCTTTTCTAATAAAAACCAAAAGCCAAGCCTTTCTAGGTAGAATAGTCTATGATGGAGCAGACTGTGGTTTTCTGTTGGGTTCTCAATGAAATAAATACTTTTTTAATATGTGAGCTTTAAATATAATCTTAGTGAAAGTAATTTACCGAGGACACATTTGAGTACAATTTCCTGCTCACTGATTTTTTTATTTTAAATACTATATGATGAATCTTATAAGTACCTATTTTTCTCAGAGAAAAGAACACTTATTTCCATATCAGTGATTATCTATTTTAGGTGATCTAACCTTGAATGAAGATTTAGAAGTTGAACCTCTGTTCTCCAAAGGGAAGCAGTTGACATTTTTAAAAGAAATGAAAATAAAGCCTTCAGAATGGGACAAATTAATTAATTTTATCACCTTTAAAAGCATAAGAAAATAAAGATGGCAGGTTGAAAAACATTTTGTTCCCTAGTTTAAATCACAATAAATTTCATAGTTGTGTCACTTATTTATTTTAACATTTAATGTTATAAGATATGTTTCTTTAAATTCAGATATTTTCTCAGATATTCTACTTTGACTGAAATTATTTACTAAAGCATCTTGTATAAT
This sequence comes from Mesoplodon mirus, assembly GCF_964341445.2. Lineage (NCBI taxonomy): Eukaryota > Metazoa > Chordata > Mammalia > Artiodactyla > Ziphiidae > Mesoplodon > Mesoplodon mirus. The sequence goes on from NC_138983.1 coordinate 32,314,960, forward strand.
AATTTCTTAAGAACATCTTAAAAAGACATACTTTTACAAGTGATTATATTTCATGTATTTCTGAATCAAGAACAAATTTTAGAGTAGAACTGGTAAATACCTATTTCATTGAAAGCAAAAATCAAATGACTTAAAAATAGTCAAAACTTCAGAGAGGCAGCATCTGTTATGTGAGATTAACACTGATGCTTAAAATATAACAATTTAGATCATATATTTCTTATTTTTAAAAATACATTTCTAGTATTTTGAAAAAACAGATACACTCATCTCCAATTCTGAAATCAATATCTATTATTCTTAGTTGGCTTCTTACATATTTTTAAGAAAACAGAAAAGTAAAAGAGAATTCCTAGATTGATATATTTATTTAAACATACCACAGTCAGAGCTCTGGGTTCAGCTGCATTTGGAATCCTTCATTGCTGACAACAGAGTTTCAAATGACAATCTTCTTTGACACACTCTTCAGCATGACAACAGAAAGTTCTCTCTTCCACCACCTGCTTTTCCCATTAGCTAGAGGGTTACATATTGAACGCTGCACAAAGCATTTGACTGGAGGGTTTTCAGACAACTCTTTAAATGCCTGAGTCTGAATAATGATTAAAAGAAAAAAAAAAAGATAACTCATCTCTTTATAAGAACTTCTATATTGTTTTTTATTACTTTATTTTAAGTGGGGTGTTTATGGGGTCGGGTAGGGGGCTGCCTTCATGTACCCTTGTTTAATAGTGTCTATGTATGATTCACCTAAGTGGCATTTAGTCATATAATGTCAGTGACATTTTGATGATTTTACTGTCAATTTTTAATAATCTATTGCATATTCTTAGGTTATTTGAATTAGTTGGGCAGTTTAACATAAAAGGTGGGAGCTATGTTTCAGTCTAAATAAGAGTGGTCTGACAAACAAAAAGTTTTTTATTGGTGAACCAGTAATTTTTTTATAGAATGGGTTTACTAGGATTGCGTATATATTTTTTCAGCTTTTTTTTTTTTTTTTTTTTTGCATTACGCGGGTCTCTCACTGTTGTGGCCTCTCCCGTTGCTGAGCACAGGCTCCGGACGCGGAGGCTCAGCGGCCATGGCTCACGGGCCCAGCCGCTCCGCGGCATGTGGCACCTTCCCGGACCGGGTCACTAACCCGTGTCCCCTGCATCGGCAGGCGGACTCTCAACCACTGCGCCATCAGGGAAGCCCTATTTTTTCAGCTTTTCATGTAAATTGCCTCATTTTCTTTTTCACTAGAGAAAGGTACAATAATAACATTTGTAATTTCTGAAAAATCCTACAACAGTTAAACTTGATATTGCATTATATTGGTTCTGGGTGGCATATAATGAAAGCAATAGAAGTAACTGCTATCTAAAAATAAAGAAATTAATAAATAAAATTGAAAAATTTTGCCCCTTTGTGGTTAATATTCACATGATGCAATGCAACAGAGGGTTACATTTATTTCTGTCAGGAAAACCTCCACAGGATAGCTTGTAATTGGGACTGACAAGACACTGAACTAAGAATCAGCCACTTAATGGATATGGCCTTGAATTAATCAGCACGCTAAAAACTGATTTTCCAGTTAGGCCCACATAACAGAACATTTTAACTTCACACAAGAGTTTGGAACCTTTAAACAACAAATGGTAGATTACTGTAATCCTTGTGTCTAAACTGCCTGTGGCATCAAGGGATTAATAAATCATATAGGTCTCCATGACTGGGACCCTCATCTGGAATCTTGATTTTCATCTTGCAGAGAAGTCAACAGCCACAAAACAACTTTTTTAAAAATCCACAAGCTTCAGAAGTTATTTAATAAACACAACAGTGCTTTATTTTTGTTGATATTTCCCTTTGAAAATAGTAATAGTTGCTCAAAATAGTCATATTTTGATGGACTCATTTAGTGGCATTAAGAAGTCTGTAGGCCAATGTGAATGGAGGCAAAGGACGTGGGGATGTGAAGCAGCAGGGAAGGTATGAGTATTTCACAATTGATTAGGATTTGAGCACAGGAACCTCAATTTTATACTTTCTTCTTAAACATAAAACATTGAGGAAAGCACGATATTCATGGTCCCTAGTGAACATGAGAATTCCTGAAGGATGCAAACATGTTCTCTAACTACGTGATGTGCTTGTCTCATGGCCTCTACAGGCCCTTTTGTGCACCTTCAATATACTTGGCATAGCGCAGTGTTTAACAGTGTGGTGACCTCTATATACTTCCTGCCTACTGCTTACCTAGCTGTATGAGAACAGGGATACTTAGCCATTCCAAGCCTCCATTTCCTCACCTATGAAAAGGGGATAAAAATATACCCTATTTTTTAGAGATGTGAGTATAAATGAATACAGGTCATCAATAAAATCCCTGAAGGGTCCTTAATAAATGTTAGCAGTTGTAATTATTTAATATTATCATTATTATTAATGTTCCAATTCCCAATCCAGTGTTCCTTCTGCTACATACACAAACTGGAGAGCCTTGAGGTAGGAGATTAATGAAGTAGATTTGACTTCTACTATGTTCAAATAACATTAGTTTTGATCTGATTCCATTGGCTGCCTTCATTTCTCAGCAGGTAGAGAACTGATTTGATGTGAGCCTATCACTGACTGAATGTATAAATATCAAGTAGAACAATTATCTGCACCATTTAACTGGTGTGCCCACACATTAACTTACTGAATTTACTTTCACATCCCATAAACACACATAAAATTTCTGCAGACAAGTTATTGCAGCTCTGGAGCTAAAGTCCTCCAGGGAAGCTTAGGAGATCTCCCAAGATGAGCTAAATACTCACAGGGAAAACCAGCAAGCTGGTGATTCAGGAAGCCTGTTCTGTGTCTAATTACCAAGACATTAGTTCCAGGAGACAGAAAACATCTATGGCATCTTGTTTGTTTTCTGGTATTGGTTATGAAATAAGACTTCCTATATAGGTACATTTTTTTCTATATAGTCTTCAAGGGAACAAAGACATGGATCCTGACAAATCCATTCCTCACCTAAATCTACTCTCATAATTAACATCTCCATGTCTTGATTTCCTAGCCTCCTGCTCTAGACATAGTTGTAGGGGCTTTTGTGGAGGAGGGGAGTAGAGTTTTTTTTTTTCCTGATTTACAAGGGTAGTTCCTACACTGTGTAGCAGATGCAGTTGAAAATATTTAATCTACTGATTATTGTGGAATATCAAGGAGTATACACATTCTCCCTTGTGGCTACTTTTGCTAGAAATATTATTTGTAACCAACTCCCTGTAAATTTTTACTTTTTTGATACAAGAGTAAGTTACAACAGCTCAGTCCACTCCTGGATGCTGTGGGTTAGCCACACAATAATAAAATACAGAACTGCCTACTTCAGGGCAACATTTTAGGGGTTTTGAAAGATATGATTAATATATGTGAGTGTATTTCTTACAGTTAACTATTGAGCGGGAGTCAGAAAAGCATAAGAGTCAAAGAGACATGCTACAATCCAGCTCTGTTCCTGCCTAGCTCAGAGACTGGGCAAGAAACTTACCTCTTTAAACCTTATTTTCTTCATTAGTAAAATGAGACTACCACTACTTACTTTCATTGAGTTATTATGAGAATTAAATTAGATAATGTATATGTATATTTAAAGCTTTCGGTGTGTAAGTGATGAATACTTACTAGGGGAAAACCTAAAATGCTATTTAATGAAGGTTAACAGACTGAAAAGGTAAAGCCCTGTATTGTTCTTGTTTCACCAGTGTAGCAAAGTGGAAAAGCAGTTTTGGAAAATAGAACCATCTTATTTCAAATCCTGGATCAGCCATTTACCTGCTGTGTGAGATTTTAAAATGGGAATGATAATATTGTAATATTTACTTACGGCTTAAATTTAAGAATACATGAAGTAAACTTGATGTCATGTGAATCTGACCAATTGGTGTAATTTTTTGTATACAATTCTAATAATTTTATGTATGAAAAAGAGCTAGATTATTTTTATACAGTTGGTATCAAACAGCACATATTGTATTTTTTAAAACCACCTTCTTATTGTATAATCATACACTGTGATCATTTCCCATCATCCTTAAAGAATTTGGGGACTTATTTTTCAATATAGTATCACCTTGTTTAAAGGCATTAATGCTTTAAATTTCATCTTGATCCTTTAAGTGCTTTATCTTCCCTCCCCCACAAGTCCCTCACTCACAGTGTGAGAAATATCTTTATACACAATTATTTGGGCTAACATCTAGTTACATTTCCTGAATAGATTTCTAGAAGTGGGTCAAAAGGAAAGATTATTTTAAGGCTTTTAATCCTTATTGTTAAATTACTTTCCAGAAAATTTGGATCAATATACATATCTACCAGCAAGAAATAAAAGCAACAGTTTATAGTGTCAATTCTGAGTTTTATTTAAAAAAATTATAATTTGGTTTTAAAAAAGTTGCTTACATTTGTATTTCTGCAATTACTAGTACCGCTAATCATTTTACATGTTAAAATTATATTGTTTTTCAATGATTTTTTTTACTCTTGCATTCATCAATTATATTATTATGATGTCTTTGTAGAATAAGAACATTAACCACCCTTTGGTATATTCTTTTTTTTAATTAATTAATTAATTTATTTATTTATTTATTTTGGGCTGTGTTGGGTCTTCGGTGCTGCGCACAGGCTTTCTCAAGTTGCGGCGAGCGGGGGCTATTCTTCGTTGTGGTGCGCAGGTTTCTCATTGCAGTGGCTTCTCTTGTTGCAGAGCATGGGCTCTAGGTGTGAGCGCTTCAGTAGTTGTGGCTCATGGGCTCTAGAGTACTGGCTCAGTACTTGTGGCGCACAGGCTTAGTTGTCCCGCGGCATGCAGTATCTTCCCGGACAAGGGCTTGAACCCATGTCCCCTGCCTTGGCAGGCGGATTCTTAACCACTGCGCCACCAGGGAAGCCCTCCTTTGGTATATTCTAGTATGTCAGCTCATCATCACATCTTAAGTTTATCTCTTACTTCTTAATTTTATTGTAATTTTGATACTGGTTAGTATCTAAATAGCTCTATCAAGATTTCCATGATTAATTTTATTGTTGGTGTAGAAAAGCCATTTAGAAATGACATTCTTCTAGCCTGTGATTAGAAAAAAATGCTAATTTTATTTTTACATATTAATTTTGAATTGATTAACTATCTTCAGTTCATTTTGGTGTAAAATGTGAGGTAGGCATCTGAAAACATTTTAACCCCTACCAAATTATTGATCAGTTATTGTGAGAACATTTGCACATTATTTTTAAGATCAGTATTCCTTTACAGTTTGAAATGTTACTTTTATCATAATACACACATGCACACACATTTGGGTTTAAGCAATCCATAGATAATGTAGAGCGATTCTGGAAAATCTTATGCTAAATCTTTGGGAAAACACACACTAGCAATTAGCTAGTGTAGAACATTTTCTAGGGAGGGCTTCTGATGGTCAAGGTAGGCAATTAAATGGTACCAGGGAGGGAGTTGCCTCCTATGGCTACAGGGAAGATATGCCTTCCTCAGTATCAAAGATTTTGTAGACAAGACCAGGTATCCTTTTGGCTGCTTAAAAAGGAGTCTTCTTACTACTAGGCAAGAAGATAAATTTAAAACACTAGCTAAAAAGATTAAGAAACCAAGGTGATTTGCTGGATGTCCCATGCTTATATAAAAATTAAATATTTAGCGTATCATTTCCCACAGTGAAATTATCAAATATAAAGAAAGTATTATTTCAGGTCCTAAGTTAGGGAGATATTAACATTTTCTTTAGAAACTATCTCAATAAATGCAAATAAATAGTATTTAATTTCAAGTATAATTCTGTCAATTGAAGCAGCCATATAGGGCTAAGTTTAGTCATTTATCTTGTAGTTTAAGTTAACGTTATCTTACATTTGCTGGGAAAAAGTATGCAAGTTCAGAATATCAGTATATGTATGTGATTTGGAGGCAAAGAACCACTGAGCCAAATTAAACAGTTGCCAATGCCCATGTGAAAGGTGCATTGTAGAAGACTACAGAGGCCATCTCCCTGCACCTTTGCCATCACATGATCTGTGTATCCATTCTTAAGAGAAGATTATTCCTGTTACCAGTTTAGTTAAAGATGAACACCATCTACGAATTCCAGTTGACACAAATTGAATAGCCTTGTGATTTAAATTTAATGAACTGTTAAAATATCTGTATCAAGATTTTCCTGGTCTATGACCTCTTTCCTGTCTGAGTTGATACCCAATGTCTTTTAAGAGGAGAAGTCACTGTAATTTGGAGTATAGATTTATATTCCCAGACATTATTAGCAACATCTGTAGTTATTTTTGGCATTCTGAGGGACAGGAGCAGCAGCAAACTCTTCATTAATGTCTAGTACACAAGCCATGGATTTTGCTTCACAGCTTTGCTCCTTTTAACCTAGATTAATTATAGGCATTCCCTGTCCACATCTAGAGGCCTCAGCTGGTATGTAGGACATGACTCCTTGATGGAGAGAGGGATTTTGTTTCTCAGTACCATCCAGTTGGTTATAGGACCTTATCTTCAAGTGTTATCCACAGTGCTATCTATGCTAATGAGAGAAAGGCAATATATACCCGAACTATCTTAAAAACAATCCCTCTCTCTGACTTTCTTGCAGTCATCTCAGGAGCTCCAGTCTATGAATTCAAAGAATTGTTCCTTTTCTCACATTACATTATACATTTGCTTCCTCAGTTTTCTTGTCCACACATGTGTTACAGAACCTTTTTGTCAAAATGCTAGAAAGGAAATAAACTTGCCTTTAAAAAAGTTAGGTCTTCACCAATTTTAATGGGTGTTTGGGACACTGCTAACAATACACATATGGTTCAACTGAAGGTAATCTTGGAATTCTGCACTTATTTAAAGGTATAAAAAACTACTTTCATAAATAGAGTTTTAAAAAAGATAATTTCAGAAAGTTTTAGATGCCTAGACTTTATGCAATTTAGGTTATGACATTTAAAATATACTCGGGATATATAGAGTTAAATGGATAATATGAGTGTCTGTGGAAAACTCAGGGACAATTTTGCAATTCTTCCCATTCTTTTGATGAAGAATTCACTATATATTAACAATCATTGGTATAAGCAAATATGATATTCTCTAACATTTATGGCTGTCTCCATTATCTATTGCTGAGAAATAAACCATCCCCAAATAATTTTTATTTAGCTCATGATTCTGTGAATAGGTTGGGTCCAGTTGTGCAGTTCTTCTGGTCTCAGCTAGACTTTCTTATGGGTCTGAGTTTCCTGGTCTTTGCCACTGGATTTTCTCACATCTCTGTCTCAGTTGGGGCAACTGGACTCACTAGGCTCTGGTCCACATGGCCTTATCTTCCTGCAGTATAGCTCTGACTTATTCAAATGGTAGAGGAAGAGTTCCAGGAGGAATAATGGGAATGCAAGGTCTTTCGAGTTCAAGGTTCAGCACTGGCACATTGTCACTTCTGCAGCCATTTATCGGTCAAAGCAAGGCCCAAGGCCAGTCTAACAGGGTCATCCTCTTGGATGGGAGGACCTGCAAAGTCTCATTGAAAACAAAGTAGGTATAGGGAAGAGAGAAGGGCTGTGGCCAATTTTTCTATCTACTGCAATGTCCATGAGATATTTAAATATGGCTTTTACTATAAAGCTTGAGGCTAGATAAATCTAGACTTACCCCATATTTAGTATCACCTCTAATTTCTAGAGCCTCTTAGCTTTTTCCATGTATACGTATGCCCACCTCCTGAACTGTATTACAGGGAAATCAAGACCTGTCCGTGTTTGCCATCTTTCTCTGTTCTCTGTCCTACAGTGTCAAACTTTACTTACAGTGGGTTCCAAATAAATGAAAAATGTCCTAATTTATCAATATCACTTCATCATATTAGATATCAGTATCATAGATGAGTTTAATCTCTAAAATATTAAAGAATTTTAGTATAAATGATATGTGCTAAAAGTTAATGATTTGAAACAAAATATTCTAAAGATAATTCATTGTTCTGAGTTCAATTTTAGAGCAAACTGTAGTGTCTTATAAATATATTTGGCTTATAAAATTATCATAAGCAGTGGATATATGATCAAAATAAAATTCACCACACTGATTCGAGATCATTAAGGAAATGTTTGCACAATGACTGACAAAGCAAATTCTCAAGCAGATGTAAAGTCTATCTACACAATGCCCAGTACTCTAGTCAGATGCGTTTCTATATTTATTTGTTTATACTGTTGATAAATTCAACAGAGTTTCTTCATAATTTCAATGTAAGGTACTACTTGGATAGATATGGACTTATCTCCTAGAACCTAGTTTATAGCTGATGGAGAATCTTATTAGAAAACTATATTTGTTTTCTGTAACCCAATACTTGCATTACTTACAATGTAGTTTACATTAGGAATCATTTTCCTCTGTGAGTCTTTGCTCCCTTCCTGTTGACTCTTTATAAAATTGCTCTGTCATCTCTAAAAGGTCATCTCTAAAATGTAACCAAATAACTATTGTGAAGAAATAAAATATCAGTTACATTGTATAATATGCATGGGACAGGTTGCAACCAGTACAATTATCCCAAGCAAATAATGTGAGGCACAGATCATCAGCTATAAAATTATATACATACAGATTAATACATGCTAATTTAAACCATATGAAAGTTGCCATTTTGTAGGTCACAAATGAATGAATATTGTCAATTTCATAAGACAAACCTTAAAATACACACACATATAAATGTGTATACACATATATATATGCGTATCATTTAATGATGGGTTGGAATAAGAGGAAGGTCAGCAAAGTTATAAATTGAAGGTATCCAGATGCTAGGTCAAACAATAGATATATAGGTCATTGCTTTTTTGAGATTCTCTCTGATAAATGTACACAAAGACTATATCTAAGAAGATTATTTTGCCCTTCATTTATAGATAAGCTTTGCAAGCAAGTAGCCTAGTTAACTGGATTTTAAATATCTTTTTTTTTTGTAATAGAACCATTTGTGCAAATTGGATTTGTGCCACACCCTAACCTATGAAATGGATAAAAGTGGACATATTTACATAGATGCTAAAAGAGTGAATCCAAAAACATCTAGGTGATGCATTACATTTTCAAACTTGAATAGAAGTGCAGTAAGACTAACAGGACATTAGGCTAGGATTTCTTGGATTGAACAGCTGTGGTATGTTACCATCATCACACATTATTCTCTTATTTTTCTGTCAAAAACAAAACATGCATGCAGGTTTAACATTTCTTCTTAACTTTACTATTCTAAAGTTCAAGTCTAGTCAAAGCAAGATTTGGGAAGTGGCTACTGTTGAGCAGAAATGAAGTGGCGGGTATCATTGGTGGCATGTGCTAAATTTTAGAGAAGCTGATAACACAAATTTTGCTTAATCATAGTTCATTTTCTAATTATGTGAAACATATCGTGTTTGTCTTCCCATTCACTGGTGCAATAAGTACCTCAAGGAACAACATCTGCTTTTTCTCAACTTTTCTTATAACTTGTCTCAGGCTCAGGTCTCTTGAAACAATGCTTTACAGATAGGAGAGACTCTGCTATTCCAATCAGACAGACATAGGGAGGCAGATGAAGTAAACAGAGAGAGAGAAACTCCTGATTTGTGAAGATAACCTAAGTATTATCAGCATAAAATTGTAAACCCCCTTTAAGAAAACCAAACCAAAGAGGAATGAATAAATCTCACACAAACATTTGTTTCTGTATCTACTTACTACAGTTCAGAATCCTTATAACAGTAATGTTTAAATTGTGCCATATTTCTTCACTAACACATTGATGGTGACTAATGAAGGGATTTGCAAAATTAATCCAGGTCAAACTAAATCAAACATCACAGAAAAATATATTTTCAGGGAAGTGATTATTGGTTATTGTCAATGCAGTGATGCCAAAAGCTAAGTCATTCCTTGGGTTAAATTGCATTTAATATCCAAATTTCTTTTACAAAGTCATTCCCACTTTAATCAATAAGAAGAAATTTTTAAAAAGTGAGTTTGGACTGTGTCAGAATTTCTATTGGAAAGCATCAAAAGGGGATGGTATTCGGTGCTGGATGACCATACTCAGATGCTTTGAAGAATCCGCAAAAGAATTTTAAGAATGGTGGGATTGCTGGAGCCAGGGATTTTTAAAACCAAACCCCAACCCAGTGACTCATTTGCTGATGAACTATAGTTTCAATGAGGTGTTCTCAACCTCCAAGTTGTTATAAAAACCTTCCATATAGTCCAATATCTGTAAACCAATCAATGTGATACACCACATTAACAAACTGAAAAATAAAAATCATATGATCAGCTCCACAGATTCAGCAAAAGCTTTCGACAAAATTCAACATCCATTTACAATAAAAACTCCTACCAGGGACTTCCTGGTGGTGCAGTGGTTAAGAAGCCGCCTGCCAATGCAGGGGACATGGGTTCGAGCCCTGGTCTGGGAAGATTCCACATGCCTCAGAGCAACTAAGCCCATGCACACAAGTACTGAGCCTGTGTTCTAGAGTCCAGGAGTCACAACTACTGAGCCCGCATGTCACAACTACTGAAGCCCACGCACCTAGAGCCTGTGCTCCGCAACAAGAGAAGCCACTGCAATGAGAAGCCTGCGCACCACAACGAAGAGTAGCCCCCACTTGCCACAACTAGAGAAAGCCCACACACAGCAATGAAGACCCAATGCAGCCAAAAATAAATAAATAAATAAATAAATGAATCTATTAAAAGAATAAGAATAAAAAATAAAACCTCCCACCAAAGTGGGTATAGAGGGAACATACTTCAATATATATGACAAACCTACAGCTAACATCATACTCAACAGTGAAAAGCCCAAAGCATTGATTCTATGATCAGGGACAAGACAAGGCTGCTCATTCTCACCACTTTTATTCAATGTAGTATTGGAAGTCCTAGCCACAGCAATCAGACAATAAAAACAAATAAACGGAATCCAAATTGGAAAGGAAGAAGTAAAACTGCCAATATTTGCAGGTGATATGATACCGTACATAGAAAATCCTAAAGATACCACCCAAAAAATTACTAGAACTCATCAATGAATTCTGAAAAGTTGCAGGATACAAAATTAATATATGGAAATATGTTGCATTTCTATACACTAACAACAAACTGACAGAAAGAGAAATTAAAAAAAAATCACATTTACAACTGCATCAAAAAGAATAAAACACCTAGGAATAAATCTACTTAACAGTGTAAAAGGCTTATACTTGTAAAACTGACACTGATGAAAGTAAGCGAAGGGTACACAAACAGATGGAAAGATATACAATGCTCATGGATTGAAAGAATTAATATTGTTAAAACGACCATAGGGCTTCCCTGGTGGCGCAGTGGTTGAGAGTCCACCTGCCGATGCAGGGGACACGGGTTCATGCCCTGGTCCGGGAGGACCCCACATGCCGTGGAGCAGCTGGGCCTGTGAGCCATGGCCGCTGAGCCTGCACATCTGGAGCCTGTGCTCTGCAACAGGAGAGGCCACAACAGTGAGAGGCCCGTGTACCGCAAAAAAAAAAAAAAAAAAAAGAAAAGAAAAAAAAATGACCGTACTACTCAAGGCATTCTACAGATTCAATGCAATCTCTATCAAAATACCCATGGCATTTTTCACAGAACTAGAACAAATAATTCTAAAATCTGTATGGAAACATAAAAGACCCCAAATAGCCAAAAACAATCTTGAGAAAGAAGAGTAAAGCTGGAGTTATCATGCTATATGTGATTTCAAACTATACTACAAAGCTAAAATAATCAAAACAGTATTGTACTGGCACAAAAACAGACACACAGATTAACAGGACAGAATAGAGAGCCCAGTAATTAACCCACACTTGTATGGGCAATGATTCTGTGACAAAGGATACAAGAATATACAATGGGAAAAGACAGTCTCTCCAATAAATGATGTTGGGAAAACTGGACAACTACATGCAAAAAAGTCAAACTGGGCTGCTTTCTCACATCATGCACAAAAATAAATTAAAATGAATTAAAGACTTAAATGTAAGACCTGAAGCCATGAAAATTCTAGGACAAAATACAGGCAGTATGCTCTTTGACATTAGTCTCAACAATATTTTCTGAACATGTCTCCTTAGGCAAGGGAAACAAAATAAAAAATAAACAAATGGGACTACATTATATTAAAAAGCTTTTGCACAGTAAAATAAACTATCAACAAAATAAAAAGGCCACCTACTGAATGAGAGAAGACGTTCGCAAACAATATTTCCATTAAGTGGTTAATATCCAAAATACACATAGAACTCATATCAAAAAAACAAAAAACTCCTATTAAAAAATGGGCAGAGGATTTGAATAGACATTTTTCCAAAGAAGACATACAGATAGCCAACAGGTACATGAAAAGATACTCAGCATCAGTAATTATCAGGGAAATGCAGATCAAAATGACAATGAGCTATCACCTCACACATGTCAGAATGGCTGTTAGCAGAAAGACAACAAATAACAAATGTTGGCAAGAATGTGGGGAAAAGGGGACACTTGTGCACTTTTACTGGAAATGTAAACTGGTGCAGCCACTACGGAAAAACAGTATGGAGACTCCTCAAAAAAATTAAAATCAAACTACCATATGATACAGCAATACCACTCCTGGGTATTTGCCTGAAGAAAACAAAAACACTAACTAGAAAAGATATATGCACCCCTATGTTCATTGCACCCTTATTTACAATTGCCAAGATGTGGAAGCAACCTATGTGCCCATCAATAGAAGAATAGATAATAAAAATGTATATATATTATATGGAATACTACTTAGCCATAAGAAGAATGAAATCTTGCCATTTGTGACAACATGCATGGACCTAGAGGGTATTATGCTTAGTGAAATAAGTCAGACAGAGAAAGAAAAATACTGTATGATTTCACTTATATGTGGAATCTAAAAAACAAAACAAATGAACAAATATAAAACAGAAACAGAGTTATAGATGGAACAAACAGGTGGTTGCCAGACAGGAAGGGGATGAGGGGAGGAAAGAAATAAGTGAGGGAGATTAAGAGGTACAAACTTCCAGTTGCAAAATAAATGAGTCATGGGTATGAAATATACAGTGTGGGGAATATAGTCAATAAGTATGTAATATCTGTATATGGTGACATATCATAACTAGACTTATCATGGTGATCATTTTGAAACATATAAAAGTACCAAATCACTGTTTTGTAATAGAAACGAACATGGTGTTGTAGGTCAGTCATACTTTAAAGACAAACAAAACAAAGAATCTCATAGAAAAAGAGATCAGATTTATAGTTAATAGAGGTGGGAAGTGGGTGAGGGGGAATTGGATGAAGGCAGTTACAAGGTAAAAACTTCCAGTTATAAGATAATTAAGTACTAGGGATGAAAGGATAAAACATGATAACTGTGACGAACACTGCTGTATGCCATATATGAAAGTTGTTAAGAGAGTAAATTCTAAGAGTTCTTATTACAAGAAAAAATATATATATTTCTCTTTGTTTGATTTTGCATCTATATGAGACAATGGATGCTCACTGAACTTATTCTGGTAATCATTTCATGATGTATGTAAGTAAAAAATTATACTGTACACCTTAAACTTATAAAGTGCTGTGTCAATTATATCTCAATAAAACTGAAAGAAAAACAAAAAATTTTGTCAAGTAGACAACATGATTCTAATTCTACAGATGACGAAAACAAGGCTAAGTGAGTTATTTAACCTGCCAAGTTACCATAACTATAAGTACTGGAACTGTAATTCAAATCTTGGTCCACTTGATACTAAAATCCATGTTCTCATTAAAACATGGTGCCTTTCAAAAAACAAGAAACATGAAGGAATAAGCCTCTAAAGAAAATATTACTGAATAATTTCATGTTTCAGAATGTTTATATAATTCTGTTTGATAGTATAAATGAATACGATGTCTACACATAACTTCTTAATTTTAAGTCCTTAAGATATATATTAACCTGTGTGGCCTCTTATTCTCTCCAGCACAATATCGATTAAAATTGAAAATAACTGAATGGATTTAGAAGTTATAGTCTTCAAATGACTTATTGATTGTTTAGTTTGCATTACCTTAGGCAATCTGGGCTTGGGTTCAGAATTATTTGGGGGGACAAAGTCTTTAATGAGGCGAGATCGGTCATAATTAGCATGTTCTGATTCATCCGTGTAATCCTTATCTTTTCCTAGGGCTAGAAAAGAGAAAGAGAAAATTACATCCATTTTTATCCTTCTTCCTTTTCTCTCTCTTTAAATATACTAAGCTCTCTTTTTTCATGTTTTCCCAAGGTAACCAGGTATAACTAGGTATAATTTTCATATGACCCATGCATCTAATAAATAAGCAAAAAAAAATGGTAGTAATATGGAATCTTGCCTGTTATTGGATTAATGTCAACACTCCAGTAACTTGCAAAAAAATTAAATGCATCTCTGTTATTTAATGTACTTATAAACTTTTTGAAAACAAAATTAGAGTCATGCAAACGCCATTGGACACATCATTTCTTTTGAACTTGAAGATCGAGATATTTGCAAGAATTCAATAGAATTTTGCTTTTTTTAAAGCAAATTTTAAGCATTTATTTGCTTAATTAAAAAAAACTATTGATTTTGGTCATTTATTTTTTTTTAATTTGCAGTTTTATAAATGTGAATTTGAAAAGAGTAAGAAGTCTGAGAAATCATAGAAGAAAAGCTAACAAACTTTACAAGAAAGATTTAAAAAATATTAGGAGATTGAAATGAAACCACAACAGCAAAAAAGGAGGAAGAACATTGAAATATGGCAATTACCACTGGAATAATCAGAAAGGGTAAGCCACAAACATAAATCACATGTAAGAACTTATATGAATAATGAGCAAGCCATAATCAATGTAAAAGAGTATAAAATAGGAAATATCCATGGTGGTTGGGATTTGTGTTCCAGGTGATACAAGTATCTCTTCAAATTCAAAAAGATTCCTAAATATTTAGTCTTTTCAAATAAATTAAAATGTTTTGGAATTATTTTATTCAATGTGTTGATACTTATCAACAACGAATTTTGACATAGACAACTATATATAGTGTTTTCAAGAGTTCATTTGTGTGACTTAGCATTGTAACAAAATAAAATAATTTTGTTTACACTACATGCATTAGTTTCTTTTATTAGTAATGCTTAAACTCTTCTATAACATATAGAATGTGATGCACAGCTAGCAGTATCAGGTTATTAGCAGTGGTATGAACTAAGAATGAACAGATCACAGTACATCTTAGGATGTAATTAATTACCAATCATGTTAAAATGCTCTAGGCATTTGAGTTATACCTACAGCTATTAATAATAGCTATCACTGATTGATGGTTAACATTTGCTGAGCACATACTAAGAGCCAAAAAGTTTATATACATAATTTCCTTTAATCCTTATAACAACTCTATGAAGTGTGTATGATTTTTACCTACACTTAATAATAAATAAACTAAGACATATGGAAATTAAGTAGCATGGCACAATCACTAAACCAGTAGGGGGTGCATCAAAAACATCCAGATTGACTCTGAAGCTGATGTTTGTGAATATATCGATACTATAATGTTTCCCTAGATTTAGGTAAATTACATTTCATTTATTTAACAATTATTTATTAAACACCTATGATATGCCAGATATTCTTTTAGGACATATAGCAGGAAACAGAACCCTGCCTTCATGGAAGATTCAAGTAAGAGAAGGAAAAACAATAAGCAACAACAAAAAATACATAAAATGTTAGGTGTGCTTTGTGGTCAGTGCATTGGAGAAAAATACAGTAAGGAGGAAAGATGCAGGTGTACAAGTTGGAGAGAACAGATGTTATTTTAGTACAGAGGATTGTAGTAACATTTGGGCAAAGACCCGATGAGGTGAGGCAGTAAGCCACACAGGTAAAGTGGAGGAAGAATGGTCTAGATGGAGAGAGTAAAAAATGTAAACACCAATAGGTAAATGGCATACGCTATTGAGGAGAGGGCACTGGCCTGTGGGTCACAAGACCATCATTTCTCATCCTAAATCTGCCATGTCCTAACCAAGTAATTTCCTTTCCCTGAGAATCTGTTTCTTCATCTGTAAAACAGAGATTTTTGAAGAAGTTCTCAAAGAGTCCTCAAACTCTAAAAGTTATTTGATTACTAATTTAATGTTTATAAAAGATAAAATTCCATTTATGTTAATTAATGCATTTCATTTCCCATGGAACACAGTAAATAAAATTTATAGAAGTTTTTCACTCATTTAAATCTTATTACACTCACAATTTAATTTTTATGCAGAGGTTTTTAAATTTTGTTTAGTTTGACTTTCTTTCTTTTCTTTGTCTTTAATTCTTATGACACAGACATTCCTGGAATAAGAACATACCTACATCATCATCTTGCTGGAGGAAAGCTCAGTTTTAAAAGACGTGCCAAATGCCACAAATTTCACAAAAACTTTTCAAATCTTCTTCTGTTCCTTCTTGATCCAAGGCCCCAACTAGAGCTGCTCATTTTTCTCTTCCAAATTGCATCATATTTTTCCCCTTTTTCCCTCTCTTCTCTATTCTTTTCCCTCCCTTCCTCCCTTGTCCTCTCTCTTCATCTTTTCCTTCCTTGTTTTTTTTTTTCTTTTTCTTTTTATGGCTCCTTTTATTTTTCTGAATTTAGAAAAAATTCTCCTAGGGCCATGTTCTCTTAATTATTTTTTTTTAATTTACTACAGAGTCCAGTACAGCTGGATCATTAGTAGATGAGTTAATTAAAAGAAGAAGGAAAAAATGTACTTATTTTGGAAAATCTTGATCCTAAATGATATAATTTTAAATTCCCTTTTATTGTTAGGAATGTAGATATGTTTATCTTTCTTATTGTCATTTTCCTTGACATTACACAAAAGGATTCTTCTGTTATATAACAATAGCTTTCTTTTTTTTACTACTATCAAGATTGCAAACTCCTGTCCTCATAGTGTAAATGGTACCACTGTCTTTCACAATGTTCATACAATGTTCCTCAGCTTAGAAACTAGAAATCTCTATCCTTAGTGACTTAGTATGTATTATTCCTGAATATAGAAAGGTCTTAAAGTTGTTTGTGTTCTTTTTTAAAATACTTGATTTTTTTCTCACACTAACTTTATACACAGTATTACTTACAGTAATTTTTTTTAACATGGATAGCTAATAATTACTTAATGTATCAGGTATCCTTCATTCATTAAATTAATATATTAAGTTCTGCCGTGCAGTGTACCAGAGACTATTCCAGGTTGAGGATACAGTAGGAACCACAATGAACAAAAATCTTTACCTTCATGAAGTCGACAGTGATGAAATTAAGGAAAAAACAAATATACTTACATATTAGAAGGTCATGTCATCAATAAAGAAATATAAAGAAGGGCAAGGAGATAAAGAGTATGGGAAGGGCAGAAATTTGCAATTTTAAATAAAATTGTTTAAAAATGGCTTCCCTGAGGTAAAATTGGAGCAAAATTGCCAATTGGTAATATCATCACAGGCAAAGCGTACAACAAATGCAAAGGCCCTGAGGTGGGAGCATGCTTTCCTTGTCTGTGAACAGACAAGGAGATCAGTGTGGCAGTGAGAAGTGAGCAAGGGTGAGAGTGGCAGAATATCCTGTAGAGTGGTAATGGAGGAAGTGGGAGCACATCAGGATTGGGGCCATTAGAAAGATTTTGGTTTTCATCCTGAGTTAAACAGAGTGCCACTGGATGAATTTGAGCAGAGGATGACATAATCTCTCTTAGATTTTAACAAAATTACTCTGATTGCTGAGATGAAGATAGGTTGAAAGGGCCAACGGCAAAGGCAAAGAGACTAGTCAGGAGCTATTTCAACAATCAGGGAGAGAGGATGTGGTTTGCATCAGGGTGGTAGCAAGACTGAGAAATGATCAGATTGAGAATATATTTTTAAGGGAAAACTAACAGAATTCTATTGGTCATGGTGTATGAAAGAGAGACTTCAACAATAATCCTAATGTTTTTGGCTTGAGTAATGGGAAGGGTGCCATTTTTCACATAATATTTTACTAAATCCTTTAAAGGTATTGTTACCAGCCTCCAATAGCATGAGGAAATTTAGGCAGTTACCTAGGATATAACATTTAGTGTATGGCAGAATTAGAGTCCAGGAAATCTGGCTCTAAACCTTACATTCCCAGCTACTATGTAACATTGCTTCTTGTAGTATTGGAGAGATGATGATTTTGGAAACTTTGAGGCAACAAAATATTTACAAATGAAAAAAAAGTGGGTTATTAAAAAATGCAGTATACTTGTTGAATGAAAAATGGGTGACATTTTTAGATTATAGACATAGCTCTCTATCTTCCTGAAGTTGACAATGATGTATACATAAATATTAAAATCCCAATAGATAATGATAAAAACTATCAACAGACAAGTAATAAAAAGTGAGACAAATTTAGTAAAAGCATTAATTTTTATGTGGTTTAATATTCTCTGTGACCAATCATTTAAATAAAAATGGTACTCTTTTATGTTAGTACATAAATATTCTTTTGCATCTTTTGTTTTTAATTAGAATACCCATTGCTGGAAAGATGCTAGGGAAACTGGTATCATCATTTATTTTCTGTACCAACGTAAGTTAGTAAAACCTTTGGAACAAAATGTGTCAATATGTCTTAACAGAATGACTGGAGAGTAATCCTAAAGTTATAATCTAAAAGAAAGAAAACCTATGTTCACAAGCATGTTCACCAAGCTTATGGATACTATACTACAGAGACCACTGCCATCTTAATAAACAGCAACTCAATTCTTCCAGTTACATAGGCCAAAATCCTGACTCCTCATTTTCTCTTATCCCCATGTCTGATCCTTAAGTAAATTCTGTTGACTTAGCACAAAGCATCATTTTTCTGCTTTGCTTTACTCTTTAGCATATATCACTACCTAACATGCTGTGCGTTTTCACTTACTTATCTTCATTACTGCTTTAACCCTAACATCTAGAACAACTAAGGGCACTTAGTTGTCATTCAATATATATTTGTTGAATAACTAAGTGGATTTAAATGCTCAGCAAATCTTATCTGAACTATCTTCAAATTATATCTAGAAATTGATCATCTGTCAATACTTGATAACAGTTTCTTAATCCAAGCCATCACTATCTCTTGAGTAGAAGTGTATAAGAGTCTTCCTAACTGATCTGTTCCTATCTTTGGTCCCTATTACATGGCAGCCAGAGTAGCCCTTTTAAAACCTAAGTTAAATCACGTTAACCCTTACTCAAAACCTTCCAATAATTTTGTAGCTCTAAGTAAAAGTCATAGTCCATAATATGACACACCGTATATGCATCATCTGTCTCCTTACTACCACATCTCATCCCTGTCCTACAACCCTACCCTCACTTCCTCCAATCCAGCTGCACTGGGTTCCTTGATGTTAAGTATACTCTCACCACAGGGCCTTTGCACTTGCTCCTCTCTCTGTCAAGAATGCTCAATCCCTTTTCCACTCAAGAGTTCTGCTCATGTCACATCAGAGAATCTCTCCTTGACCACTGTTTCTAAAATAGAAACTTCTATAGTTCTCTGTCTTCTCATAAGGCTTTATTACTTTTATCAGCACCTGATATAAAATAACACACACATATGCAAAACATACGTGCTACATATGTACATATATATCAGCAACTGACATTGTTATAACATAGCTATATAACATATATATGATATATGTTTATGCTATATATACACATGTATATATACACATACATATGTATGTATATATATATATATATACAAATGAACATATACATGTTCTACATGCATATATTTGTGCCTGTACCTATATGAGAGACAAAGAAAAAAATAGAGAGAGCGCTGATAGACAGTTATCTATCTCTTCTCACTGTAAGTGCCATTGGTGAGGTGACTGTTTTGTTCACTGCTACATACCCATTATTTAGCTCATTGTTTAGCATTTTGTAAGCACTTAGTGTCTGTTGAATAAATTGATGAATAGATGGTACACTCATATGTGGGACTCTTTTCCATCTGTTAAATTGCTAATTTTACAGACTGACAACATATAGAAATGCTTAATGTATACTATTAAGTTAAAAAGCTACTTTTCTTCTATTTTGATATATTTTATTTCAAATATGCTTTCCCTTCTGAATACAACTTTGTAAAACTATGTAAACTTAAGGACAAAGAGTGACAACTACAGTATGAAAAGAATGTGAAACATTCTCTTATTTTGGCAGAGGAATAGTTTTCCCCTCCCCCTAGACCTTTTTCTGTTATTCTTGCCAGAATTTTATGTGTATTATAAATAGTAGAACTTTAAAAAAACTGCAGTTGGTATTAAGATCTGAGAGTGACAGTGAAGAGGACCACACTGCATTTTGATTAATAAAGCTAATCCTTCTTCCATTAGAAGGATTATCTGAAATATAAACAAAACCTACCAGTGTATTTTGGTCCTGATCAAGGACACAGACCTTATTTGTATGAAATTTGCCCTATGTGGTAAAAATAAATTAAATTTCAAACAAACTGAATAATTTCAACAATAACGCTAAATTACAATACCAAATATATATCATATTTCATTATCCTAAGATGCTTTTCCCCCACATTTTAGCACTTCTGAAATCAGGATGGGGTCAACATTCCATGTATTTATTTAACATAGGAGCAACCCATTTTTCCTAAAAATGCTTATTAATTTGATGATGCTTTTCACAACTGATAGTGTCTTTAAAATCCAGGAAATTTGATAATTAAGAAAAACAGACTTTCAAAAAACAAAAACATCTAACAACTTTCTGGTACCGTAGAAAACAGATAATTTTGATTATGACAAATGGAACTATTGTTGCTCTCCAGTAGGAAGACATATACCCTTTAAAAAATAAATTGTATTTCATCAAAATTAAAAATGTGTACTTTAAAGAATATCATCAAGAAAGAGAGACAACCTACAGAATATGAGAAAAAGTTTGCAAATCATATATCTGATAAGGGACTTGTATATGTATATATAACTCTTACAACTCAATAATAGACAAACAACCCAGTTTAAAAATGGGCAAAAGGCGTGGAGCGGCTGGGCCCGTGGGCCATGGCCGCTGGGCCTGTGCATCCGGAGCCTGTGCTCTGCAGCAGGAGAGGCCACGGCAGTGAGAGGTCCACATTCCGCAAAAAAAAAAAAAAAAAAAAAAAAAAGGCAAAAGATCTGGATAGACATTTCTCTGAAAAAGATATACAAGTGGCAAAAAAACAAAACAAATAAACAAAAATAACTAAACACATGAAAAGATGCTCAACATTACTAGCTCTCAGGGAAATGCAAATCAAACCCACAATGAGACCACTTCAAACTCACTAGGATGGGTATAATCAAAAAGAAAGACCGTAACAAGTGTTGGTGAGAATATTGAGAAATTGAACCTTCATACACTGCTTAAGCCTCTGGAAATGGATGATGTAACTCTTGAACAATTTTAAATATGTGTGAGTGATCTTATTAGTTGGTCTCCACTTATTTGCAACTATGTAACCTTCCCATTCATTACTAATGCTAATGTGTTTTAGGACTGCCAAAGTAGTTGAGGCTGAAGATTAAAATAAAATTAAGTCCAAGATGGCAGCATAGGAAGAATCAGGACTCACCTCTTCCTGGATTCATACCAAATCTACAGTTACATATGTGTCATTTTCTTCTGAGAAAGACCTGAAAACTAGATGAACTGCTCCTCCAAGACACAAGATAAAAGACATCGAGACAGGTAGGAGAGAGCATATTTGACAGTCTTGCCAAAATTTCACTCCCAGCGCAGTGACAAACAACAGGGAGGGATCTCCCCAGCTCAGCACTTTATTCAGAGGAGCAAGGGATTTGTGCTCTGCATGAGGCACCCCAGCCCTTCGGACCTGCACCAGAAAGACAAGCCCCCAAAATACCTAGCTAGGAAACAAACAGGAATACATTCAAGGGGCCCAAAGGGCCACAGGGAACTGAGATTCACCTTTTAAAGGGCTTGCATGTGGTCTCATTTACCCCAGGATCCCTCACAACAGCAGCAGTTTAAAAAGTGCCTAGACTGTATGTGAAGGAGATTCACTTGCTAATCTTAAAGCATCTGCTGGAAGGGCAGGAGATAGTTGAAATCTCTCCCCAGAGGTGTTGGTGGACACCATTTTTGTACTCTCTACCTGCCCTGCTGGTAGCAGGCAGGCAGGTCACAGCAGGCACAGGCAGGCAAGTCAAAGCCTCCTGCTGCCTTGCTAAGTCAGGTGGGGCAAGCAGTCACTGCACTGTCTCACTGCCTTGCTGAAACCAAAAAGCTCAGGCAGTTGTGACGCTTGCTGTCTGGGACCAGGGAACAAGAGCAGTCACAGCATTCTTCCCTTGTGGTTTGATGATTGACTTTAGTGTTGTTTAGATTCCTTTCTCCTTTTCTTTTCTGTATCTACTGTAAGTTTTTGCTTTGTGGTTACCAAGAGGCTCACATATAACATCCTATGCACATAACAGTCTATTTTAAGTTGCTAGCAACTTAAATTTGAACATGTTCCAAAGCTCTACAAGGCACTCTCCCACTGTATCACTGAAGCCTGCAAGCAGGCACAGTCAAGGCATTTTCTCTCTTCCTAAAGCCCGCAAGAGTACCCGGCTTCCTACACTATAGTTGCCTCAGAAAAGCCAGCAGGCGCTCTGGTGGTATTTATTGATCAGGTGACCTTGGTGGCCAAAAAGGCTGGTTCCTGGTCTCCACTGGACTGTAACAATCAAAGACAATTCT
Source organism: Mesoplodon mirus (assembly GCF_964341445.2). Classification (NCBI taxonomy): domain Eukaryota; kingdom Metazoa; phylum Chordata; class Mammalia; order Artiodactyla; family Ziphiidae; genus Mesoplodon; species Mesoplodon mirus. Next base: position 32,337,888 of record NC_138983.1, read on the forward strand.
TGGCAGGCAACCACCCTCAGGGCACTGCACAGAGAGCAGACTGAAACACACCCCCATCTTCCTGTGAAAAAGCCTATTTATTTATGCTGGAGCTTCAGCCTGAGTGACAGGCTTAAGTTTTCCCACACACCTAGAGGCTGTGGAGGTACTTCCAGGGAAGCAGGTAGATAAGCAGGGAGACAGCAACCTTGTGCAACCCCTCTGCATCACTACAACTTGATAATAGCTTATACACTTACCTGGAGCCCTGGTATTTGTAACTGTCCCCTAAGGCCACCCTCAGATCTCCTGGTCTAAAGACCAGTAGGGTTTAGGATTGCGGCCCCATAGGAACTGTATGTATTTGCATACATTAAAAGATGCTGCCTGAGGGCATGGTTTTCAATAAGCCCGAAACTAGGTGCTAAATGAGATTTCTTCCCTTGGAGAAAACATAAAAGTAAAAATCTCACTGGCAAAGGTAAATATATAGAAAAGGTAGTGAATTAATCACTTATAAATCTAGTAAGAAAGTTAAAAGACAAAAGTAGTAAAATTAACTAAAAGTATAAAAATTAGTTAAAAATCCATAAAATGAAAAGATATAAAATGTGACATAAAAAATTAGGGGGGTAAAAATGTAGAACTTTGGAACATGTTCAAATTTAAGTTGCTAGCAACTTAGACTGCTATGTATCTACTTATAGTAGATACACAGAAGAAAAGGAGGAAGGAATCTAAACATAACACTAAAGAAAATCATCAAACCACAAGGGAAGAGAGAAAGAGTAGAATAAAGAAACAGAGAGGAACTACAAAAACAGCCAGAAAACAATTGACAAAAATGGCAAAAAGTACATATGATCAATAATTACTTTAAATGTAAATGGACTAAATGCTCCAATCTATAGGCATAGAATGGCTGAATGGATAAAAAACCATATGCTGCCTATGAGAGACTCACTTCAGAATGAAGGACATACACAAAATGAAAGTTAAGAGCTGAAAAGAAAAATATTCCATGCAAATGGAAACAAAAAGAAAGCTCATGTAGCTGTACTCATATCAGACAAAATAGACTTTAAAACAGAAACTGTAATAAAAGACAGAGAAGGGCATTACATAATGATAAAGGGGACAATCCAATAAGAGGATATAACATCTATAAATATATAAGCACTGAACATAGTAGCACCAAAATATATAAAGCAAATATTAAGAGACCTAAATGGAGAAATAATACAATACAATAATAGTATTGAATTTTAACACTCCACTTGCATCAATGGATAGATCATTTGGTTAGAAAATCAATAAGAAAACATTGGCCTTATATGACATATTATACTAGGTGGCCTTAATTGATACATGCAAAACATTCCATCTAAAAGCAACAGAATACACATTCTTCTAAAGCACACACAGAACATTCTCAGGATATATCACATGTTAGGTCACAAAACAAGTCTCAAAAAATTTAAATTATTGAAATCATATCAAGTATCTTTTCTGACCACAACAGCATGAAACTAGAAATCAATTACATGAAGAGAACTAGAAAACCACTAATATGTGGAGATTAAACAATATGCTACTGAACAACCACAGGGTCATCAAAAAAAATCAAAGGATAAATAAAAAAAATACCTAGAGACAAAATGAGAACATAAATATGGCATAAATGAACATAAATATGAACATGAACATTCAAGATCTATGGAATGTAGTAAAAGCATTTCTAAAAGGGAAGTTCATAGCAATGCAAGCCTACCTGAAGAAACATACAAAAAACCAAGAAACTCAAATAAACAATCTAACTTTACACCAAACACACTAGAAAAAGAAAAACAAACACAACCCAAAGTTAGTAGAGGGAAAGAAATAAGAAAATCAGAGTGGAAATAAATAAAATAGAGACTAAAAAGTCAATAGAAAAGATCAATGAAAATAAGAGCAGGCTCTTTGAAAAGATAAAATTGACAAACCTTTAGCTAGACTCACCAAGATAAAAAGAGAGGGCTCAAATAAGTAAAAACAGAAATGAAAGAGGAGAAGTTATAACTGATATCACAGAAATACAGAGGCTCATAAGCAACTAATATGAACATTATATGCCAACAAATTGGACAACATGGAGGAAATGGATTAATTCCTAGAAGCATACAGTTTTCCAAGACTGAACCATAAAGAAATAAAAATCTGAATAGGCTAATTTCTACTAAGAAGATTGAATCAGCAATCAAAAATCTCCCAAGAACAACAACAACAAAAAGTATAGCTCCAGATGGCTTCACTGGTGAATTCTACCAAACATTCAAAGATTTAATGTTTATGCTCCTCAAACTCCTCCATAAAGAGGAAGGAACACTTCCAAACTTATTTTACAAGGACAGCATTACCCTGATACCAAAACCAGAGGACACCACAAAGAAAGAAAATTACAGACCAATATCCCTAATGAAAATAGATACAAAAATCCTCAACAAAATACTAGAAAACAAAATTCAACAATACATTAAAAGGATAATACACCATGATCAACTGGGATTTATTCCAAAGATGCAAGGATGGTTCAACATTCACAAATCAAACCACATTAACAAAATGAAGGATACAAATCACATAATCATCTCAATAAATTCAGAAAAAGCATATGACAAAATTCAATATTCATTTATGATAAAAAACTCTCAAAAAAGTGGTTATAGAGAGAATGAGCCTCAACATAATAAAGGACATACATTACAAACCCACAGGAAATATCTCAATGGTGAAAAGTTGAAAACTTTTCCTTTAAAATCAGAAACAAGACAAGGATGCCCACTCTCACCACTTTTACTTAAAATTGTATTGGGAGTTCTAGCCAGAGCAATTAGACAAGAAAAAGAAATAAAATGCATCCAAATTAGAAAGGAAGAGGTAAAACTGTCATTATTTGTAGATGATATGATATTATATATAGAAAACTCTAAAAAGTCTATCAAAAAACTATTAAAACTAATAAATTCAGTAAAATTTCATGATACAAAATCACTATACAAAAATCTGTTGTGTTTCAGCACACTAATAATGAACTATAGGAAAGAGAAATTAAGAAAACAATCCCACTTACAATTGCACCCCAAAGAATAAAATACCTAGGAATAAATTAAATAAAAAAGATGAAAGACCTGTACTCTGAAAACTACAATACATTAATGAAAACAACTGAATAAGACACAAATAAATGGAAAAGTATTCCATGCTCATGGATTGGAAGAATTAATATTTTTAATAAGTGGTACTGGGAAAACAGGACAGCTACATGTAAAAGAATGAAATTAAAACACTTCCTAACACCATACACAAAAGTAAACTCAAATTGGATAAAGACCTAAATGTAAGGCCAGACACTATAAAACTCTTAGAGGAAAATATAGGCAGAACACTCTATGATACAAATCACAGGAAGATACTTTTTGACTCACCTCCTAGAGTAATGGAAATAAAAACAAAAATAAACAAATTGGACCTATTGAAACTTAAAAGCTTTTGAACAGCAAAGGAAACCATAAACAAGATGAAAAACAACCCTAGAATGGGAGAAAATATTTGCAAATGAAGCAAATGACAAAGGATTAACCTCCAAAGGATACAGGCAGCTCATGTAGCTCAATATCAGAAAAACAAACAACCCAATCTAAAAATGGGCAGAAGACCTAAATAGACATTTCTCCAAAGAAGATATACAGATTGCCAACAAACACATGAAAGGATGCTCAACATCACTAATCATTAGAGAAACACAGATCAAAACCACAATAAGGTATCACCTCACACTGGTCAGAATGGCCATCATCAAAAAATCTACAAACAATAAATGCTGGAGAAGGTGTGGAGAAAAGGGAACCCTCCTGCACTGTTGGTGGTAATGTAAATTGATACAGCCACTATGGAGAACAGTATGGAGGTTACCCAAAAAAACAAAAATAGAACTACCATATGACCCAGCAATCCCACTACTGGGCATATATCCTGAGAAAACCATAATTCAAAAAGTGAAATGTACCTGAATGTTTATTGCAGCTCTATTTACAATAGCCAGGACATGGAAGCAACCTAAGTGTCCATCGACAGATGAATGGATAAAGAAGATGTGGCACATATATACAATGGAATATTACTCAGCCATAAAAAGAAACAAAATTGAGTTATTTGTAGTGAGGTGGATGGACGCAGAGTCTGTCATACAGAGTGAAGTAAGTCAGAAAGAGAAAAACAAATACTGTATGCTAACACATATATATGGAATCTAAAAAAATTAAAAAATGGTTCTGATAAACCTAGGGGCAGGACAGGAATAAAGATGCAGACGTAGAGAATGGACTTGAGGACACGGGGAGGTGGAAGGTTAAGCTGGGATGAAATCAGAGATTAGCACTGACATATATACACTACCAAATGTAAAATAGATAGCTAGTGGGAAGCAGCCGCATAGTACAGGGAGATAAGCTGGGTGCTTTGTGACCACCTAGGGGGGGTGGGATAGGGAGGGTGGGAGGGAGGCGCAGGAGGGAGTAGATATGGGGATATATGTATATGTATAGCTTTGTTATAAAGCAGAAACTAACACACCATTGTAAAGCAATTATACTCCAATAAAGATGTTAAAATAAATAAATGAATGTAATGGGAAAGCTGGAGGGATATGAGTAGAGAAATGATGAGACTTAATTTCCTTTTATTAAAGCTTCCTGTAATTGTTGTGTAGAAAATGGACTATAAGGAAGAAAGAGTTGGAGCAGAGAAACCAATCAGGAGGTTATTACACTAGTCTATGAAGAAATCGTTGCAGACTGGATCAGGGTGTAGCAGTGGCTAAAGCACTTGCAGCAGCAACTGGTGAGCAGTGTCAGATTCTGAATATAATTTGAAGAGTGCCAAGATGACTTATGTAATGTGCTTAATACACAATTGAAACGATTTACAGTGACTGTGAGGCTTTCAAAACTGAAAAATAATATGTCTTTCACTGTAATTCCCTTTTTTCTGTAATCCTTAAGTAGATTGGTAACACTAGTAGAAACGTTGTTTTTTATACCAGTTAAACATGAAACTACTGGAAAAAGTCATGAAAATGTGTGGAGATTGAAATTACAGAAAGAAAGCAAAATCATCACATACTCATTTGAACATAACTTTTAAGAAATAAGGCCAATGAACATGCCACCAAGCTGAACTATTAAGCTTGTAGAAAGTGAATGCCTTGATTCTCTAACATAAACCATTTCCAGAGGGGGTCGTTTGGTAACAATGGCAAAATGTTGATTTCACAAGATTAGATAGATGCATATCTTGGTGGGTTGGACCCAAATGATGTTGGTTTTAATGAGCCCTGATTATTTCACTTCAAAGTTACCTGACTTTGTTGCAGCATGGGCATGGGTAGAATGAGGCATCAGTTATTTGTTAACGTGGACGTCTCTCTCTTTGCCATTTTTCAGCATACTAATAAGCAAAACGGGTGGGTGATGGTAGCAGGGCTTCCAGGATTGATGAACAAGATTACTGACACACCAGGATTTCAAGTTCATTCTTACATGGATCAGTAATTTCCAGAATGATTGTGTGTGTGTCTCTGTGTGTGTGGCTGGTGGGGGGTGGGGAATGGGGAGGAATGGGGCCCTGGCTGCTCTATGAAAAGTAGAATTAAAATTTCAGAGATGGCAATCAAAAGAATGAAAGAAGCAAATCAAGCAACAAAATTCTAACCTCCCAACCTGATTAGCTTTCTTTAATCAATCATCTCCCAAATATATTTTACCATGCAGTGTCATCCCTCCATCTTTTGCTGTTCCCACTCCGATACTTACTAACACCTTGCAGAGCTGGTGTTCCCTGGATATCACTAACCACTTTTCACCTTAAATGCCTCTATTGCTACTGTGGTAAGGGATTAAGGCTTCCTGGGTTGAAACCTCAGTTCTCCACTGGCTAGCTATACGGCACTTGGCATGTTAATTTGCCTCTTGGTGAATCAGGTCCCTCATCTGTAAAAAGAGGATGATAATAATACCCAACCCAAAGGACTGTTAAGAAAATTAAGTGAGATAACATAGGCAGAGAGTTGTGCAATATGAGTCCAGTAAATTATTGTTATTCCACTCTGCCATAAGAGTCACACTTTGGTGATAAAAGAAAGAGATGGTGAGTGAAGGTATCTCTGAGCCCAGCAAAATTTGGTGTGACAGATACGTTTAATGAGTGGCTGAATAAAGCAATCAACAAATATTCATTGACACAGTAGCATCTGTGATGGAGTTATGCCTCTTCATTTAATTCAACAATGTTTCAAAGCAGGATTGTTAATCCTGATTTACAAATGAGATCACTGAGGCTCAGAGAGGTTAATAATATGCCACAGTCACACAGCTAGTAGGTACAAGAATAAAGATTTGACCAATGGCTGGATGGGAAAATAGCATTTCATCTACTAGGAATTCTGTTAGGCAATCTTACTGGAAATTTGCAGCTCTGAATCAATAGAATCATGAATATTCCTTCCTCTATAGCTCTCATTTTGAACAGGGAGAAATATCAGTCCTCAATGGAACACTGATCACATACAGGTAACTCTGACACACCATTAATATTTTAATGGGGCAGTTCAAAGTAGTTCACCATAAAAAAGGAAAGCCATTAATTAAATACATCAGTCAGGTTCCAAAAATTGCATCAGAGCCTGCTGGTACTTGGAAACTCCCACGCCTTAACCAACCCAATGCTAGAAACTGCTAGTCTGCATTCTAAAAGCAAAATTAGAATGTAACCTCATTGAATTTAAAAGAGAGCATGTATTACTAAAATAATTACTCATGCTTTATGAAATTACATTTTTGGCATATTTAACATCGCTTTGCTTGACCTCTTCTCAAAGATGATAAAGGCATACACACTACAGATATGCAGGTGACTCTAAAAGAGCATTTCACAGCCAGATGTTACATCCAGATGGGTTCCCGGAATTCCTGGTGATACTACAGTAAGCTAGAGCTTCATTCTCACCTTCATGATAAGGGCAAAAACCTCTTGTGCACTGTCTTAACCCCTCCAGAAGCTCTGATGTTTCTCTAAATGGAATAAATGATAGACTGAGGCTGGGAGATGCTAAAGTACTGGGTATGAGGTACAATGCCTGGAGAGATATAAACACAAGTCAAGTGTGTCAAATGATTGAGACACTAGAATGATGAGGAAAGAAATGAGAAGTTAAGGCATCTAATTACATTATGCATTAGAGAAAATGTTGGTATTTGGAATGGCAAGCTGTCAAAAATAAGATGCCTCAGTTGAATAGAAAGGTTTGCATGACTGAAGTCATCATTAGGCTACTAACTTGGGAGAATTATTAATGAAAGGTGTTGTGCAAAGTCTACCACCTGTATGGATATTTTGGACAAGATTTTTGTTCTGTTTTCATTTTCTTATCAGAAAACAACTAACAATAGCAGCCTCTTTCAGAATTAATTACTTTCTATGGGAAAGACCTTTGTACTCTGATTGAGCGTATTTGTTCTAATGAAATATTCTTCTTGATGTATGTGAAATGAACCTGCTGGTGGCTGTCTTCCATTAATTAGGAAACTTAATAAGCCAGCACTGTTTCTGAGCCACACACACACAAAGGAGTATTATAAGAAACATGACTAATTTGCAGTCATTCAGAGTGCTATTATAAATAACACAACTCATCCTTTAAAAAATTATGAAAAAGTACCCCAGCAATGCCCTCAGAGAGAAACCAATATACATATTTTAGGCTAGAAATTCTTAATTCTGGCTACATTTAATATTTAGCTGGGGAATAGTTGAAAGTATGGACCCTGATTTCAATCCTTAGACAATTAAAATTGATTTTCTGGAGTTGGGTCCCAGGGAGTTTTTAAAGTTCTGGGGTGACTTAGGCAATGCAACCAGGCCACCAATGTGTTCACTACTGAAAACTCAGGGCTTAACTTCTGTGGATTACAAATAAATTCACTTGAGGTTATAAAATAAGTGTTGGGGCAGACTAGTATCACATTTTGATGAATTTTGGCTTCATTTTATTTCTATTCAGTTTATGAAAAGGAAAGGCCCCAGTTTCAAGGCATTGTTCATAGGCAAGTTCAGCAAGTACAGATTTGAATATAAGTCTTATTCAAATGAAGCAAATCTTGCATTGTAACTGCAAAAGGCAAAAGAGTAGATTGAGTAAAACTGTCTCTGTTATAGAAAAAAAAATAAAAAGTATATTGTCTGTTAATAGAGAGTCAGGATAGAATCTTTCAGTACCACTGTTATACCAAATAATATCTATCAGTGACTATCAACCAACTTCAAATTTCAGTTTTGAAAACTATCCATAGAATTGTGTGCAATTTTGACTGAAATATGAGCATTTTTCCCAACTTATAAAAAAATTCTGATGTGAATATTTTTCTTTGCATATTCTTATTATATAATATTTGTATAAATCCTTTTTAGAGAAAAAAAGAAAATACTGACAGCAAGAAGAAATATAACAACCACAAATAATCTCATGTGGAGATACTATCAGCTAGCATATTGGTATATTTATTTCTAGCTCTTTTGCAATACATTTTTAAAAAGTAAATTTATTTATTTATTTATTTTTGGCTGTGTTGGGTCTTCGTTGCTGCATGCGGGCTTTCTCTAGTTGCGGCGAGCAAGGGGCTACTCTTCATTGCGGTGCGCAGGCTTCTCATTGTGGTGGCTTCTCTTGTTGTGGAACACCAGCCCTAGGCGTGTGGGCTCAGTAGTTGTGGCACTCAGGCTCAGTAGCTGTGGCTCGCGGGCTCTAGAGTGCAGGCTCAGTAGTTGTGGCACACAGGCTTAGTTGCTCCGCGGCATGTGGGATCTTCCCGGACCAGGGCTTGAACCCGTGTCCCCTGCATTGGCAGGCGGATTCTTAACCACTGCGCCACCAGGGAAGTCCCTGAAATACATTTTTAACTAAAATGAGAGGCAGTCTACATTTATATTAAGCTATTTTTCCGCTCTTAGCAACATGTCACTAAAGGTTCAATAATACAATTTATTAATGGGTCTCTGTGATATTCTAGCATGTAGATATTTTACAATGTATTTAACTACTCCCCTATACTAAAATGCTCAATTTGCTTCCATTTTTATGTTTTGTTGTTTTGTTGTTTAATTTTTTAAATAAACTTTTTTTTTTTTTTTTTTTTTTGCGGTACGCGGGCCTCTCACTGTTGTGGCCTCTCCCGTTGAGGAGCACAGGTTCCGGACGCGCAGGCTCAGCAGCCATGGCTCACGGGCCCAGCCGCTCCGCGGCATATGGGATCTACCTGGCCCGGGGCATGAACCCGCGTCCCCTGCATTGGCAGGCGGACTCTCAACCACTGCACCACCAGGGAAGCCCTAAATAAACTTTTAATTTAACTTTTTTACTTTTATATTTTTAATTTTTTTAATTGAAGTATAGTTGATTTACAATGTTGAGTAAATTTCTGATGTACAGCAAAGTGACTCAGTTATGCATATATATACATTCTTTTTATATTCTTTTCCATTATGATTTACCCTGAGATATTGAATATAGTTCCCTGTGCTATACAGTAGCACCTTGTTGTTTATCCATTTTATATGTAATAGTTTACATCTTCTAACCCCAAACTTCCAGCCCATCCCTTCCCCACACCACCTGCCCCTTGGTAACCACAAGTCTGTTCTCTGGGTCTGTGAGTCTGTTTCTGTTTTGTAGATAAGTTCATTTGTGCCTTATTTTAGATTCCACATATAAGTGATATCATATGGTATTTGTCTCTCTCTTTCTGACTTACTTCACTTAATATCATAATCTCTAGCTGCATCAATGTTGCTGTAAATGGCAAAATTTCATTCTTATGGCTGAGTAGTATTCCACTGTAGTATTCCACATATATATACCATATCGTCTTTATCCAATCATCTATCGATAGACATTTAGGTTGTTTCCCTGTCTTGGCTATTGTGAATAGTGCTGCTATGAACATAGGGGTGTACATACCTTTTTTTTCTAAATAGATCTTTATTGAAGTATAATTTCTTCACAATACTGTGTTAGTTTCTGTTGTACACCAAAGTGAATCAGCCATATGCGTATGCATGTCCCCATATCCCCTCCCTCTTGAGCCTCCCTCCCATCCTCCCTATCCCACCCCTCTAGGTCATCGCAAAGCACTGAGCTGATCTCCCTGTGCTATGCTGCTGCTTCCCACTAGCTAACTATTTTACATTCGGTAGTGTATATATGTCAATGCTACTCTCACTTTGCCCCAGCTTTCCCCTCCCACCCCGTGTCCTCAAGTCCATTCTCTATGAATTATAGTTTTGTCCAGGTATATGCCCAGGAGTGGGATTGCTGGAAAAAATGGTAATTCTATTTTTAGTTTTCTGAGGAACCTCCATACTGTTCTCCATAGTGGCTGTACCATTTTACTTTCCCACCAACAGTATAGGAGGGTTCCCTTTCCTCCACACCCTCTCCAGCATTTGGTATTTGTAGGCTTTTTAACGATGGCCATTCTAACTGGTGTGAGGTGGTACAATTTGCTTCCACTTTTAAATTTGATAATTACTGTAAAGAAAGGCTGTGAGAAAAAAATGTTTTTCATTTCTGATATTATTTTTCTTAGGATAGATCTTTAGATGTAAAACTGTGTACTGAGTCTCTACACTAAATGTTCCACAGATTTCCCCCTTTGGTCCACACAATAAAATATCTCATCAAAGAGCCATTTATCATTAACTTGATAGAGTAAAGAAGCAGAGTTCAAGGTGGCTGAATGAACTTTCAGGCATGTTTGTTGTCCCTTCCTCTGGAGACTTCATTAACATGATAATAAGAAAAGTTTCAAAAAGTAAAAACCTACAGCAGTTTTCTAGAAGGCAAAATTCTGATGGGAGGGTGTTAACTGATGGAGTAGCTTAGTTTAGACTGTGTTCAGAGGCAGACAGAGAGAATGATTTTCCTTAGCCAAATCCTAGAGACATCTGGACTCAAAGATGGCAGATAAACAGAGGACGGGAATGAGAATCGAGAGTGAAAACATGATGAGAACTGAAGGTCTGACAATAGAAGATGCAAACACAAACTGTTTCTCTAAAGAAATTCAAAGCGCAAGAGCAGTAATGTGCAGTCCTCAATATAACATTGGGTGGGTCATCTAAGCAATAGTTCCTTAACAACTCACTCTAGAGTGAATGCTTTCTGTTTCTAATACTTGTCCTTGTATCCAGCTTTGAGTTAGTCTTTCTGTTTTTCTACTCTAAAATGTAAACAGATGACCAAAGATCACCAGATATTTGAGAAAATTCTACAGTCTAAAAGAGAATAATTAAAACGGGCAGAAAAAATTATCCCTGGGAAAACAGACTAAAATTTAAAGAGCAAAGGAAAACTTAAAAGACAATCGCAAGTGTTATTAGAGAGATTAGAGATGTTGTATTCATGAAATACAATAGGATACTCTGAAAAAGTTACATTCTGAAAACAGAAAACAGTCTAGGAAATTAAATATACATATACTATTGCACCCCCCACACAAACACACAAATGAAAAGACATTTGGAGGAAAAATTCCAGGAATCTTCCTGAACCGAGGCAGAAATCGAAATGAGATAAAAGAAAATGTCGAACTTTTAACTGAATTTCCAGAAAGAGAAAAAGGAGGAAAACAAAAGTGCATAAATTGTGGAAAAAGTACCATAGAAGTGGAAAGTAGGCATGAGACAAATAGAAAAGACAGACAATCTCTAGAGTGGGTTAAGTTAAAACACACACACACACACACACACACACACACACACACACACGTGGGCACATATAAACATAATGTTGTATAATTATATAACACAAAATGTAAATATAAAAAATGTACAGAGAGAAGAAAAAATCAACTACAAAGAAAGTTAAGAATCAGATAGCAATCAGGTTTCTAACAGTAACAATGAATGTTAGATGACATTGAATTAATCAACAAATTTCATAGGAAATTATTTTTAATGCAGAATTTTAAAAGCAAGGGAATATCAATCAAATGTAAGAGCCAACTGAAGTCATCTCAGATACAGAGTAATTTAAAAAGTCTGCATCTCACATCAATCTTCAGAGGTAGTTGTTTAAGGATATACTCCGAAAAAATGAGCATGAAACTAAGAAAGAAGAATATGTGGGGAAATTAGAAAATAGAATTAATCCAGTAATCCAATGAAAGGTCAGTGGACACCAAGAATTTCTTAAAGAAGAATGAGATAAAGGATATAGAAACAAGAAACTGGAATATAATGGAAATATTTAGAAAAAGGGATATTTTTCCTCTCCTAAGAAGGAAAAAAAATCAAATAATCTAGGAAAATAAAACTAACAAAAGTTTGGGTATAAGCAACAAAGCAAATATAATGTGACATGACTTTGAGTATTTGATGGAGGGTTGGAAAGAAGAGTTTATTTGACCTTGACGCTGAGTATTCAAGAGTGGCATAGAGGTCATAACTTGGAATTGTAGAAAAAGAAGTAATACTGCATTGTCAGAAAGCATTATTTTCATAGCTGTAATATATTTGTCAAGTGAGGAGTGAAGAGATATTGTTTAAATGTGATAAAACATGATATAGAGAGGGAACCTTCAAGATGGCAGGGGAAAGACATGGATGTCATCTTCCTCCCCACAAATACATCAAAAATTCATCTACATGTGGAATAACTCCTACAGAACACCTACAGAATGCTGGCAGAAGACCTCAGACTTCCCAAAAGGCAAGAAACTCCCCACGTACTTGGGTAGGGCAAAAGAAAAAAGAAAAAACAGAAACAAAAGAATAGGGATGGGACCTGCCCCTCAGGGAGGGAGTTGTGAAGGAGGAAAAGTTTCCACACACTAGGAATCGCCTTCACTGGCAGAGATGGGGGTGCGATGGGGGGGGGAAGCTTAGGAGCCACGGAGGAGAGCGCAGCAACAGGGGTGCAGAGTGTAAAGTGGAGAGATTCCCGCACAGAGGATCGGTGCTGACCAGCCCTCACCAGCCTGAGAGGCTTGTCTGCTCACCCACTGGAGTGGGTGGGGTTTGGGAGCTGAGGCTCAGGCTTCAGAGGTCAGACCCTAGAGAGAGAACTGGGGTTGGCTGCGTTAACACAGCCTGAAGGGGACTAGTGCGTCACAGCTAACTGGGACAGAGTCTAGGAAAAAGTCTGGAACTGCCTAAGAGGCAAAAGACCATTGTTTTGGGTTGTGCAAGAAGAGAGGATTAAGAGCACCACCTAAATGAGCACGAGCTGCGGCTATCAGCATGGACACCAGAAAACTGCATGAAATGCCAAGGCTGCTGCTGCAGCCACCAAGAAGCCTGTGTGCAAGCACAGGTCACTATCCACATCTCCCATCCCGGAAGCCTGTGCAGCCCACCACTGCCAGGGTCCTGTGATCCAGGGACAACTTCCCTGGGAGAACACACGGGGCCACCTCAGGCTGTTGCAATGTCAAGCTGGCCTCTGCCACCGCAGGCTCACCCCACATTCCATACCGCTCCCTCCCCCCACCGCCTGAGTGAGCCAGAGACCCTAATCAGCTGCTACTTTAACCCCGTCCTGTCTGGGCAGGGAACAGATGCCCTCAGGCGACCTAAACGCAGAGACTGGGCCAAATCCAAAGGTGAAAACCAGGAGCTGTGCGAACAAAGAAGAGAAAGGGAAATTTCTCCCAGCAGCCTCAGAAGCAGAGGATTAAACCTCCACAATCAACTTGATGTACCCTACATCTCTGGAATACCTGAATAGACAACGAATCATCCCAAAATTGAGGCAGTGGACTTTGGGAGCAACTGTAGGCTTGGGGTTTGCTTTCTGCAGCTAATTTGTTTCTGGGTTTTTTTTTGTTTTTTTTTTTGTGGTACACGGGCCTCTCACTGTTGTGGCCTCTCCCATTGCAGAGTACAGGCTCCGGACGCGCAGGCTCAGCGGCCATGGCTCGTGGGCCCAGCTGCTCCGCGGCATGTGGGATCTTCCTGGACCCGTGTCTCCTGCATCGGCAGGCAGACTCTCAACCACTGCACCACCAGGGAAGCCCAGTTTCTGGTTATATGTTCATCTTAGTTTAGTATGTAGAGCTTATTATGATTAGTAGATTTGTTTATTGATTTGGTTGCTCTCTCCCTTTATATATATATATTTTTTTTCCTTTTTTCCCATTCTGTGAGTGTGTATGTGTATGCTTCTTTGTGTGATTCTGTCTGTATAGCTTTGCTTTTACCATTTGTCCTAGGGTTCTGTCTGTCTTTTTTTTTTTAGTATAGTTTTTAGTGCTTGTTATAATGGTGGATTTGTTTTTTGGTTTGGTTGCGCTCTTCTTTCTTTTTTTTATTACTCCTTTATTTTTTATTTTTAATAACATTTTTAATTTTTTATTTTAATAACTTTATTTTATTTTATTATATTTTCTTGCTTGCTTGCTTTTTCTCCTCCCTTCCATCTGAAGGGAGTGGCAGGACATATTTAAAGTGATGAAAGGGAAAAACCTAAAACCAAGATTACTCTACCCAGCAAGGATCTCGTTCAGACTCAACGGAGAAATTAAAAGCTCTACAGACAAGCAAAAGCTAAGAGAATTCAGCACCACCAAATCAGCTTTACCACAAATGCTAAAGGAACTTCTCTAGGCAGGAAACACAAGAAAAGGAAAAGACCTACAATAACAAACCCAACACAATTAAGAACATGGTAATAAGAACACATATCAATAATTACCTTAAATGTAAATGGATTAAGTGCTCCAACCAAAAGACACAGACTGGCTAAATGGATACAAAAACAAGACCTGTACATATTCTGTCTACAAGAGACCCTCTTCAGACCTAGGGACACATACAGACTGAAAGTGAGGGGATGGAAAAAGATATTCCATGCAAATGGAAATCAAAAGAAAGCTGGAGTAGCAATTCTCATATCAGACAATATAGACTTTAAAATAAACACCATTACAAGAGACAAAGAAGGACACTGCATAATGATCAAGGGATCAATCCAAGAAGAAGATATAACAATTGTAAATATTTATGCACCCAACATAGGAGCACCTCAATACATAAGGCAAATGCTAACAGCCATAAAAGGGGAAATCGACAGTAACACAATAATAGTAGGGGAATTTAACACCCCACTTTCACCAATGGACAGATAATCCAAAATGAAAATAAGTAAGAAAACACAAGCTTTAAACAATACATTAAACAAGATGGACTTAATTGATACTTATAGGACATTCCATCCAAAAACAACAGAATACTCTTTCTTCTCAAGTCTCATGGAACATTCGCCAGGATAGATCATATCTGGGTCACAAATCAAGCTCTGGTAAATTTAAGAAAATTGAAATCGTATCAATCATATCTTTTCCGACAACAACGCTATAAGACTAGATATCAATTACAGGAAAATATCTGTAAAAAATCCAAACACATTGAGGCTAAACAATAAACTACTAAATATCCAAGAGATCACTGAAGAAATCAAAGAAGAAATCTAAAAATACCTAGAAACAAATGACAATGAAAACACAATGACCTAAAAACTATGGGATGCAGCAAAAGCAGTTCTAAGAGGGAAGTTTTGTTTTTTTTTTTTTTTTTTTTTTTTGCGGTATGCGGGCCTCTCACTGTTGTGGCCTCTCCCGTTGTGGAGCACAGGCTCCGGACACGCAGGCTCAGCGGCCATGGCTCACGGGTCTAGCCGCTCCATAGCCGCTCCGCAGCATGTGGGATCCTCCCGGACCGGGTCGCGAACCTGTGTCCCCTGTATCGGCAGGCGGACTCTCAACCACTGCGCCACCAGTGAATCCCTCAGAGGGAAGTTTTTATAGCAATACAATTCTACCTCAAGAAACAAGAAAAATCCCAAATAAACAACTTAACCTTACACCCAAAGCAATTAGAGAAAGAAGAACAAAAAAACCCCACAGTTAGCAGGAGGAAAGAAATCATAAAGATCAGATCAGAAATAAATGAAAAATGAAGGAAACCATAGTAAAGATCAATAAAACTAAAAGCTAGTTTTTTGAGAAGATAAACAAAGTTGATAAACCATTAGCCAGACTCATCAAGAAAAAAAGGGAAAAGACTCAAATCAACAGAATTAGAAAGGAAAAAGGAACAGTAACAATTGACACTAGAAATATGAAGGATCATGGGAGATTACTATAAGCAACGATATGCCAATAAAATGGACAACCTGGAAGAAATGGACAAATTCTTACAAAAGCACAACCTTCCAAGACTGAACCAGGAAGAAATAGAAAATATAAACAGACCAATCACAAGCACTGAAATTGGGACTGTGATTAAAAATCTTCCAACAAACAAAAGCCCAGGACCAGATGGCTTCACAGGCAAATTCTATCAAATATTTAGAGAACAGCTAACACCTATCCTCATCAAACTCTTCCAAAATATAGCAGAAGGAGGAACACTCCCAATCACATTCTTTGAGGCCACCTTCACCCTGATACCAAAACCAGACAAAGATTTCACAAAACAAGAGAAATACAGGCCAATATCACTGATGAACAGTGATGCAAACATCCTAAATAAAATACTAGCAAAGAGAATCCAAGAGCACATTAAAAGGACCATACACCAGGATCAAGTGGAATTTATCCCAGGAATGCAAGGATTCTTCAATATATGCAAATTAATCTATATGATAAACCATATAAACAAATTGAAGGATAAAAGCCATATGATCATCTCAATAGATGCAGAAAAAGCTTTCAATAAAATTCAACACTCATTTATGATAAAAACCCTCCAGAAAGTAGACATAGATGGAACTTACCTCAACATAATAAAGGCTGTATATGACAAACCCACAGCCAACATAATTCTCAATGTTGAAAAACATAAACCATTTCCACTAAGATCAGGAATAAGACATGGTTGCCCACTCTCACCACTATTATTCAACATAATTTTGGAAGCTTTAACCACAGAAATCAGAGAAGAAAATGAAATAAAAGGAATCCAAATCGGAAAAGAAGAAGTAAAGCTGTCACTGTTTGCCTATGACATGATACTACACATAGAGAATCCTAAAGATGCTACCAGAAAACTACTAGAGCTAATCAATGAATCTGGTAAAGTAGCAGGATACAAAATTAATGCACAGAAATCTCTTGCATTCCTATACACTAATGATGAAATATCTGAAAGAGAAATTAAGGAAACACTCCCATTTACCATTGCAACAAAAAGAATAAAATACCTAGGAAAAAACCTACCTAAGGAGACAAAAAACCTATGCAGAACACTATAAGACACTGATGAAAGAAATTAAAGATGATACCAACAGATGGAGAAATACACCATGTTCTCGGATTGGAAGAACCAACATTGTGAAAATGACTATACTACTGAAAGCAGTCTACAGATTCAGTGCAATCCCTACCAAACTACCAATGGCATTTTTCACAGAATTAGAGCAAAAAATTTTACAAAAGCCTCCGAATAGCCAAAGCAATCTTTAGAAAGAAAGACGGAGTTGGAGGAACAAGGCTCCCTGACTTCAGACTATACTATGAAGCTACGGCAATCAAGACAGTATGGTACTGGCACAAAAACAGAAATATAGATCAGTGGAATAGCATAGAAACCCAGAGATAAACCCATGCACATATGGTTACCTTATCTTTGATTAAGGAGGCAACAATATACAATGGAGGAAAGACAAGCCTCTTAAATAAGTGATGCTGGGAAAACTGGACAGCTACATGTAAAAGAATGAAACTAGAACACTCCCTAACACCATACACAAAAATTAACTCAAAATGGGTTAAAGACCTAAATATAAGGCCAGACACTATAAAACTCTTAGAGGAAAACATAGGCAGAATGCTGTATGACATAAATCACAGGAAGATCCTTTTTGACCCACCTCCTAGAGAAATGGAAATAAAAACAGAAATAAACAAATGGGACCTAATGACACTTAAAAGCTTTTGCACAGTAAAGGAAACCATAAACAAGACGAAAAGACAGGCCTCAGAATGGGAGAAAATATTTTCAAATGAGGCAACTGACAAAGGATTAATCTCCAAAATATACAAGCAGCTCATGCAGCTCCATATCAATAAAGCAAACAACCCAATCCAAAAATGGGCTGAAGACCTAAATAGACATTTCCCCAGAGAAGATATACAGATTGCCAACAAACACATGAAAGGATGCTCAACATCACTAATCATTAAAGAAATACAAATCAAAATCACAATGAGGTATCACCTCACACCAGTCAGAATGTCGTCATCAAAAAATCTACAAAAATAAATGCTGGAGAGGGTTTGGAGAAAAGGGAACCCTCTTGCACTGTTGGTGAGAATGTAAATGGATACAGCCACTATGGAGAACAGTATGGAGGTTCCTTAAAAAACTACAAACAGAACTACCATAAGACCCAGCAATCCTACTACTGGGCACATACCCTGAGAAAACCATAATTCAAAAAGAGACATGTACCACATTGTTCAGTGCAGCTCTATTTACAATAGTCAGGACATGGAAGCAACCTAAGTGTCCACTGACAGACGAATGGATAAAGAAGAAGATGTGGCACATATATACAATGGAATATTAATCAGCCATAAAAAGAAACAAAATTGAGTTATTTGTAGTGAGGTGGATGGACCTAGAGTCTGTCTTACAGAGTGAAGTAAGTCAGAAAGAGAAAAACAAATACCGTATGCTAACACATATATATGGAATCTAAAAAAAAAAAAAGAAAAATGGTCATGAAGAACCTAGGGACAAGACGGGAATAAAGACGTAGACCTACTAGAGAATGGACTTGAGGATATGGGGAGGGGGAATGATAAGCTAGGACAAAGTGAGAGAGTGTCATGGACATATATACACTACCAAACGTAAAATAGATAGCTAGTGGGAAGAAGCCACAGAGCACGGGGAGATCAGCTCGGTGCTTGTGACCACCTAGAGGGGTGGGATAGGGAGGGTGGGAGGGAGGGAGACGCAAGAGGGAAGAGATATGGGAACATATGTATATGTGTAACTGATTCACTTTGTTATAAAGCAGAAACTAACACACTATTGTAAAGCAATTATACTCCAATAAAGATGTTAAACATAATAATAAAAAAATTAAAAAATAAAAAAGCTAAAAAAGAAGAAAACATGATATAAAGATGCAAATATACTACAGTTACAAATTTAATCAGTAGAGAGGTTTAAAATTTAAAATGGCAATGTAACTATGAAAAAAAAAAAGGAAAGGTTATATGAATGAGCTAATAAACCTTCATCTAGCACAAGAGATCAACAGATAATGCTAAAATTTGATAAATCTATACACAGTAGTATAAATGTACTTATTCATCGAGAATTGAAGGAAATTTCTAAAAGACTAACAACAGAATTTTTTGTTATAGGATTGTTATTCATTAAAAATCTTCTGTATTTGACTTTCAAACTGTACATGAAATATCTTAATAATATTTTAACCTTAGAATATTATTCTCACCCATCAAATGTTAAAGACTAAACATGAATTTTTTTTCTTAAAAAAATAATGTTCTACGTTTGAAGTAGAAGTCAGTTTACCTTTGGAGAGGGGGAAAGGAGGAAGGAAATAATAGAAAGCAACTCACCCAAGCAAAAGTCGCTGAGGTCAGCAAAAGAACATCTGAGCACAGAGTCTTTTCTGCCTTCCTCAGTGCTAACTGGAAACAAGAACAAAAAAGACTTTCTAGATTTGGGGAATAAAAACATAATGACAGTTAGAACAATTACCGTGGTGACTGCTGTCCAAATAACAGCCAAACATGAAGAAATGTTTTGAAGTTAATGAGTGGAAATGAGAGATACATCTATATCACATTTTAACACTTTGATTCTCTTGAACAATTAGCCACTTTCCTTATTGGACATGGATGTAAGCTGACTTTTTAAAATAGGTAGTGATTTCCCAATACTATTGAAAATAGAATATTGGTATTTTCAAATTATCCAGAGGAAGAAGCAACCCTAAGGAATCATAAGGGAATGAATTTTCATAACATAAAAGCTCTTAGAGATGGAAGGGAAAATAAAAGCACACCCATCCACTGAATGACAGGGGCCTGGTTGTATTCTGACTCCTGACTCTTGTGAAAAGAGATTGTCTGAACGTATAATGAGTCTCAGACAGTCAGATGTGTGTAGTTTTATTTGCGAACACTTGTCTAACCACATCTTTGTGCAACCAAATCTTCACTGATTTACTGTCAGTATTATTTATAGTTTTGGGTCTTTCTTTTTAGGGAACTGAGTTTATTATTGCTGGCATATTTATTACTGCTAATACATTCTCACCAGGAATGCTAATGAGCCAGTGATTTAGGTGGCTGATCTGTCTTCTCTTGCCAACAGAAAGTGTTAGGTCCATATTTGCATGGGGTTGGCTACCTTCAAGGATAGAAAGAAATGAACACACATCTCGCCAACGAATGGCCTTTTGTCTGACTGGCATGGGCTACTGTTCTCCTTTCTATGCCAATCTCCTTCCTGAAGACTCTATAAACACTAGTGGAAAACACTACTCTTTAAAAGTTAAACAAGAAAGTAGAGCTCACCTTGCTCTGCTTTGTCAGCAGAGATTGAGGTTACAGAAGTGGGAGCCTGAGATTCACTCTCAGTTGACTGGAAGAGTGAGGTAGATTGGCTCAAGTTCTTTGAGTAAGCATAGCTCTGGGCCAGGCAAGGCAGGGATCTCCGAGATGGTTTTAATGAAGTTTCTTTTGCTATCTCACTCTTGCTTATATTCATACCTGTAAATTCAAAATGGCAAGTTTTAGCAACAAGAAATAATCAGCAGAAATCAACAAATAATTTTAATTCTTGTGATGGCTGTTTCAGAAATGTACTCTTGAAAAGCATCACCTAGGGATTAGCACTAGTTGAATTCGTTTCTTTCTATATTGTCAGAGGAAGTGTTTTGAGATTTTTTTCAAACAGTTATGAGAAATAAACAGCTCCTCTTCCAGTTTGAGCTTTCACTGTTTTTTAAAGGTTCTGTAAAAAAGAAACTGAGGTTTAAATTCATTTGGAGAGTTATGAGAACAATAATTTGGATTGTCTTTGGATAAATTTAACCATTTAGGTTTTTAAGCAGTAAAATAAATAAAACCTAATGCGTAGAAATTCAAATTACTATTATTAACCAGAGCACTTCTTTCTATAACCTATCCTCCTTTAAACACACCACATAATGTACTAATAGTGATCAAGAGGCTGGAAAGGAACAGCATACATGGTTTAGTACAAAAACTGACCAGCAGGGGGACAGCATTCCTGTGCTCCGTGTAACAGTCCCTCTCCTCATGCAGAGAAGACTGATCTTCCAGAAGAAAGAATGCCCCTCAACAGGACTCTGCCTCCATAATTGGAAGTCCCAGTAACTGTATTCTCCCAGCAATGAATGACCCCATGTCCCTGTATGCCCCTGTCCCCATCCGTCCTCATCCCCCTTACGTTAATCCCAGGGCATTCCTCAGCCCTGGAATACTGCTATGGGTATTCTGGTATATGCCTTTTTTGCACATATTGAGTATTTCTCTAAGAGGAAACACTTAGATGTACAACTGCTGGTTTGAAGGGCATGAATATTTATCATTTGGATAAATAATGCCAAACTGCCTTCCCTAAAAGCTTTATCTTTTCACACTTCCCCAAATAGTACAAGATGGAATCCATTTCTTTATGAAATTCCTTGGGGAACTCTAGATAGTATCATTTGTTTTAATTCTGAATAAAATAAAAAGCCAACAAACAAAAAAACAAAAAAAATTGTTTTAATCTTCATGTTACAGATTGAACATGTTTTCATACATTTCTAGCCAATTATAATTCTTAAGTGACTAAGCTATTTTATAGTTTTTCTAGTGTGTTGTTAGGCTTTTTCTTATTATTTTATAGTATGTGTGTGTGTATATATATATGCAGGAGTTTGGGGTATCAACCCTTCATGCAGTTAAAAATCCACATACAATTTAAAACCAGCCCTCTGTCTCCACTGTTCCTATCAGTAGTTCTGCATCTGCAGATTCAACCAACCTCAGATTGTGTAGTACTGTAGAATTTTTTATTGAAAACAATCCATGTGTAAGGGGACCCTCACAGTTCAAACTTTTGTTGTTCAAGGGTCAACTGTATATACATTCATATATACATATATACATTTATATGTATATAGTATTTTAGTGACTACATATTAAATGTAATATATGCTGTGTTTATTTCATTTAGTTTTCTAACGATCTTACCAGGCAGACATTATACCTATTAGCTATGTGGAAACTGAGACTCAGAGAGGATATGTAACATTCCTTATATCACACCAACAAGAAAACTGTTTGGAATTTATATTCCAAACAGTTTCTAATGCTAAAACCATCACATCATTTTGCATCCATAAATTAAGTTTGAAACTCCTGCACACCATCCATTTACCTCGAAAATCACAGACACTGAAATGTAAAGAACAGACACCAAAATTCATTCTGGTAGAGGCTAAAACTCAGACGGAATATACCTAGAAACACATCTGCTTTTACCACCCTCCCTATTCACCTGCCCATATTCTCTATATTAAAGTAAATTTCAGGGGCTTCCCTGGTGGCGCAGTGGTTGAGAATCTGCCTGCTAATGCAGGGAACACGGGTTCGAGCCCTGGTCTGGGAAGATCCCACATGCTGCGGAGCAACTAAGCCCGTGAGCCACAACTACTGAGCCTGCGTGTCTGGAGCCTCCGCAACAAGAGAAGCCACGATAGTGAGAGGCCCGTGCACCACGACGAAGAGTGGCCCCCACTTGCCACAACTAGAGAAAGCCTCGCACAGAAACCAAGACCTAACACAGCCAAAAATAAATAAATTAAATTTCAAATGTAGTGATTGAAAGGTGAAAAAGACAAAGCGAACTCACCAGTATATACAGCACTCAAGTAATGAAAATTTTGCCTTGCAATTACTCATCTTAATTCCATTTTTGAGACAGAGTAGAATCTGGGTCTTAATAGGTGCAGGCAAGGGGTATAGACAGGAGAGGTATATTTTCAGTAATTATCATATTTATTATAAGACAAACATATTTAACTAAACTCTACCCATATTGTTTTGGTCAATACTTTTTGGCTACTTTATAATCAGCTCATGAATTAACTCCAGATTTCTAAGGATATTTTCAAATGCATGAATTCAACTAAAGACAAGCAGAGGTACCAATGTTCATTGCCCTTTGAGACAAATGAGAATCTTGGAAAAAAAAAAATAACAAGACAATTTTTGAAAGAGGTTCTATAGAAATAAGACATAGTTGAATAGATGAAATGCAGACAAACCTAGCAGTAGGGATTTTATCTTCCTGTTTTATAAAAAAAAAGTATTTATTTTCACATTAATTCTCAGTGTGAAAATAAAATGTGAACTTGAAAGGGATTGAAGAAAGAATTATGAATTGATCCAGTCTCTTAGCCCTCTGGGACTCTGTAATGATAAGAAAGGAAAATACCCTTTTGAAGAGGAATTTCCCAAGGCCCACAGAACTCATACTGAAATCCTACACATACACCATACAATCGCCCTTATTTAAGGACCGACTAGTGTTTTCTATACTACATTCAAGGAATAGCACAGGAAAAATCTGTCCTAGTAGTTTTTTATGCCTGTGAATATTTTATCATGTGGTCTTATATCTTCTTTTACTTAGGAAACACAGATGTAGAATATTAAAAGATCAGTTTTTTATTACTGGGCTCTGGTTGAGAAGTGCCTTTTACTCTAGAAGAACATATAAGTAAAAGAATAAATATTATTTTGGAGGTGGAGGTACACAGATGGAAGATGGTGATAGTTGCTAGTAAAGATATTAGATTCAGAGAGAAATGCCTTGGGCCCCTGAGAAATGGCCTTGATGGGAACTCTATAATAATACTAGTCACCTTAATACACTGACCCCAGCATGTATGTTCAAAAACTGTTCTTTGAGCTAAAGATAACAATCACATTGGTAGATATTATTATTTTATAAACCAATATAGGGTGAGACTAGCTTTATGCATATCAATGTTGTCAGTATTTTCCACCATGATTCATCCCTGTATTCACCTAGTCATTGAGGAGATGTTATTTGGGCTTTTGCTCTCTGCAGGCATCCTGCTGACACTGCGTATACAGTGGTGAACAAGGTGGACATATAATTCCTGTCCTCATGGGACTTCCATTCTAGTAGAGTGTCAGACATTGACCAAACAAATAAATATGTATATACACATAAATTGTCTGAAATGCTATGAAAATACAGGCATGGTTATATTATGGAGAATAATAAAGGGGACTTTCTTTATGAAGTGGTCGGGGACATTTTGTCTGAAGAAGTGACATGTTAGGTCAAAAAATAAAAAGGAACCTAACATACAGAAAGGTGTTTATGTATGTTTGTGTTGATGTTTATATATATATATGTATGTTTGTGAGGGGTGCTTTTAGGCAAAGATAATAACGTGTGTGAAAGCCCTGAGGTATGAAGATTGCAACGTATTTATAAACTGGAAACAACAACAACAACAAAACTGTTTGCAGTATAGTAAGTGAGAGAAAGAAGTGTAAAGGAGCTATAGCTGCAGTCCAGGTAGGGGATAAAAATTACCTACTGTTCTTTGGGGAATTCTGCATATGCTTATTTGCTCATTATTTTCCACAAATTTATCTGCCTTATGTCCTTTTTTTGAATAATTGCATTTGCCAAAAATCATAAGATATTTTAAATATAATCACTTCAAATGGGAAATGAAATTGGGAGAGGCAATGAAATTTACTTACTCTAGGTCATAAATCAAGCAACTGGCAGAACTGAATGTGAATGTTATGGCCATTGGATTCCAAAACCCATGATCTTTTCAGAATGCTCCATGGTTCTTCATGAACCCCAGTCCTGGATGGGTCATTACCATGGTTTCACTTGGTAGAAATATCACACAAATTTTAAGCAGAGAGCTCTGAATGTAGAAATCACAGAGTGAAAGCAAACCTCAGAACCTGTAATTCTATACCCACAATCTTAGACAACTATGAAATATATGTTGATGAAAAATTAATATGTGCTCTTTGGTACACATTAACTGGGAATGTCTACCCATCATCTATGAAACTGTTGTTCTTTTGCTGATCTATAATAGATATGAATAATATAAAATCTGCTATGAGTTAACAATGTGTGTAACTGATTCACACAAAACAAGTTATCAGCTATTATTTGTAATCCTAATCATTATTTTTCAGTTTCCATCATTTAGTTAACAATGTGTGTAACTGAGTTATATGAAATAAATATTAATGATTATTTTTAAACTTAATTTTTATTCATTCAGTGTTCTATCATTTATTTAACAATTCCAAACAATTATTGAGTTCTTTCTCTGGACCAGAATTTAACTCAGTGTTGGGTGAAAATGGTGGTCACTATCAGAAGTGTATATATATAAATAAAAGCAGTTCTTTTTATTAAAAACTAATATACAAAATACGGATAAGGCATCATCATTAGATTGAATTAAATCTAATATATATCACTTGGGGAAGAATTAACATCTTAATTATGCCAAGTCTTCTAGTCCATGAATCTCATATGGTTACTTATTTAGGTCTTTCTTTGATTGATTGAACTATATTTCTGTAGTTTTCTTCATACAAATCCTGTACATAGTTTATTAGATTTATAGCTAACTATTTCATTTTGTTGGAGCTTTTACAAAAGAGTATCTTTTTAAACTTTAGTTTTTCACTGTTCATTTTTCAATCGTGCATTGCTAATGTACAGAAATGCAATTAATTTTTGTTTATTGCCATTGTATTCTGTGAACTTTCAAAATTATTTATTAGTTCTAGGTATGATAAACATTTTGTAGATTACTTGGAATTTTCCACATAGACTATCATGTTGTCTGCCAGAAAGGGTACTTTAATTTATTACTTTCCAACTGAATACCTTTTATTTCTTTTTCTATCCTCATTTTATTTTCCAGAACTTCCAACAGAATATTGAATAGCAGTGGTGAAAGTGGAAAATCTTGCCTAGTTCCTGATCTTGGGGGAAAGCAAGCTCTCATGATTAAGTATGATGTTAGATGTAAATTTGTTGTAAATGCATTTATCACATGGAGGAAGTCTCTTTTTAACCCTAGGTTGCTGACATTTTTATCATGGTAGATGTGGAATGTCTTTTTCTGCATTTATTGATATATCATGTAGTTTTCCTCTCAAGTCTGTTAGTGTGATAAATTATAATGATTGTTTTTTGAGTGCTGAACCAACCTTGCATTCTTAGGTGATATTTAATATATTTAATTCTCACAGTAATCCTGAAAAACGTTTTGATTATGCATGTTTAAGATATTGAGAAAATTAGAGTTAACTTAAGGACATTCAGCCCAGTAATTGCCAAACCTATGAACTGAACTCAAGTCCATGAGAGGCCTGAGCTATGTTCCTTTTACCATAGCACCCTGCCTTTCACAAATATGCAAGAAGAAATATTATTAATGGCCTCTAGGCAACAACAAAGACTCTCCCTCTCTATACTCCACTTCCAAGGTAAAGAGGCCCTGGTAATGTTCTAGAAAATGGACATGTTTGTTCCAGAGTTCTTAAGAGTGAAGCCAATGGGTATACTGATAAAAGAGATCACAAACTCTGGCATGTACAGCCTCTCTCTTGGTCTTGCCTTTTCACTATATTTGTCTTCCAGGTGTTGGGATTTGTGAAGGTGAAGCAAAAACAGTATAGGGCTTATGCAGCTAACCTTTTGGAGGATAGTTTAACTAGTTTAGACTACTCCTTAGGGATATGTTTTCATTTTCTTTCAGATTTCCTGGTGTTTATTAAGGTTCTGAAAGAATGTGACTTTAAGGTTCAAAATTAGATATAGGCCTAGAAGAAAGAAACCTAAAAGGTCACTAGATCTGCTGTTATTTTATATCTTAAAGCATAGTCCAGCTCAGCAGAGCTAATAATTTCACCTAGAATTTGAGGCCAAGGCCCTAGTTAGAAAAAAATAAAACCAAAAAAAACACACTGTCTTGTGTCTTCTCTGCATATCTTTCTCATGAATCTATTTTAAGATTTGAAAATAAATTTCCTGGGTCTCAGTTAAATCTTTATCTTAATTCAAGAAATGCTTACAAATCCTTAGGGATTCTATGTTCACATTCTTTGTCTAGTTCCACAGCATTATTGGAATTTACTTACTGAATAGTGATACCAACATTCAAATAATGTCTAAGGGACAATAAAAAAGTGCTTTAAAATAAATATACATATATTTTTTATTTAGGGTAGAGAAGGAGAGTAGAGTTTGGATGATCTTAGGAAGAATATGACTGGAGTATCTACAGCAAGACCACTTGTTATGTAAAACGAAAGTTATTAAGAAAACAATTGCCAACCTATACAAAATCAATGCTCAGCACTTTAGTTATTATATGAAAGCTGAAAGCAGTAAGATGTTTAAGAATAAATCATTTAATTCAGTAAAAGTCTAATGTCAAAAACCTCAAGGGAGCTTCATTGCCTCCTAATTTTCTTTTAAAAGCTATCTGAGTATAAATGTTCTAATCTTGTCACTATAGAATGAAGAATGTATTTTAAATTGATAGACTGACATTATAAAAAAGAATGTTTTGAAGTCACTCACGATATGCAGAAATTTCATGCCCAGTTCAAAGATAGAGAAAAAGGGAACATGTTCCTTGCTTTATTTCCCTGGTTTTCAAGGAATCACTTGTCCTTGATAGGTTTTCTTCCAAAATGGCACACAAAAGAACAAAGAAGTGTTCTGGAATTTTCTTTTCTACTCTTTAAAAAGGAAAATGGACTGATGGATGAAGAAGAGCTGCTTTTTTCAATAGGAAAAAAAATGAACAGCAAAGAAATGTGAATAGATTCAAAAGACAAGAGCCCACTGGCTGCTTTGTCTCTTCCAATGGAAACTATAGCCATAATTTTTTATTCAGATATGCATTGTCAGTAAAGGTTACTTTATTTATTTTTACCTTACTGACTGGATTCCAGACCTTTTGCAGTCAGAGGCAGCGGTGGTCAAACAGGTGAGACTGGAATTGGTATAGGTCACAAACACAGTTCAGGGTATGGCACTGAACCTCTGAATATAATAATCATTAGGCCTAATAGGTCTTTTTAAGGACATACTGTTATGTGAATGAAAAGGTGTAGATGGGACTCTCATTTCAAAAGGGAATACCCCAGCAGGTCTAGCATACAGTATTTTTCAATATGTCAGTTGGTATAGTGGTCTCAGGGCAGTGCTAAGAATATTCAGTAGCTCCTAAAGAGATTCCAGATAGACCTGGGCATATAAAGGCCTTAAAGTAGCTTACTTGCATCTCCAAACAGACATACACACACACATGCATACACATACACACATATACTCATACCTACCCCAAGTAACAGTTGGTCAGTCTGACCCTCTGCCTTGGTACCCATGGCTACTTCACAGCCACAGTTGTGTGTTTTGGGGTTGGGAGTATGGTTTCAGGATAAAAGAAATCACTCCTCTAAACTATAAGCAATTTCCCCAAAATCGAAACAAATAAATTGGCCTGATCATAATGGTCATGGACAATTCTAAGGAAGAGGACTGCATATTATTTTTTTTTTAAATCCCAAAGCAGGGGATTACTCCAATGCTAGATTTGGATTAACTTCCAGATTCTGGACAATTTCAATTCCAAGACTGCAATATACTATGGTTTTCAGCGTTAAATTTTGTGATTCTGTTTCTAAGAGAAGTCTCAAGGCCTTTATTTCAGGTTTTGTTCTAGTTCTTCTCAGCCCTACTTTATTTAACCTCTTTTCAGTTTCTTTAAGTCTGCAACTGTGAAGCTGCCAATAAATGCAAGAAGGCTATAAACTCAGGTAGCATATGTTTATAGACTTGGGCAGGAGCCATTGTGTGTAAGTTCTCTTCACTAACCCAATCCCTTTGTTCTGTTTTTGAAAGAAATAACAAGGAAACTCAAAGATTAAATTGATGAAAGGAGTACATAATATAGTTTATGACATTAGTGCTTTGAGGTTAAGTTCTAAAGTAACTCCTAAGGTAAGGGGTTAGTTTCGTATTAAATTCATTTTCAAGTTAAACTGGTTCTCCAACATATTAAAATAGACTGAAATTTATGATAGTTTTATATATAGGTTAAAATAATAATATTTCTCTACAAACATAGAAAGAGTAATTATAGTAAGATCAAAAAATTAGACAATTCCAAGGAAATGCATTTAAGTCACTTTCAGATAACAGTTTCCCCCAAATGCATGGCATAGCATCCTTCATATATTCTTATTTAGGGATTAAAAGAGTATACCATAGGGCTTCCCTGGTGGCGCAGTGGTTGAGGGTCCGCCTGCCGATGCAGGGGACACGGGTTCGTGCCCCGGTCCGGGAGGATCCCGCATGTCGCGGAGCGGCTGCGGCTGCAGCCGTGAGCCATGGCCGCTGGGCCTGCGTGTCTGGAGCCTGTGCTCCACAACGGGAGAGGCCACAGCAGTGAGAGGCCCGTGTACCGCAAAAAAAAAAAAAAAAAAAAAAAAAAAAAAGAGTATACCATAAACACAGTATAATTATTATCTTCAGTTAAACAATATATAAAGTAATTTCTTCAGTGAAGTACCAATGGGAACAGCATTCAGGGATGATAGGGTGACAACTTGCAAATATGCGTGATTGAACGAGACATAATTCCCTTCACTTCCTTCGCCTGATTTTAAGAGCACCATGGGCAACGTACTGTCAAGGCAGAACTCAGCACTGCTGAGGAAACATAGTTCATGGCTGCCATGGAATTGCAGGATGAGGTACAATTGTAAGTGTGTTCAAGCCATTCCCAACTGTAAGGCACACATATGAAATAGTCTGTGTCTTGTGAATCACTTTTAAAAGAACCCTGATTTCTGGAACACTGGTGACTGCATATAACATTCATTTCCAGAAATACAAAGACATTTTTCTGATTCCACTTATGACTTTAGAGGTTAATGGGGAGTTTAATATATCTAGCAATACATTCAAAAGCATCCATACACTCACACAATCTCCCTTTATTTTTTCCTTAAAAGTAATGTCTCTTTCATTTGAGTTTTAATAGCACCTAGGCTCCTTAACTAATAATGGTAATTTTATTTGCATTGTAATTTTTGCGAGAAAGCTATATTTCTACCATTGAACTCAGTCCCTTGAGGTCAGGGACAACAGATGCTTCCTCATTTTTGCCATAGTAGCTTGGTCAGTGCTTTACATTCACGGAACAACTTGAAGCACTATGTAGATTTCAGTATACCAAGGGCCAGCCATGCTCCTTAAAATATACCAATATACCATCACAGACTAAAAATCCTAAAACAGCTATCAGAGTATTATATCAATAGCAATATTATTTCACTATATGCTACAGCTATTAGATTAAAGTATATTACCTATTAACATGTATACACAGAGATTACTCATGTAATTTTTTGTTTTATGATTTAAAACTTATGATTTTGATGAGTTATTATTTATCAAATAAATCCTTTATTTGACTTTTCTATTTTTGCTTAGTAAATATTATTATAATGATGATTATATTCATTAAGGGATTTTTATATGCCAGGCACTATGCTAAACCATTTACATACCATATTTCTGATCACATAAAATGTATCATTATCCTCATCTAACAGGTGGCTGAAAATATAGGCTCAGATGGCCTAGTTAAATTGCTTTAGGTCATATAAACAGTTGAGCTAATATTCAAACACAGATTTATATTTATCCAAATCCTGTGGAATTTTCACAATAGCTCTCTTATCTCTATATAAATATTTTGAATTTTTAAATTATAATTTACTTAATTTAAGGAATGATCAGTAAATCACTTGGAAATATTTGTTGTTGGAGAGCATATTAATTAACAGACATAGTGACTGATTTTATGTCATTAATTTCCAATTAATACTCCCCCAATTTTCATGATCAACCATGCACATTGGGAAGTACCTACTTCACTGGTCCTATCGTGGAAAGTTACAAGGAGAGTAGAAAATGTGGGGTTATAACATCTAATCTTAGACTTCATGGAGGGGAAAGGACAAGTGAAAATGCACTCTTCAAATGCAAAGATGGGCAAAACAGTTATACTGCTAACTGTACCTATAATATAGAATATGTAAAACTACAAATAATGAAGAACATAGGAAAGGCAAAAATAGGTGTGGGTTTCTTGAAGTGAGCAAATGAACAGATATGATAAAAAGGAAGTGAGATGCGTACAGAAGTATTCAATAAGTGCATACAAATGCGCCAGCATGTCACTTGGAGATCATACTGGCTAA
Organism: Mesoplodon mirus; assembly: GCF_964341445.2. Classification (NCBI taxonomy): domain Eukaryota; kingdom Metazoa; phylum Chordata; class Mammalia; order Artiodactyla; family Ziphiidae; genus Mesoplodon; species Mesoplodon mirus. Next base: position 32,369,330 of record NC_138983.1, read on the forward strand.
AGTTTTTGAACATACTTCTGAGTGTTTTGACTTGAATCATTAAAAGTTAGTGCTTGGTGAAATGCAAAATGATATTAGTAGGATCAATTTATTTTGAAAAATCTGGGATAGATAAGTTCCTTTTTATAAGGTCTACTTCTATGCAGTCTAATAGTCGCACTATAATTGGCATATCTCCAAAAGAAATGTTAGCTTAACTTATGGTAATTATTGGAGACAGTGGAAATGATAATAAAACACTTTTCTCACATTGGCAAAATTTGCAACTCTTTAGCTAATCTAATTAGACTTAACATTTTTGTTACAATTAACATCTCTTTATCCACACAATAGCTATTATTCACATCAGTCTTCTCTCTTAGACTATAGACTACTTGCAGTCAAGATCTTCAAACTAATATATCTTTATATCTTGCAAACCATGGGACATCATACCCTGCATAGTTTGCAGAGTGGGCAAATTCCTGAATGAAAGAATGAAATATTTCAATCCTCAGATACATCTAAGTTGGTTTTCCATGTGACAAATTTTACAAATGGATGCCTCTGTTTCCATCAAAGTTAAGATACTTTTCCCTTTCTCCTACTCTAGAAACTTATTATAATTCAAGCCTAGCAATTTCTCCTAGAACCAGAAAAACCCTCTGCCAGAGGTTCAGGAATCTCAGGTCCCAGGACAGAAAGACAGAGCGGCTTCTGATAGCCAGTAGCATGGTGAGTGCACAGGGTGCCCATCCTCCAAACAATGGAAATATCTACTGATACTGCTCTAACATTAGACTCTGCAGCTCTGCTTATATTATGTCATTCCCTGCTCTAAAACTGTCGATGGCTCCCCCAGGGCAGCCTGTTCCACATTCAGACAGTTCCAGCTGTTAAGAACTTTTTGTAGAGCAAAAATCTGCCTGCCTATGGTTCCTGACATTGGTTTGCTCTGCCCTTCAGAAAAAAAAAAAAATGCAATCTTTCTTTCATATGACAGCTCTTCAAATATTTGCAGACAGCTATCATTTCCCCTTCAAATTCTGTATTCTCTAAACTAAAGATTTTGTTTCTACAACTGTTTTTTGGGATGTTTCCGAAACACACCATCTTCCTTCAATTTCTATAAAGGTGATGATTTGGGATTCAGTTCAGAATCAACTCTTAACCTGTGCTCGATTTCACTGTGTTATATTTTGCCCAGAGAGAAGTAACATTGTGTAGAAATATCTGGAGGTGAGGAAAAAGTTTTTTGTTACTGGAAAATAGAGCAGAAAGTGATGGAGAGTGGGGCAGGGGACAGAGATGGGGCTACAGAGGAAAGCAGAGATTAGCTCTTGAATGGCCTTGCATGGCCTACTGAGGAGTTTAGACTTTATCTTAAGGGGAATAGGGAGCCACTGCAAGCTTTTAAGCTGTGGAGTGACACAGTCTAATTCATCTTCTTAGTGTGGAGAATGGATGTGAATAGGATAAGAGTAAGTCATGATAACAAGTGAATAGGCTGCTTCAGTTATCGACAGGAGAACAGAAGGTGGCCTTAGAGACATGGTTGTGGCTGTGGAACTAGAAAAAAGTAGACAGTTTAGAAAGTTAGAATTCACAGGCCATGAGGTTTGATTGAAAATACTCATTTAATCCTAAATATAAAAGAATATCCTGTCAGCACTAGAGTATGTTTCAACAGCACAGAAGCAGAGAGATAGCAGACATTAGTTTCAAGTGGGGATAGTAAAAGTGGTAGAAAAAAATATGTGCCATTTGAGTTATGTCTTGAAGAATGCATGTGGTTTTCAAAGGGCAAAGCTGGATGTACAAAACAGTAAAGCAAATTAACCCAGGCACAGAGGTATATGTATAGTACTAACTGGAACACTCAATTGCAGAAATGTTTGTTTTGTTTTTGCTGATCATTGCACAATGTTGGACTTTGAATTCTATAACATAGTTTTTCCTAATGCATATATATATATATATATATATATATATATATATTATATATAATTCTGTGGAAATTATTCAGGCTGATTTTTAAAATGAGTTAATCTATTTCCTAGAACATAAGAAACTTAAACCAAGTCTTGATTTCTGGAAAACATACATAATCAACTTCACAGTAGATGACAACTTGAGGGGAAAGAGTAAGTATATTTTGTATGATTGGAACAACTGAGGAAATTGATGTTATAGATAATGTCAGACACACCTCCCACTGCCCCTCCAACACACACACACACACACACACACACACACAGCAATAGATTCTTAGACCTTTTAAACCGGGCTGGTTTAATTTTTTATCTACTGCAAAACTTACCCACTTAAAATTTAACAATAGTTTATATGTTCAGTCTTATTTTGCCAGTGTAATCAGTAGGTCCATATGGACCCCAAACCTTTCTTTTTCTGTGTAATGTAGGTGAAGGGCTAACTAAGCCAAAGTTTTCCAAGAATCTTGTGATTACTGAGAAAATTCTATCAAAAGATAAAATGGGATTCCTGTGGAATTCTCACAGGAATTCTCTGTGATATTAAAAATTGCATTCAATGGTCTATCAGCAAAGGCTCTGAGTGATGAAACATGGTGACTTAGAGGGATTCTCTGTTTGATCCCACTTAGAAAATATGTCATCAAGGCTTAGAATGCCAAAAATATGAGAAAAAGGAAAAAAAAAAAACTGTTAGAAATTGTAGAGTCAGAGGAGACCCTGAGGACAGCTCTGCAGTTTCAATGTGAGGTCCATGGTCACCTGCAGAGTATATTACAATGCAGACTCCTCAGTCCTTTTCCAGGACTACTACATCCCTCAAGAAGGAGTTTAAGAATCTGAATTTTTAATATACATACTCAGGCTCCCTAAGTTTGAAAACTGCTTGTACAATGTAACCTTCACATTTAATCAATAGAGAAACTGACAGAGAAGATAAATGATTTGCTCAAAGTTGCACAAGTAGCTTTTAATGATGATAGGGGACTTGTCTCAAATCTTTTGTGTCACGATTATTTGCTCTTGATCAGTTGCTCTTGACCATTAGCTCAAATGCATGACATTTACAGAGGACAGCCATATACTAGCTTCATCATCTTATAGGTTGGCCTATAAAGAATGTGTGCAGACTTGGCCATTGATATCCTGAGACACAGTGTCTTCTCAATGGTTTTCAATCATATTTGGTTACTAGGTTTTACCAGCAGAAGTCAGAACACCTAAAAAATAACTAAAGAAATGAACATATATACATTTGTAATTTCTTTGTCAATAAAAAGACATACCTCCTTTCTATTTTCTTTAATAGAAACTGGAAGAAAATAACTTCAAGATTAGAATCTGTGACAAGCCCAGAAAATATTTAGGCAATATTATGACATCATCCAAGTGAGATAAGAGAATTCCAGAAATGGATTATTTCAAGCATCAGCAAAGTGCTGATAGTAGATAATACCATATAAAGCAAATGGCATTTTATCTAATTAAATTATTCTTTTTTTCACTTTGTAGATTTTTTCATGGAAAGAACAAAAAGCTATACAGTGTCTGTGAGGGGGAGAAAAAAAATATCATTTTTTGAATGACTGCTGTGAGGTAAACACTTTAGTAGGCACTGCTATCTAATGACGTTAGATACACACACACAAACACACGGAATTACTTGTTATTCAAATTAGCCGCTATTAACAAATTTACCAAGAATTAGTAATGTGATTTTAAAACTTAATTCCACTGCACAAGACATGGAATTTTATGGTTTTCTTGTAAGTGTCCTATCTTTGGGAGGTATTTTCTGAAAAAAATCACTGTTATATTTCCCCATGCAAGTTTTCATCACAACACTGACAATGGTTACATTACTATAGATGTTAGTTTACATAAATGATCCTCCCTCCAACGGCTTGCTAAACTGGAAATGCCTTAAGGAAAAAGAAACCAAAATGAAGTTTAAGTTGAGTAAGGATAATGATTTCTTCTACTGCTCCTGCTACTACTGCCACTAGCACTGACAGATTTTATCAAACATCAGCAATATTCTAGGAACTCTGCATGTGTTAGCTCTAAACTTTGCAACACAATTTTTCATTAATTACTTTTCTTCTTTATGTAGAATCAAATCTAGAGAAAGGTTTAGTTAGTAAGGGCAGCAATTATTCTACAAATCAGACAGGGAGTAAATTTGCCTTGAGAAGCAGTAGTTTTCCAAAGTGATTAGGCAAAACAACGTTAAACAGGCCTCATAAGGTGTGTAAGCCCAGTATTGGTGCTCTAGAGTCCAACAAAACAGAAGCTCAAATTCATCACATAGCATCACCTGTACAAGTTCTGATGAAGACCAGGAGTTATTCGGTGTAGTTTCTTGTTTTGACTCATTCAGTCATCCTGCTATTCAAACATTTACATTACTAAGCACCTACTTTGTGACAGGCACTATTTTAGTTCTATCATATTAAGAGGATGAATAACACAAAGTCCTCCTTTTGTGTAACTCACATACAAGTGGGAAAGAGTGTCCATAAAAACATGTAATGTCAGGCTATTTATAAGTGCTCAGAAATGAAACAAAAAGCAGGGTATGAGAACAAAGAATGATGGACAGTTCAACTTTAGATGGGGAGATCACAAAAGCTCATTCTATGAAGGTGAAGAATGAGCAAAAATCTGTGAAGTGGAGAATAAAGCATGCAAACATATGGGCTGAGAGCATCCCGGTGCAAATGCAAAACGAGTGCAGGCTCTGAATTAGAAAGAGTTTGAAATGTTCAAAGAAGAGCAAAGAGGCCTCTGTGGCTACAGAACAGTGAGCAGGAGAAGAGTAGCAGAAAATAAGGTAAACGAAAAAGCAGGAACCGTATAATGTAAGAGCCTGTGAACCTCAGTAAGGAATTTGCCTTTTATAATACATGAGATGGGAAGTCATTGGAAGGTTAAAAGCAGTGACTTGGTCTGTTGTTTTGAAGGCTTGGCTCGGCTACTATGTGGAAAATAGGCTGGAGGAAGTAAGGATTGAAACTGGATAATTAAGATGCTACAGAAGTAGTTCAGGCAACAGAAAACAGATATTGAACTAATGTGGTAGTGAGAGAGGATGTGTAAAAAGTCCTATTCAAGCTATATTTTGAAGCTAGAGCCAAAAGGATTTGCTAATGAATTTTGTCACACTTTCTCTGTGTCTATGTAAAAATAACTGAACCTAATTGAACCTCAATTTCTACATCTTTAGGATAATATGATGTCCTAGTGAAATAATAAATCCAGACAATGCTCACCAGTGACTGCTATTATTGCAAAAAGAGAGAAAACCACTCATTATGTGCCTCCTGATGGAAATATACAACACCAATTATGAGATATTCTTTAACAAAAATTGAATCTGAATCTCATCACACTTAAAAATCTATCTTTCAAGTTACAGGAAACACAGGGGACCAAGGGATATATTAAACAACATAAAGGGAATATAACTAGCAAAGACTAGAATGTGGGTAAATCTATGAGGTAAAAATTTAAGCTGTCTGTCAAACAAATTGCAAGAGACAAAATGATAGTGAGAGGACCCTATACACTAAAAAAGAGCTGAGAAATATCAACCAATTGCAATGTATGGATCTTTTTAGGTTCTTATTTAAACAACTTCAAAACTCAATTTAAGAAACAATTTGTGAAACATAAACAAGGAATGGATTTTAGTACATGATATTAAGGATGATGATTTTTTAAAGTATGAAAATTATATTTTGGTTTTAGATTTAACTATTATTTAAATTTTAGAGATATGCACTGAAATATTTTATAAAACATGAGATACATGGTGTTTGATGAATACTAATCCAGTGGATGACAGAAGTGAATAGGAGTATAGATAAAACATGTTTGGCCAGGAGTTGATAATGTTGAAGCTCAGTGTGTGTACATAGGTATTCATTATATGATTCCCTCTACTTTTTATTCATTTGGAATTTTCCATAGTAAAAGATTATAAAACTAAAAAAAGATAATTGAGTAGAAATATTGGCAGGATTGCTGTAAAGCTAATCTAGTCTTACTCTCCAAGTGCATTCTTTTAACCTTTTGGGGAAAAATGTAACCACGAATGGTAAGAATATGCCTAATATTTGATGAATTAACTCTTTTGAGATACTACCCAAAGGAAATAGTTCACAAGCAGCCTTAAGTATGCTTTTTACATTTATTGGTTTTCCACCCAAAACTCCATTTCCCACATCACTGCAATCAGGACACAGATTTTGTTCAGGCATCCACTATTTTAAAAAGGTGACTCTATCTTTAGTCAGTTATAAATTCTGAGAAGTCCAAGCCAATGGTGGTAATACTATTTCTTTTAACTGTAATCTGCCTATAACTGAGCATGTGACCTAGTTTGTGTGGATGGAAAGTGAAGGGAAATATGTTAATGGGGCATATGGGAAAGTTTTCTCACTCTGAAAAGGAGATATAAGGAAAAGACTCTACCTTTTTTTACAGTGTGATATTGTGTTTGTGCATAACTAGAGAACAAGACTCTAAAGACGGTAGTTCAGACAGATGTATATAACCTGGGTCCTTGTTGACAACCTTGAGCAAGTATTGATAAATTGGTGCATTAAACAATACTGAAGGAGCCCTAATTTGGAATTGCTGCTTTTGTGAGAAAATGTTCCTCATTGTTTAAACTGTTTTGAATTAGGTTTTATGCTATTGCCAAATCAGAATTTATTTTAAAACAGCAGGAGTTTGGAAGTAACAGACTTTAAAATGTGGAACAGAATGAGTGAAGAAGTTAGAGTCCGGTCAGTAAACTATTCTCTGCAGGTCAAACCCGGACTTGCCATTTATTTTTGTAAGTAAATTTCATGGCTACACAGCCTGTCTAGTTGTTTACATATTGACTACAGCTCCTTCATGCTATTATGTCAGAATTTAGTGGTTCTGACAGAGACCATGTGGCCTGCAAACCCCAAAGTATTTACTATCTGGTCTTTTACAGAAGAAAGTGTGCCAAACTCCACCATGCAGCAAAGGGCACCAAGGATCCCATTATTTCAGGCCTGGGAGATGACAGTCCCTGTTATGAGCTTGTAAAATAGTTACATATTTTTCAACTTTTACTCAGTTACTCATCTTAGGGGAAATAATAAAAAAAAGAAATCAGAATGCTTTCATAGAAGGACTGATTCCCACTTTTTTTTAGTAAAATTTTTCAAGAAAATATAAAATTTATATAAAGCTGCTGCATAAGAAAAAAGCAGGGAGGGAGTAAAATATAGCTTTTCTAAGGACATGTTTTGTGGCATACAATAAAAAGCAATTTTTTTGGACTTTCATAAGGCTGGAAACTACTTTCCATTTCACACTAAAGTTGGTGACAGAAAAGCCAGGGAAGCAGAAAATTTAGCAAGGAAGTTGTCAAAATATAGACAAATGTGGGCTTCCCTGGTGGCGCAGTGGTTGAGAGTCCACCTGCCGATGCAGGGGACAGGGGTTCGTGCCCCGGTCCGGGAAGATCCCACATGCCGTGGAGTGGCTGGGCCTGTGAGCCTGTGCGTCCGGAGCCTGTGCTCCGCAACGGGAGAGGCCCACGTACAGAAAAAAAAAAAAAAAAAAATAAATATATATATATATATATATAGAGAGAGAGAGAGAGAGAGAGAAATGTGACTAAGAGCTGGGAGTCTCATGTTATACAAGATTACACAATATCGGGCTGTTGCTCTTAGTGCATGGGATTGACAAGAAACAAGTGACCAGCTGCATATTAAATTAGAATGAAACTTTAACATTAAAGAAACCAATTTCTGTTTCACAAAATCCTCTAATTGTTCAACTACTAAGATCATCCTTGTATCCTTGAATTTAGATATCAGGAAGTGTATTATTAACCATGTGCTTTCTCTAGAAAGGCCTTCTCCCATCTCAGATAAGTCCATGAAGGAGAATGACAAGGGAGATTTTCTCAGAAGGTAAAACTAGGACAATGAAGGACAATAAATGGGGGAAATTATTTTAGAGAACAGACTCAGGGGTTATTCCATGATTAGCTGATCCCAGAACTCACTCCACTTCCATGACCAAAAACTTTTCCTGTTCGCAGGGATATGCTGTATGTCAAGTCACAATGACTACTGTTTTTGATATCCCGGTATCCCTTTTGGAAATGGACGATTTTTGCCAATATCCTGTTCCTTTTGTGCCATCTTATAATGGGTATCTAAAAGTGAATGATAATTTTTACACATAGAAACATATAAAAAACTTTCTAAAAAGAATAGCAACAGTAAACAGAAACACTTGACTTCTGGATGAAAGCAGTTCATGAAGGCAATTTGGTATTTTCTCTCTTTTTGGGCTGTGAGGTGTCTAAGTGTTATTGATGTGTGCACATAGTAAAAAGGATATACATGTATGGAGCAGAGAGATAGGCTATGAGATATATTATTAGTTATTTATTGAAAAAATTTCTCCATTTCCTTCTTACTAATGGAAACCTCATTTTCTTTCATTGTTTAGTATATATATGTGTGTGCAATTTGTGGTGAATGCTTTGTTCACCACTGTATCTTCAGCACCTAGCATATTCCCTGGCAGAAAGCAAACATATGAATAAAATTGAAAAAAATTAAATTATGAGGGACTTCCCTGGTGGCGCAGTGGTTGAGAGTCTGCCTGCCGACGCAGGGGACGTGGGTTCATGCCCCGGTCCGGGAAGATCCCACATGCCGTGGAGCGGCTGGGCCCATGAGCCATGGCTGCTGAGCCTGTGCGTCCAGAGCCTGTGCTCCACAACAGGAGAGGCCACAACAGTGAGAGGCCCGCGTATCGAAAAAAAAAAATTAAATTATGAAATAAAAAACAACAGGCCAAATGACAGACGCACTTTGTTTATGTTTACAACTGTCAAATAGGTATGTCTATGGTCAAGGATCAGGATGTGATAAGCAAAACAAAAGCGTTATAATTTGTTACAGTGATTTTTACTACAAAATGGTTTTCAACATTGTTTTATATTATATTTTCAATAAACAAAAAGTAAAATAAAATTTGGCAGTTATTCAGGATGATCTCTTTCTCTCACATGCTATGATTGTCTGTGTTGCCATACATGATCATTTGAGTGCTTCCTCAGTATTAAGATTTGATTGTGAAAATGGCCCAGCAATCCACTGTAAGCTCATGACCAGCAATAACAGAAACCACTTCTCCTGATGACCTCGCATATTAAAGTTTCCTCAAATGTTTGGGTTACAATTGAAAAATGGGCAAAAAGACCTAAATAGACATTTCTCCAAAGAGGATATACACAAGGCCAACAGGCATATGAAAAGATGCTCTACATCACTAGTCACTAGGGAAATGCAAATCAAAACCACAGTGAGATATTACCTCACACCTGTCAGAAGTGCTATTATCAATAAGACAAGAAATAACAAAGTGTTGGCATGGACATGGAGAAAAGGGATCCCTTGTGTACTATTGCCAGGATTGTAAATTGGTACAGCCACTAAGAAAACAGTATGGAGAATCCTTAAAAAATAAATTTTAAGGAGAATCCTTAAAAAATAATTAACATACGATCCAGCAATTCCACTTCTGAAAATACATCCAAAGAAGTAATACCTATAGTTCTCAAGACTTTAGTGCAAAAGGGCTCCTTGAAACTCACAAAAAGAGAGGGGTGCACAGAAGAAGGTAAAATTGGGCTCTGAGGTAAAATATACCTGAGTCTGGGTATAAATTTATCTTCCCAGATTTTAAGGTTTTGCAGATAAAGTGTCTGTACTGGACAAATTCTGAGTTGAAGGAATATACAAATACCCTATATTCTCAACTCTAAGACTTCATCCATAATATTCCATCTTCCTGGAATGTGCTGTCTCTCTCCCTTACCCCATCACCTACCCAAATTCTAATCATCTTTCTAGACTGAGTTCAACAGTCACCACATTCACAAAACTGTTCCTGCCCACTTAGTCCACTCCAATTTATAAGTGGCACTTCGGTAGCTTGTGTTCCTCTCTCTCACCTTTCCTTCCAAGGACTGATGAATGAAACAACACCAGGGGACACAAGTTCTTCCTGTGATAATCTATCTGGATAGCATCACTCGAGTTTTGCAGGGTACATCCTGTCTGGCTCTATGAGGAAGCCCTACCTCTACCAGACAGTGAAAGCATGGCTTATGATTATTCATGCCTTATACAGTTCCTTTAACTTAGTTAGTCCTAATAATAATCATCCATGCTGCAGTACCCCACATGATCCTGTTTGAAAATCAAGTTAAAATTATAAAACATCTCAGATATACAAAAGACACAGAGTATAATACAGTGAACATCTATGTACTAAAATTTCATATTTGGCAAATATTAGCATTTTTTAATATTTGCTTTGTGTCACATTTTTTAAGTTATAAAACATTTCCCACACACATGAAATATACTTTTTACTTCTTTCCAGATTTACCCTCCATTCCTCTCCAAAGGTAACACTATACTTATAGGGATCTTTCGAAAATTCATAGAGCCCATTCCCCTCAATCATATGCTGGCTAAGAGTTCTTTATTTCCTGTAAAACCTCTCTCCAGATTGCTTTCAAAATCAATTATGTTCTTTGGCTTCCTCAAAATTAGTGTGTCCAGAACGCTGGATGGAGTGTGATTCTAGGTACACTCTCCCTTAATGGATTGTAAATCAGAGCTGTCGCTTGGAATTGCACCAGGACATTCTGAGTGCTCTTTTCCTAAATATTTACTGAGCTCTGCAGATTTTAATCACACGTTTCTCATGTAAGACAATGCTGTTGTACAGCACCTTTTATTTTCAAGGGCTTTTTTTCATCCATCCTTACAATGATTGAGAAAATTGAAGAGAACAAGTTTTCTTCACCATTTTAGAGCTGATATAAACCATGGAATAGAGGATGTAAGAGATGATCTGTAATTGTCATAACCCACATGGGACTGGACAAAGAAAACATCTTAACATCTTACAGCTGTATTTTTATCTCTTCTCAAAAGTTACACAAAACATACTGACATTCTTTCCAGGACGTTTTCTTTTTGTATAAGAGAACTTCAGCTCCATTTTTATGAAAAAAATACTTTCTTAGAGTGATCTTATGATCCTTTGCTATTTCTGTGTTTTGATATTTTTTTAAATTCCAGGTAACTTTTTTTTTTGTACAAAAGGGAAGCAGGCTAAAAAAAAATGACATTTTGTGATACCAGGTGCAAACTTCTAAAGGCTATGCCGTGATGATAAATCTTATTCATCATATCTCTTAGAAAAATAAATTATAACATCATTTTTACCACTGAGGAAAGTGCAGTTCAAAGTAAGTACACTGTCTTTTCTAAGGTGACAAATGTCCAAGCCTGGGACTCACGTCTGTCTGACAAATGCCTATATCACTCTGTTTTGGTTTTCAATATGTTTTTCTGGGTTAATTGATTGCATTGAACAAACTGAATTTTTTTCTCATTGGAAACTTCCTCAGTACTTGTGATGATCTTGAGGCTAATACACATTTCTTCAACTGTAACACAATGATAACAGCTGCACCTAAATGTCCTACGAACTGAGGAGAATGAGAAATTGGAGGTTCTGCACCAGGAGTCTCCTAGCCCCAGGGGAGGGAGGAAAGCCAACCAACTAAACAAATATACTGAAATAGTGCCTATAACATGGGTCATTGTGAGAAACAGAAAAGATAATCCATTTTAAGTGCTTAGTCAAGTGCATTGTACATAGTAAAAACACAATACATGGAAATAGTATATTATTATGTTATTAATATTATTACAGAAATTGACTCCACACTCCTTTCACAAACATGTACTGACACCTGCTCACAGCTGAAGATACCATGTCGGTGTCAGAGGACACCCATGGCGTAGGCCTTGGTTCTTGTACTTGAGGACTACATGGGTAAAAGCAGGAAATGAATGTTTCCAAATAAATGCAATGGAGTATGGCAAGTGCAGTGATAGACACATCCAAGGGCTAAGGGAATGTGAGACTGGAGAAAGAATTCTCCCAAGATTTGAGGAAGGTATCACTATAAAAGGGGCACAAAGATGCAGCTGGTGCTGCCATTTTGGGACTGTGCATGAGTAAACAGATCCTCAAGTCTTAGGTTTTTCATATGCAAAGAAAGTGCAACAATATTTCTTCCATACAAGTTTGTTATGAGGATCACTCACACATATGCACATACAGCCTAGCTGAATACAAAATTCAAACATTGAGTTTAACCAAGTCTACAGATTTGGTCCCAAATTACTCAGTTTTCCCATAATATGATGTTGTTCCCAGGAGCCTTGGAAGACTGGGAAAAGGGCCTCTGGTGAAACATTATTTACTGTATGTTTGTTTATGTATTGGTTACTATCTATGAGACTGACACTGTAGAAAATTGTGAAAATCTACAGAAATCTATTAATTTTTTTTTTCAATCCAGCTCCTATTACTGAAGACATTAATCAATACTGGGTTTTTTTCCCACGTCACTCAGCTTCTGGGATCTTAGTTCCCTGAACAGGGATTGAACCCGGACCTTTGGCTGTGAAAGCACAGAGTCCTAACCACTGGACTGCCAGTAAGTTCCCAATACTGTTTTTAAGGAGAGATTTAGAGTTTTGACCAATTTTGTTATTTGGCCAAAGTTATCCTAATAGCATTTTAACTCCATAAACTTTTGTGTGTTTTCTGACTTCCTAAACCTAAACTTATTTACAATTCTAAATCCGCTGGAAAGATAACTAATTTTGAAGAAAGAGAGCTTTTAGGAAGCAGTGTAATGTTGTAAGGATACATAATATATAATGAAATGTCTAAAGAATGGGTTTTATAGGTATTATGTGATTTAAAAAAAAAAGCAATTGTTAGTCAGAAGGCCTGGGTTCTAGTCTCTGTTATGATCCAAGCAAGCAGTATAACTTCTCTGAGCCTGTTTCCCCACAATTATAATATGCCAGAACCAGATAATCTCAAAAGTTCTCTGATTTATGACTTTTAAAATTCTCATTCAGTTTTTCAAGCCAAGTGCATTCTCAGAAATATAGAATTGCAAAATAATCCATTCAGCTGAGTATCATTACTCCTGTTTTAAGAATGAGGGAGAGTCATTATCCAAGGTTATTCAGCTAATGAGTAATAGAGCTCAGGCTTGAGCCCAGACCAAAATAATTAAATCATTTTAAAATTTAAATAGTGACTACAAATCACATAATTTTTTTCAATTAATTCAGTTTCTCTCTCCCTCTCTCAATATAATGCCAATTCCTACAAAATTCAAGATAAAGGTAATTCTGCAGTAGAACTTACTGTAATAACCTCCTAAATGTGTCTCTCACTTCTGTCTTTCTCTCACCTATAATTCACATTGCTTATAAATATGAAAATATTCCTTTTTGAATTACCGAGACATTAACATCCATACTACACAAAAGAAACACTTGAGGTCTAATCTGAGTGCATATTTCTGTAAAACTTCACTAAGAGGAAAGAAAGACCTTCTTAGTGATATTCTAAGAGTTTGGCACACTATTCTCTTCCAACCACAAAATTACATCCAATGGCTTCTAACTGTTTGGAGAAACTTAATAAAAGGCAAAACCATGTGAAGGCAGGACAGTGAATGGTTTATTGATTACTGACTGCTTTCTTATTTAACTTTTATATCGGCTCTCAAGTGTTACCTCTCAATTTGGACCATTACACACATATTGTACTGAACTTCCTAAGACAGCTCAGTACATCCTTCTTGAGTTAGGCAGCAGAGGTGCACAGTGCCTTTTAATTATAATATTTCAAAAATACATCGTTTACCATAAACCTCTTTTAAATTTTAAAATTTTGCAGAGTACATACAGAATTAGAATTTCAATATTCCTCAGTCTTTTATTTAAGATGAAAAATAATACCTTTTCAGTATGCATAATGAAAAGATAAAGAACTATAAAATGTAATTTGAGATATTCAACTTTTAGACAAAATTAGCAAACATGTGGTACTTAATACATATTCATGATTATAAAGCAAGACTTTTCATAGGAATTAAAATTCTTTTCAAAGGTTAATCAAAGTTCCTAAGCTTCTAAAGAATTGTATCTATACCTATCAATTTGCAAAGAGTGCCCGTTTGCACATGAGAGGGTCAGCTTGGCTAAGGTTGGAGAAATACAATAAGAAATACATACATTGTGCTAATTCTGTGCCAGACCCTGGAATCATTTATTCATTCATTCATTCAGTCAGGCACTCAGCTCTATTCACTCGACAACTTCACAAAATCCTTTTGACATTCACATTACATTCAGGAGGAGACTGAGGTGCTGAGTTAGCCTAACACCACAGAGTAAATGGTAGATCTGGGAATTGAACCGAGGCAGTCTCAGCATATGTTCTTATTCCTCACTGTACCATTTTGTTTCTACACTTTTTCACTAATAAAGAGGGAAAAAATCACATTTGGAGTAGTTGCTGATATCTCGTGACACTGGCTTGATCTTGTTGCTATGGAGTAGAAAAGAAATTAAAATATGTGAATTTATAAATTAACATATCAAAGTTGTCTTAAAGATGCATGGCTTAGGAAGAAATTCTGCAGGCTTCACCTCTAAGCACTGAATTTTTATTCTGCACACATGAACACCTCTAGGTTTGCCTTGACATTTAGATTTTCTCAAGTATAAAATGTTCCCCAATATTTCCTGCAAGTGTTGACATCGTACAGAATACCCAACATTACTCTATTTGGCTAAACTTTGTTGATTGATTGATTGATTGATTGACTGATATTTGCTTAAAGCCCCCTCCCCCTTGTGTAGTTGCTGGCATTCCCTCAATATGGGTCATTAGCAGTGACTTCAAGTGGTTCAATAACCAGTATTAAAAATTGGTCATAATGAGATGACTTATAAGGTTTGATTTTAAACAATTCATTTAGCTCTCTTGGTCTGTTTTCTAATCTGTAAAATGAGAAAACAATTAGTACCTAGTCATGCATGTATTATGGAGGCTTAAATGAGATACATGCAATATACTTAGAACATAGCTTGTCATATTTAAATGCTTAGTAAATTTTAGCTATTATTACATATGTTAAAGGCTATTGTTGAGAAGAGATTTCAAATAGACCTTTATTAATTCATTTGTTGTTGACTTTGCAATCAACTATTTTGTGTGAAATTCTGTGCTAAAGCCAAGACAATAAGCATATGCAGCACTGGTGTTATCCATAAGAGACTTATAGTCACTTCAGGAAGAATAATGTTATATATAAAATATTCCTCTTTAAGCATAATAAAATACTTGACATTTTAAAGAATTCTTTTGCTAAAGAACTACCTGATCCTGGTTAAAACATATTTTGATGTATTTCTTAGACTGTTGGAAGTAATGAAACTCTCAAAATAATAGCATAACAAAACAAATTAAACAAAAACTAAACAAAGAAATAATCATGATCTGAAACCAGAACAGAGGTAGTGAGTGGTAAGCTTGTAAAAGCCTGTGTTACCCAGGAGACTAGACCTTTGGCCACTCCAAAGTGTGGAGCTAAAATTGTGATTTTCATGTTAAGACTGGGCATTTAAATCAGGAAAAAGTGGTCCCAGGCACATTTTCCCCTGGCTCCCAGCAAAGGAAAACACAAATTTTCTCTGGAGAAAAGCATCCCTGGTTTAAGTCTTAGTGAGGCAGGAGATAGATGGGCCCCAAGCTAGGCATTTACAACTGGCCTCCCATTTACATTTCATGGGGCAGGAAAAAGTAGGCTTCAGGCTGGACACTTACAACAAGTCTCCTGTTTACATTTCCTGAGACAGGAGGTAGATGGGCTCCAGGTTAGACATTTAAAATCAGCCTCCTGTTTGCTCTCCAAAATGGAAGTAACAACAGGAACAGGGTAAATAGCTTTGTTTCCTGTGGACACCTTAAGATAACAGTCACGGCAGGAACAGAAAGGGGATAAACCTTGTTTGAGTAAAAGATCAAGAGGTCATATATTTCCCATCCTTGGGGCAAGGGAAACACTGCACATACACAGAAAGTCTCCTTGGGGGTCAAAAGGAGGGGGCACCACCCCATAATATGTGATACCAAGGCCTCTGAGCTGAAATCCATCTTGGAAAAAATTTGCGCACGCATTTTGGGTAGGGTCCTAGGGCAGGTCAGGTGTGGAAAAAGGAATCAGATAATTGGCCAAAGGTAAACAAAGACCCTGATGAACTGCCCTGTATAAATGATTTAACTGCCTCTTTACTGCACTCCTCCTCATTGGGGAGGACGCCCACACCCTTTCTCTCCAGGTGTGCATCTCTGTCTTCCTCCTATCTTAACTAAACAAACTGTTTCTCTGTGTGCTCTCCGACTTGTGCTATGTCTCTAACAATAAACTTTGTACCTGTTTTTACAGTTTTTGCCTCCATGAGAAATGCATTTTTCACTGGGGCAAGAGCCAGAGGGTGTGGTGGCTAAGATTCCTGCTTTTCATCCAGGCTACCCAGGTTCAATTCCTGGGCAGGGAATTAAGATCTCACTTCATGCCACCACTCACTGCTGCCTCTCTGAGATCACTAGTACTCCCACCGATCAAGATGGTTAAGATTTGGCAAATATGACACATAAAGATCACTCAAAGAAAGAATAAAATGAAAATCAGGAGAAAAAAAAACATAGGTTTAGATTCTTCAGAGTTTTATATACTTAAATAATAACACACATAACACATATAATAAAGTAACTGAGGATAAAATGTTTAAAAATAAAATACAGAATTGAAAAGATGAACAAACAAGGAATATTCATAAAATTTGGGTTTGAGACATGAAAAAAATTAATGAAAAATATATTTATTAAAATATAAAACTCAATGAAGTTATACAGTAGATTAGATACAGCTATAGCAAGATCTGGGGTATTGGCTTTAAACAAATTACAAAGAATGCAGGACAGAAAGGAAAAAAAGAAAGATCCGGCATGTGTTGGTAGTAGAGTTGAATGACTAAGTGATAAATCGGTTTAAGGAGAAAGGGAAAGACGAAGGAAAACTGTGAGTTGTGCCCGAGCCTTTGGATGCATTGAAATGTTCTCTTTACTTTTTAAAAGGTTTTCAGTTAATTCAGTTTAAGCTCTACTCCAGGTAGCCCATTCAGAGGTTCTTGATATTTACAATTTCTGAGCTGTTCTGGGGTCTGATAGGCATGGTTTTTTGTTGGCTTCTCCGTGTATTCTCAGCTTTTCACCTATCATGTCTAAAGTTAGTTACTACTTGCTTATCTGCTTTTTCCAGATTCCAAAACTGTGACGGCATCTATTATCAATTGTTATTGTATGTAAAGCACTGAGAACAATGCCTGGCACAAAATATATGCTATATAAGGGTTAGCTATTGTTGTTGTTCTGTTATATCTTGTTATTTCTTCCACATTCTTGCCAGTTTTGATGGGATTAGACATAAGCAAATATTAGTCAATATATATATTTAATAAAGAGTCTGAGTATTGTATTTTTTCTCTTCTAGTTCAGGCTGAATCCTGGCACTTGTTTTAGGATGTTTCTGTTTTCAATGTAGTTATTCTCTAAAGGCAACCTGAAATAATTATGAAAACATATTGTTTGACATGTCATATGTCACAATTTAATAGTCTAAACTCATCTAGGATGGGGTAACCCTTTATATAAATTGCTGTCATTTCTTAAAACAGCCAGTCTACTACCCTGAGTTTAATTATCAGGAACATTCTAACATGTGATTGTGAAATGTCCATAAGGCATTGTATCATGAAAAGTGAGAATAAGTCAAGATTCTCACAACTAAATTCACAACTAAACATGATAGAATATGTAGTTTTAAGGACCCACTCTTTGGTTAGAAGTTCTCAGAGCATGTCTTATGGAATTCTTTTACAGTGTGTTAGTATATATTGGTTGAAAACAAGTCTGTTTAAAACATATTTGGCCAGAGCTTGGTAAAACTAACTTATATGTTTTTAGCATGCTAATTTTCATTATTAATATCCATCTTGGAGGTGATTAGGGGATAGTAAATATTATTAAGAAATAACTTCCTACCTCATTTGATTACTAACTCCTTTGTCTTTGGATATTTACTAGAATTTCTGGGACCAAACTTTGGAAAATGTGGATACAGACTGAACTTCATCTAAAAATGCCACAATCTAATTGTAAGCGAATACCTCTTTTCTACTTAGTACTGAATATCACAGTAATAGTGACATTTACAAATACCTCAGGTCAGGCATATGTTTACTCAAAGTCCAGGATATCACAGATTTGGATAAATCCAATTTCCCTATACGGATTCACCACTGCAGGCAAGCTATTTTGACAAAAATAGTTAGGCTCAGATGCTGCAATTCTTTGACTTCTTTTCAAATAATGCCAGTGTTTTCACAACTAAAGAAGGCAATCTCCCAGCTTGGGTAACACATACTTCTAATTATATAAGCAGTGCAATTACCGCATTACCTTGGAGAATCATCAAGGAGGCAGAAATGGGTTTACAAGGCTAGGTTCATAAATGTTATAAGCTTGTTACCAGAGACAAGGGTGGGCTTTGAGAGAATATTTATGTAATTTCTGAGACAGGATGACTAACTCCACAGTAGAGGAGTGTTTGGGGACAACCGGCCTGTTTCTACAACTGTTTCTTCTTTAAGAAATAACACCCATGTTTATTAAATTTTATAAGGTAGGAGTTCATACTTCTTTGTAGCTGAGAGATTATCAGAGTGGGTGGTCGAGGGAGGAGGAAGGAAGACGAGTAGAGGAGCCAAGTACAGTGTGTTAGAGATCGTTCTTGCTAATTACATTCTCATCTCCGGGAATCCCAGCAAACTGGATTTTGAGGGTGTCAGTTTGGCTACCAGTTATGAAGAGACCATTGCTTTGAAAACTATAAGGCCGTATATTCATTATATGGACACAATTGTTATTATTATTATAATATCAGTAGTGTCCAAATTACTGTCTTGAAACCTCTTACTTGGGAAATATACACTGACATAGTTTATGATTTTTACTCTTCTTTGAGCAACTTACTGATGAATTTCTAATAAAACTGCTAAGCCCAGAAAGCTCGCTGCACAATATATACTGTACAGATTGATATGTATGTATGTATACACATGTATATAGGCTAAATTATTACCCAAATTGGCTAAAATTTAAAGATTATGATACTATAGAGTGAATCTATTTATCAGTAAAAATGCAGTATCCTCAAAACCCAGTTTGAGAAACAAAGAACACAAAGTTTTTCCTGCTATCAAGGGTATTTTTCCAAGAAGTTTAAAAAAAAAGTGTTTATGCATAGATCCATCCTATGTTTCTTTCTAAAAATAAAATACCCATTCTCCATTCTACTGGAGAGTTACTATTAACTTCTCAATCATAGCTGACAATCACCCTCTGTGGGAAATAGCCCTGCCCATAATCCCTGATGAGGAGAGCTTTGGACAAGTTATTCTTTGTACATTGTTGGCAATATTCTATATCAGACTCACAAAAATGGAGGGTGGAGGTGGAGATACTTTAGGAATGAAGCTTTACCAGCTTCATATAGCAGCCAATGAAATACTTCTTTCATCAAAAAACATTTATTATGACCCTACTATGTGTCAGGTACTGTTCTATGTACCAATGAACGACAGACATGGTTCCTTAGAACTTTCAAGGGGGATGAGACAGTTAATAGAAAGTCAGTACTGCACGAATAATTCTAGATGGTTATGGAAAACAAAACATGATGATGGGATGGAAAGTAGGGTAACACGAGTGCTATTTAGAAAGGGTGTTCAGAGCAGGAAAAAGCCTATTGAAGGTACTGATAGGCCTGAATGATAAGAGGAAGTCAAACCAACCATGTGAGCTCTGAGAGAACATCCTAGGAAGAGGGAACAGCAAGGATCTGTTACTCTGGTGTGGTGTCTTATGGACCTTCCATAATCATGTGCTCAAAAGCTCCTGATAATAATCTCAAGTTAGGGGGGGTGGGTTGTAAGCTTCAGGAGCTGACAATAATTTAAATAATGGGTCACCTTACTGTGAATTAGTTTAGATTATTAAATTCTGGTTGCTATCATGTTAAGCTTTAGTTTACACAACCTCCGGTTGCCTTTAGAAGAAGAATTACATTGAAAAAAGAGAGTGATCCTGAATCATGTACCAGGATTCAGCCTGAATTAGGAAAAACAAAGAATACAAAATTCAGACTTCAGATTACATATGGACATTGACTCATGTTTTATTTCTATCCCTATCACAACTGGCAAGGAAACGACAGTAAAATATTCCAAAAGATAACCCACAAAAATAAGTAGTAAAATATAGTAAAATAATAACTAACATTTACATAGCACATACTTTGGGCCAGGCATTTCTGAGTGTTTTGCTTCCAATAACAATTACAGTAGATGTCCTATAACTGTGGAATCTGGAAAAGCAGGTAGGCGATTGATGACTGACTTTGGAAGTTAGTGAAAAGCTGAAGGTGCATGGAGAAACCAACAAGAAACCATGCCTATCAGCTCCTAGAAGGCAGAACAGCTTAGAAATTGTGGATATTAAGAACCTCTTAATGAGCTACATGGGTAGAGTTTAAACAGAATTAACTAAAAATATTTTAATGTAAAGAGAGCCCACCAATACATCCAACTGCTCAAGGCACATTTCCCAGGTTTCCTTGATTCCTCCTTTTCCCTTTCTCCTGAAACCGATTCATCACCTAGTCCTTTCCCAAGGATCAGGATAGGAGATTTACAAATGGAAATTAGATCATGCCTCTCTTCTGTTTAAAACAGTCTAATGGCTTGAAACTTGGGTGGGTGGGTGGGGTGTGGGGGGAATCCAAACTTTAAAAGCAGCTTTATAATTTTCATGTGGTTTGTCTGTATCTTTTATCTTTTCTTCACTTCAACCAAGGCCATCTTCTCCTATTTCTTTTCACCTTTTTGCTTCCTTAGGATATTTTTAGTAGCTTTTTCCGCACCTTTCAAGGGAGAGCTGTCTATCATTCTATCTGATAAGATACTTTCTCCGACAATATTCAGAGAATGTCACTCTTTTCCACACTGCTTTTTTCGTTCCCTGCATTCCTTAACATTTCTTGGTTTGGTTTGGTTTTCGTGTAAACTATATCACATGGGACTTCCTTTTTGTCTCAGAGTTTCAGCAGGTGCCTCAAAGAGTTAGAATAATACCAAAGTTGCCAAGCACCTTATATCCTAATACTGCATGAGAGGGGAGGCTTGTCTTGGTCCAGAGTTGCTTGTGAATTGATATGTCTGGCTTCTTCAAATGGTATTGTTGTCCATTAGTTTTTATTTCAATTTATTTTTGAACCCAAGATATTACAGATTATTATTGTTTGTTTACATTTATCCGCATTTCTTTTTTTTATTTATTTTTTTTATTCTGCATTTTGTCTTGTATCTCAGGTCTTCAGTCTGGGTATTTTTCTTCTGATTGAATCATATTCTATAGAATGTCCTTTACTGAGTAATTCTTGGTAACCAACTCGGTTTTTGATTCTCTGCAAATATCTTTATTTCACAGCTGATTTTGAAAGATGGTTTTATCACAGAGTGTAAAATTCAGCATTGACAATTCTTTCTTTAGTTTGAAGACACTGTACCACCGTCTGATGGTTTCCATTGTTCTTGAGAAGTCAGCTCTCTACTGTTCATTGGTAGGTAATCATTTCTTTTTCTGGATGCTTTCCAGAGTCTCTCTTTTTTCATATTCTGCAGTTTTACTACAATGTATCCAGATGTATATTTATTTTAATTTACATGTTTTGTATTAATTGGACTTCCTGTTATTAAAGATTGGTGACTTTCAATAATTCTGGAAGCTTCCCTAGTTCTCCCTATTCTCTTTCTCCAGATTTCCAATTAGACATATGTTAAAATTTTTCATTCTAGTCTCCATATCTTAGCCTATTCTTTATAGTTTCTAACTCATTCCTTTCTGTTTTGTAATTATCTTCATATATTCCAATTTATTAGTTGTCTTCATACATGTCAATTTTGTAGTTTAACAGTTAGCTTTTTATGACAGCACTTATATGTTTATAAATCAAGAGGCTTGTGTGGTTCCTTTTCAAACCTGTTCTCTCTATTTATGGTCTCTATACTGATAATTTTCATCCATTTCTCTTATTTATACCTAAATAATAATACTCTACATTTGATAATTTCAATATCTGAAGCCCTTGGGCATCTTTTAATTTTGCCAATTCTTGATCATTGTGGTTTGCTGTATACATTGTGTTTATTGTGATTTATGTAAATCTAGAGTGGATTTATGAGTTTTTAAAGTAGGCTTTTTGTTTCCCTCCTCACTGAGCAACAGCCAAGACAAACAAGATTTTTTGTCTAGTCTACTCCTTCAATGATGATACACATAGTCCTTGCTTTGCATGGCTCTAAAATGGACAAATTCAATATCTACAATATAATTCAATAACAAGTCCCTTAACAACACACTTAAAAAGTTCATACTATATTAGCTATATATAGTTGAATAAAGGATGAACTTCACTGCTAGCTCTTCAATCCACAAATCACTACTAAAATAACTGATGCACATCAGGATCAGTGACCAATCACATGACTTGTTGCAGCCAACAATAATCCACTCACTTCATTAATGATTTTAAAATTAATTTCTCTACCAAATGCCATGTATTTATTAAGAACTTATTATTTGGAGATGAGTGAATTTCTAGGCATGTGTATAAACTGTATTCCTGAGTAAAAAAGGGAATAGGAATATCTTTATACTTTTAGGGAATCGGAATCTATCATTTTTATCCATACTAAAATTTTAATGTAATATTTAATTTCAAAAGCCTTCCTGAATAAAGTATATAATTAAAATGTAAAACTGATTATTACTCACCTTTTCTCTGGTTCTACTAGAATTTTGTTTGTTTTTCCTATGACCAAGTTTCTTGATCTTTAAGATATTAATTACAAAGACTGACTCCAGAAACAGATAAAAGCATTAAAGGAAAATGGGTCTACAGTAATTTACCATACATCCTAGTTATGGGTCCTTTCACTACTAAGCCCTCCTATGCAGGACTGAGAAGCATTTCCCTTTGCTACTGCCATAGCAAATCATGTGATGTTTATCACCTCAAATAAGATTTGAGGCATTAAACAAGATGCCTTAACTGTTTCTTTGCCACTCTGCAACAGAAATAAGAAAGAATAACTATTATTTGATGAAAAAGTCCCTCTCTCCCACAAAAAAGATTGATTCCAGAAATAGAGAAGAGGCTAAAAGGAATATGGATCTTTAGACATTCTACAGTATATCCTCATTTAATGCTGCTTTAAATCACACAGGTTTATAAGATCTGGCAAACACAAGCACCTATGACATAGCTGTGAACCTGGAAGCAAATAAGATCTCAGAACCTAGTAACATTGATACCATTTGTATATTTTACTCTGTGAGGTAGGTGTGGAAGTGTTACCTACCAGTATGATTTAAACCTGCAGAGAAAATTAAAGTAACAATAAGTCCTGGAAGGGAAAGAAGTCAGGAAATCAAAGACTTCTGGTCAGTTGGATACAGTCATCTTTCCTGGAAAATTATTTGGGGCTTCTTCCTTAATTACTAAGATTTGTTAAAGTAGAATGCTTGTTCTTTCATCTTCTTATCTGCATAAACACTTTCACCAACACTTTTCATCAACAAGTTTATATTAATTTCTATTAATAACTAATTTTAATATGGCTCTGTAAGCTATGTGCTGTTCTATAGACTTTGTGTGTGTGTGCATGAATGTGTGTCTGTTTGTATAATACTTTAATCCTTATGACACTGTGAGCCAGGTGTTATAATTATTCCATTTTACAGATCTGATTAATCAACAAACATCGATAACTTGTTCAAAATCACAATATTAGTTAGTAACAGAACTTAGATTTGTACCAGAACAATTTGGTCCTAAAATTAAATTCTTGCCCAATATATTGGTTTGGCCAAAAAGTTTGTTTGGTTACTAAATACATTGTTCAGTAAAATTCTTGGTGTAAATAAAAAGTGTCTTTTATTTTTACTTAAAACTGAACAAACTTTTGACCAACCCAATACTATATAACCATCAATAGTGAGTAGTAATGACTTTTCAACAAATCCTTACACCTGTGTGTCTGTGTACGTGTATACAAGTATAAATGTATGCATATGTTTATATATATGTATCTTTAGACTTAGAACTTAGAAAAATAACTGGAAGGAAATAAACCAGTATGACAAAAGTTGTAAAATCTAGGTAGTAGTTTATAATTTTTTTTTTTTTTTTTTTTTTTTTTTTTTTGCTGTACGCGGGCCTCTCACTGTTGTGGCCTCTCCCGTTGCGGAGCACAGGCTCCGGACGCACAGGCTCAGCGGCCATGGCTCACGGGCCCAGCCGCTCCGCGGCATATGGGATCCTCCCAGACCGGGGCACGAACCCGTATCCCCTGCATCGGCAGGTGGACTCTCAACCACTGCGCCACCAGGGAGGCCCGTAGTTTATAATTTTTATGTTATCTTTTATATATTTTTACATTTTCCCAAATATTCTATAATAAACATGTACTGCTCTTATTTCCATAAAACAACACATACAAAAACAATGTTTATGATATGAATATAAATGCTCAAAGTGAATTAGCCAACCTATCTAAAATTTCAACTATTACTGTGCCACTTTACAGTCGCTTTTCCTGCTTTAGTTTTATGTCTTTGGTTCCAGTCACCATTTGTCTTATACGTTATGCAAATATATTTTCTCTTATATTGTCTCTCTCCACCATCAGAATATTAACTCGCTAAGAATCAAAATTTTTATCTGTTTTGTTTACTGTTGGATTTAGAACAATGTCTGGTTCATTGTATGAAACCAATCAGTACTTGTTTAAAAAGTAATTGAAATAGTATAAAAAGTACTGTTAAAGATTTACACTTGAATTAAAAGGAAAATGCATCCACTGACGATGTTTTATAAATGTGCAGTAACCTCTTTTATAAAAAGAACACTTATTTAACCTCATTTATCCAGGTCTGATTCTTCATCATGAGAGGACAAAAAGGCTAGCAATCCATTTTTAAGGAGTTAATCGTTCTTAGTGCATATGCTGTTCTAAATAGGTCAATTTAATTTTCATCCAAGAACAGATTGAATCCTCACATCAAAGAGTAGTCTGAGTACAGAGGGAGAGAAAAGATGAGAAGGCATTCACCTGCTCAGTTTCATCTCCTCTTTGGGCAATCAGCAGGATACAAGAAGTTGAACCGATGATGTTCAAAAACTGAAATTTGTTTGAGTATCCAAGGATAAGTTCCATATGATGGTTCAATGATATACCAAGCAGGGAGAATTTCAATTTAGAAAATAACAGTAAACCAGAAAGTAGTCAATACTGTTTGAAGAGAAAATGGAAAAAGATGTTTTCCTTACACAGGGATGGAGTAGAAAACATGGGGATAAAGTTAGAGAGAGATTCTGTTGAGTACATCATTTGGTATTGTTAAACAAAATCAGACCATGTTGAAAATAAGAGCTAAAATTGGAGGAGTATCCTCAAGGTTGCCAAAGGTATTATAACAAAAGTGAAAAAAAGAAAAAAGTTGGTCATTGGCAGTGTGTTGTTGCTTCCTATTTTAAAAATCATAAAGTATTTAAAAATCAGCTTTATGTTTACCTGTTAGCCTCAGAGCTCTCAGACTGGAAAAAAAAATTAAAGGAGGAGAGGGAAGTGGAAGAAGTGAAGGAAAAAATAGAAAATTAAAAAATACCAAAGATAAATGTTATAGTTTCTTTGACATTCAATGTTTCCAGAAAGGACAGATTTGAATGATTTCCTAGATTCCGTTCTGAAATCTGATAAGTATTTCAGAATTCAGCTTCTGCTTCTTTTGCCACCTTTATTCACAATCCTCACCTCCACACTTCCCCCCCCCCACACACACACACAATTCATGTCATTACTTATCTGATTTAGAATAGAAAAATAAATTAGGCCTTATTTTACAATATTTACTTCTGTGAATGTGGACCCTGTAAATTGATAGGGTTTTAAGTTACCTATGCCATGATTGTAGAACTTCGTGCTTTTTTTGATCCCTAAGTTATATCAAAAGCCATGCTCCACTATTTCAAAATTAGGTAAGAATAAAGAAAATTGAACTTTGCCAGTTGCACTTCCACAAAATGTATAATTTTATTTTAAATTATATTCATTTTTATTGAGGTTCTTGATATAAACTTTGATACAGAGATCATTCAGAACTGACGTTAGAGCTAACCTTTAATTATTACAGAAAAGTCACAGGACATAGATTCTCCTGGTTTACTCTATAAAACCCACAGAGCTATCTGTCATTAATATTTGTATTCACAGTGAGGAGGCAGAGAGAGTGCTCTCAGCACTTCTGGACACCAATTCTTTGTCACCAAGATTTGTTGCCCACTCAGGTGGAATTTAATACTTACAGAATTCAGGATCTCAACTGGAAAGAGCATCAATACAAAGACTGTGCTGTCTCTAAATGATGGCCTTGAAGGCATGAAAAAGAGAGATTAAGAGAGATGGGCCTTTCTAGACCAAAGGCAACGATGTTTTAGAATTACTGAAGAAATTGCTGAAAGTATTAGCAAATGGTGTGCTGTTGAACCAGTACGGTTATCAAACCCAAAGAGTAGGTCCAACCTTTGTGCTTCTGGATGATCCTCAAAGCAAACAGAGGCCAGACATGCAGAGATAGGATTAAGTTTGCCAATAGACTCATTCTGTATGGAAGAAGAAATGAAATTAAAGTCTCTTCTTTTCAGCTTATTGGATTATTGGCTCCAGGACCTGGAGCTATGTGGACCCACATGAGATAGCAACATCTACTATTAGTTGAAACTATACAAAAGGATGTAATTAAAATACAATGAACTGCAGAGATTAATTACAGTTTCTACAAGGCCACCTCTTCTAAGTAACATTACAAACTAATATATCCCAACCCCCACCATAAAGCCAGTCCTTTAGAAGGGACTGTCCTGGTCATGGCTAAAGGTACCAAAAGTAGGCCCTTGAACTTTGAAAATATAATCTCCTTTCTTCTCAGACCTATGGTATCTTCTTCCTTTGTGAGATGGGTTAGGCCAATTGGCTTCATCTCTTTCTTTCTGTAACTTATATTAGAGAACATGAAGAAAATATAGAAAATATAGTTATCAGTAAGAACTGAAGGTGACAGGAAATTGGAAGAAAATAAATTCATGAGTAAAGAGTATGTTTGCCTCAAGAATATGAAAGCAACACAAGGACATGTGCACAGAAAGCACAGACTTGAACCCTCATATGGACTGCACTGTCCCCTAAGATTCAGTTAGGAAGTTCTAACCCCCAATGTGATTGTCTTTGGAAATAGGGCCTTTAAAGAGGCAATTAAGGTTAAATTAGATCATATGCAGCAGGATCTAATCCAATATAACTAATATACTGATAAGAAGAGAAAGAGACCTTAAGGATGCATGCACATGGAGAAAGAGGCCATGTGACAACACAGCAAGATGATGGCCATCTGCAAGCCAAAGAGAGAGGCCTAAGGAGAAATCAAACTGGTGACATGATCTTGGATTTACAGCTTCCAGAAAAAAAATCAATTTTTGTTAAGTCATCTGGTCTGTGCTTTTTGTTATGGCAACACTAAACAGAATTCTGACTAATACAAATCCTAAAATGGGCATCAATTAATTAAGATTTGTACATGGACTACCTGATGAGTCTGTGTTCTGCTATTAACTAACAGGATGATTTATGGGAAGTTATTTAATCTCTATAGGTCACAGTTTCCTAATCTAGACGATGGGAGAACTCTAAGATATTCACAAATTTAAATTTAATGGGAATGACGACATTCCTAATTATGCCAACCCATCCAGGTTTCCCATTCTCTTGACAAATGCACTTAACAAACTCTATTACTGACTGTTGAACAAATTCCAGTTATCATTCATTCTTGACTGATACAAGCATATTTTAGTCCACCAATTGAGCTGTAAGAGCCTTGAGGAAAGATTCTACATCATGCATTTAATGAGTCATTTAAAAATATTCCTTAAACATATCCTATGTGTGAAGCACCACTGATGCTGAGAATTATAAAGAGGATGCATATGACACCTTCTTTTATGGAAGAGACTGAGAAACAAAACTATGCAAGTTAATTCAGAAATATAACAACTAGCAAAATATGAAATAATCTGTTAATATTTCCTTAATGAATATTTGAAAAAAAAGTGTAATATTATTCTGGAATTCAAAGGAAGGTAATTCCTTCCTCTAAAGATCAAATTAATTTAGGAGAGGGACTAATAATCTGAGGCATACACCAAAAGCACAATTTGCTCATGCATTTAAAATCAGTGGTGAAACTCCATTGTTAGGGTCAGCCCTAGCCAGCATGAGTTCATAATTGCCACAAAGCCATCTGCTCAAATCTCTGCAGGCTTTGCTTGCCATTGGTCATTCCTTTAAGATAAACTCACTTGCTTATTGGAATAAGAGGGCTTTCAGGGTCAGGTAGAGCTGTTTTAGACTTCATAAAGAATAATCTGAACTTGTTACTTAAACTTTCAGAGCTTTAATTTCTATAACTGAGTGATGGAAAATCATAATCTACCTTGTACAGTTGAGAATTAGATATAATATACACAAAACACAGAGACTATTTAACATATAGTAGGAACACAAAATGTTTATAATCATTATTTTTTTAAAGCAAAAATGGCAAAATGATTTTTTTTTCATTTCTAATATCCTACTGGTCTTTTTAAAAATTTATTTATTTTATTTAGTTTATTTTTTTGGCTGTGCTGGGTCTTCGTTGCTGCATGCAGGCTTTCTCTAATTGCGGTCAGCGGAGGCTACTCTTCATTGCAGTGCGGAGGCTTCTCATTGTGGTGGCTGCTCTTGTTGCAGAGCACGGGCTCTAGGCACGCGGGCTTCAGTAGTTGTGGTGCATGGGCTCAGTAGTTGTGACACATGGGCTTAGTTGCTCTGTGGCTTGTAGTATCTTCCTGGACTAGGGCTTGAACCCGTGTCCCCTGCATTGGCAGGCAGATTCTTAACCACTGCACCACCAGGGAAGCCCAAAAATGGCAAAATGATTTTTAATGATGGATTGTGGCTTCTTGGTGCACTGTAATGAGAATAATAAGAATCTGTGATTTGACTCAAGATCCATGACCCACAGTCAATGAAAAATTTCTGTCATGGGCTCAGTGAGAGAAGCTGCACATTAAAGTGTCATTCTCATATTAAAAACTCCTATTTGAAGGAGGAAATGGTAATCAGAGAGAGTAACGTATAGTTCCATTAACTCTCCTGAATCTGTGAATCAGTCACTGAGTAAGTCCAAAGAATTGACAATTGTTCAGCTAAATTCTAATGGAGATGTGTGGAAGGAGGGGAAAAAAAAGAGGCATTTTATGAAAATCTGGAACAGGGTTCACCACCCAGAAGCAGAGTCAGAAGGCAACTACCTATGGAGAGGAGATGAAAATCTTAAATAGGGGGTTATTGCAAAAAGAAATCAGAGGGCCAGAGGAATAAACATGAATGTTTACTGGTGGTTTTGTAAATACTATACATGTACTAACTGGGACATGCATAAGGTAGTTAGAAAAGTAATTTCAGAAATATTACCTTATAAATCTTTGGGGCAGCAAGCACCAAAGTTGGCAGCTGATACCAGAAGCCTAATTACCATCCCTTTGCTTTTCCTTCAAAATAAATATGTTTATTGCAAATGCTCTCTACTCTTTTTTGCCTGGCACTCATAAGGGAGAAGCATAAACAATGGTTCAAGTAAGTCATTACAATTATATTATCAGTTACATTACAAAAGGCAGTTAAGTCACATATCTGTGTTAAATGCAATTATGTTTTATTACAAATATTTTAATAAAGAATAGATCTCTTCAAAGTGCAGTTTCTTTTTGATCTGCTGTGATGTAGGGCAAAGCCTGAAACAATAAAACATCATCAGGTATCTGAAATGAAAAATAAATCTAATATTCCCCAAACTGCTACAAATACAAAACACCTGCAAAAGTACCCACGGGCCTTTTTCCCAAGACAATGGAACTCTTAACAAAATACTCATAAGAACCTGGATACTTCTCATTTCAAACAACAGCTTTTCATTATCTAGACTATAAGCACTGACCTCTGATGTGGTTTAAACAGCCCTCAAATTAAGTTTAAACTGGCCTATCCTGACTTCTGGCAAACAAGTATAACATGTAGTCACATGTTGAGTTTGAAGTTTAATAGGCTAAAATTTAGGGGTGAAGTTGCATTTACATACCTAATGAAGGACTTTCTTTTTTGTTTTTTTACTGAAGAGTAATTGACATACATCAGTTTTAGATGTACAACATAAAGAAAGACTCAGTATTTGTGTATATTGCTAAATGGTCACCATAATAAACTAATACACATCTGTCATCATACATAGTTAGAAAATTTTTCTTGTGATGAGAACTTTTAAGATTTGCTCTCTTAGCAACTTTCAAATATAAAATACAGTATTGTTAACTGTAGTCACTATGCTGTACATTCCATCCTCATGACTTATTTATTAAGATAAATAAGTAGAGGAAGTTTCTACCTCTTTTTTTTTTTTTTGGAAGTTTCTACCTCTTGATACTCTTCACCCATTTTGCTCACCCTCCCCAGCCCCTGCCTCTGGCAACCACCAATCTGTTCTCTCTATGAGCTTGAGTCTTTTTTTGTTTGTTTTTTTAAGATTCCACATATAAGTGAGATAATTGGTATTTGTCTTTGTCTGACATTTCAATTAGCATAGTGCCTTGAGGTCCATCCATGTTGTCACAAATGAAAAGATTTCCTTTTTTATGGCTGAAAAATATTCTATTTATCCATTGATGGTCCTTTAGCTTGTTTCTATATCTTGGCTGTTGTAAATAATGCTGCAATGAACACAGGGGTGTATATGTATTTTCCAGTTAGTGTTTTCATTTTCTTCAGATAAGTAACTGGAAGTGAAATAGCTGGATCATGTGGTAGTTCTATTTTTAAAGTCTTGAGGGCCCTGCATACTGTTTTCTATAGTGGTTGCACCAATTTACATTTCCACCAACAGTGCACAGGCTTCCTTTTTCTCCATATACTTGCAAAAACTTGTTATTTCTTGTCTTTTTGATAACAGCCATTCTGACAAATATTAGGTGATAACTCATTGTGGTTTTGATTTATATTTCCCTGATGACTAGCAATGTTGAATACCTTTTCATGGACCTGTTAGCCATCTGTATGTTTTCTTGGAAAAATGTCTATTTAGATCCTCTGCCCATTTTTTTAATTGGATTTTTTTTTGCTATTGAGTTATATGAATTTTTTATATATTTTGAATATTAACCCCTTATCAGATAAAAGATTTGCAAACATTTTCTTCCATTTGGTAGGTTGCCTTTTTATTTTGTTGATGGTTTCCTTTGCTGTATAGAAGCTCTTTAGTTTTATGTAAACCCATAACTTTTGTTGCCTTTGCTTTTGGTGTCATATTCAAAAAATCATCACCAAAACCGATGTCAATGCAGGACCTTCTCTGGATATGCAACTGGTACCACTCCAATGAATTACAGGTTACAGTACACAGTACTCATATATTCCAGGGAATAGTGCGTGTTCCCACTAGCTAGACTAAAACCCCTCAAGATTCAAAAGTCTTGCTCCATAGTGAGAAATAACTAGATTGATTACTGCCCTGGTCCCATCTCACAAAACTTAAAAGCAAGACATAAAAGAATCAAAGTAGTTCCAAGTAATTTAACTGCCTTCTAGAGAAAAGCTCAACGATACTTGTAGTAATATAAAAATGTCCCACATTCAACAAGGTAAAATTGACAGTGTCTGGTTTCTAATTTTAAAAAGTTAGTAGGCATTCAAAAAACCAGGAAAATTTGAAACATAATGACAAGATAATTTAATTAATCAAAATTAACCCAGAACTGACACATATGACAGAATTAGTAAATAAAGACATTAAAATAGTTATTATAATTTTATTCCACATGTTCATGAAGTTAAGCAGAGACATGAAATCATAAAAAGGACCAAATTGAACTTCTAGAGATAGAGCCAAAATTGTGTAAGAAAAAACATACACTGAGTAAGATTAATAATAATTATGGAAGAAATAAAACATTAGTGAATTTGAACATGTAGTAATGGAAACAATTCCAAATTAAACACAGAAGAAGAAAAATTTAAATGAAGAGAGCATAACTGAGTTTCGGGACAACTTCATTTAGCCTAATTTATACGTAACTGGAGACTACAAAAAGGGAGGGTGGATGCTTGAAAAACTAGTGGCCAAATTTTTTTTCTGAATTTGTAGAAACTGTAAATGCATATATATAAGAAGTTCAACAAACCCCAAACACAATAATGAATGAAAAATTACAAAAATTAAACAAATATACCATTTTGTAAGTCAAAAGAATTAATATTGTTATGATGCCATTTCTCCCCCAGTTGGTCTATAGATTTAATCAAAATTCCAACAGGCTTATAAAGTAGAAATGAACTTGCTCTAAGTTTCATATGAAAATGAAAATAACATAGTATAGATAAAAGAACAGTGAAAAAAAGAACAAATGAGGAGTAACATTAACTGAATTTCAATATTTATTATAAAACTACAGTAATCAAGACTGAAATTGGTGTAAAGGTTGACAAATAGAGCAATGGAATGGAAATAGCTCAGTAATAGATCCACGCACATATGGACAACTGATTTTTGACAAATTGCCAAGACAATTCAGAGAAAAAAGGGTATTATTTTCAACAAATGGTGTTGGAACAATTGGATATTCAGATGAAAAACAAACTTTGATCCATATATCACACCATATAAAACATTTATGTAGGGCTTCCCTGGTGGCGCCTGGGGATGCAGGGGACATGGTTTCATGCCCCGGTCTGGGAAGATCCCACATGCCATGGAGCAGCTGGGCCCATGAGCCATGGCCACTGAGCCTGTGCATCCGGAGCCTGTGCTCCACAACAGGAGAGGCCACAACAGTGAGAGGCCCTCGTACTGCAAAAAGAAAATCAAAAACCAAAAAACAATTTATGTAAAATGGATCATAGAAATAAATGTAATTACTACCTAAAACTATAAAAACTTCTAGAAAGAAACATAAAAGAAAACATTTATGACATTCAGTTAGGCAAATATATTTTAGATATGATACAAAAGCATGACCCATAAAAGATAAAAACTGAAAAATATTACTTCATTAAAATGAAAAACATTTCCTCAACCAAAGGTTCCGTTAAGAGGATGAAAAGACAAGCCACAGACTGGGAGAAAACATTTCCAAATTTTATATCTAATAAAGTACTTGTATATGCAATATATATGATGTATATGAATATTCCAAACTAAAAACCCAAATAACCCAATTTTTAAAATGCGGAAAAGATTTGAAGTGATACTTTACTAAGGAAGGTATGTAGAGGGCAAATAAGTACATGAAAATATGTTTGACATAATGAATCATTAGGGAAACACAAATTAAAATCACCAAGGGATACCACTACTAGGCACCTATTAGAATGGCTAAAAGTGGAAAGTGTTGGTGAATTTATGAAGGAACTGGAACTCTCATATACTGCTAGTGGAAATATAAAATGACAGAACCATGTTGGAAAACAGTTTGACAGTTTCTTAAAAAGTTAAAAATACATCTATAGGATGATCCAGCCATTTGACTCCTCGATATTTCAGAGAAGTGAAAACATATATCCACACAAAAAAGTATACTCAATGTTCATAGTACCTTTATTTGTAATAACCACCAATCTGGAAACAAATGACCATCAGCAGGTGAGTGGATAAACAATTTTTGGTATATCCATATGTGACAGGCTGATTAATCCAAGTCCTCTTCTCATTAACCTGTGAATGTAACTTTATATGGCAGAAAGGACTCTGCAGTTGTGATTAAGTTAAGGGTCTTCAGGTAAGGAAATTCTCCTGGATTACCTGGGTGGGCCATAAATATAACCCCAAATGTCCTTATAAACTGGAGGAGAAGAGAAATTTGACTACAGGACAGAAGACCATATGGTGACAGCAGCCAGGACTGTACTGCACACCTTGAAAATGGAGGAAGGGGCCACAAGTGGGAAAAACAGGCAGTCACTAGAAGCTCAAGAGGCAAGGAAAGGGATTCTCCCCTTAGAGTCTCCAAAACACACTAGTCCTGCCAACAATTTGACTTTACCTTGGTGAAATTCATTTTGGACTGTGACCTTCAAAAATGTAAGAGAATAAATTTGTGGTAATTTGTTATAGCAGCAAAAGGAAATAAATACATTATATAATGGAATGCTAATCAGCAATAAAAGAAATGAACTTTTTTTTTTTTTTTCGGTACGCAGGCCTCTCACTGTTGTGGTCTCTCCCGTTGTGGAGCACAGGCTCCAAATGCACAGGCTCAGTGGCCATGGCTCACGGGCCCAGCCGCTCCGCGGCATGTGGGATCTTCCCGGACTGGGACACGAACCCTCGTCCCCTGCGGACTCTCAACCACTGCGCCACCAGGGAAGCCCAGAAATGAACTATTGATATACATAATACAAACGAATATGAAAATAATTATGCTGAGTAAACAAAAAAGACAAAAATAGTATATACCATTTACATAAAATTATGTCATTTACACAACATTCTAGAAAGTGCAAAGTAATCTATAGTGTCAGAGATCATGTTAGTTGTCTGGGGACATGAGGGACAGGTAGGTGAGGAAAGGAGTGCTATGTGGAAACTTTCAGCGATAAACAATATTTTATTATATTGACTGTAGGTTTGGTTTCATGGGTGTGTACATAGTCTAAACTTATCAAATTGTACACTTTAATTATGTGCAGTTTATAATATGCCAATTATACCTCAAAGCTTTTAAAATTAAAAATATATGCATGTAGCAGGTACACATATGCATATATAAACACACATATATGCATACACATATACACATAATGTATATATATATGTATGTATATATGTATGTATAATATATAGAGTGGATATGGAAGAATGGAACAAAAAGAAAAAATACACATGGATGAAAAGTAGAAGATAAAAGAGAAAACTTGAGAAGCCACAAGTTCTAAAATTTATCTTATAGTAGCTTAAGAAGAAAAGCAAATAAAATTTAAAATTAGAGAACTATTATAGAGATAATATAGGAAAGCCTCCCAGAAATAACAGGTATCATTTTATATACTGAAAAAAAGGAGCTTACTAAGTCATCAGCATAAAGAATAAGTAGAACCATGCCAAGGCTCAGCATTATGAAATTTCAGAATACTGAGTTAAAGAGAAGATCCTAAAACTTTAGAAGAGCTGGTACTGTGGAGGAACAAGAGGTTGGGAGAAAAAGAGAAAGAAAGAAAAGAAAGAAAGAAAAGAAAGAAAGGAAGAAAGGAAGGAAGGAAGGAAGGAAGGAAGAAAGAAAGGGAGAGAGAGAGAGAGGGAGGGAGGGAGAGAGAGAGAGGGAGAGAGAGAGAGAGAAAGAGAGAGAAAAAGAAAGAAAGAAAAGAAAGAAAGAAAAGAAAGAAAGAAAAGAAAAAGAAAGAAAGGAAGAAAGAAAGAAAGAAAGAAAGAAACAAAGATAAATTTAAAAAATCACAAAACAGATTTGGATCCAGAATGATATTAGTCTATTTGATAGCAAATTTGTCTGTTAAAGTGAGCAGCATTATGATTCTGTAAAAGTTCTGGGAAGAAATAATTTCTACCTTAGAATTCTTCATCCAGCCAAATAGTTAATCAACTCTGTAGGTAAGAAAAAAAAGAGACATTTTATGATATGCAAAGGCTCAAACAATTAACTCCTCAAACACCCTTTCTTAGGAGGCTACTAGAGAATGTCTTAGTAAAATAAGGCAGCAAATCAAAAAAGTGAAAGACATGGGATCAAGAAGAGATCTAATATAAGAAAATTGAAAAGAGATGTCCCAGTATGACAGCTCTGCATCAAACTTGAAAGCTAAAAATTCCTTATTGGAGTAGAAGGAGACTGGTAAGATGGAGTAGCACCTTCAAGAGAAAAAAAAAGTTATAATCACCTGTGTTTGAGTATAAGGAAAAATAATTGCTAAGCCTTTGATATATTATTTTTGAACATTAAAAAAATGATGGAAGGATTAATGATAAAAATAAAGCAAATGAAAAACAAGGAGTTATTTAAGAAAAAAATAAGAACTCTTATTTATAAGAAAGGAAATTAATGTTAGTATACTATTTGACTACCACTTGACTAAGCACTAAACAATTTTAATATGAAAATAATATATTAATTAACTACTAATTTAATCAAAATTGATACACTTTATTGGGAAAATAAAGGAAGAGGGATTGTGGCAGTGGTGTAGTGATAGTGTGAAAAGTTAAATTTCAGCTAATTCAATAGGAAATCAGTAGATGATATCTAAATTTAACAAATAATAAATTGCATCATAAGTATAATAAATTAGAAATATAGAGGGAAATGCCAGAACAAAGACTACTAAGAGCTAAAGAGGTTGCTTCTGGGAATAGGGCCTGGGGAGGACAAATGGGTGAAATAGTCATTGCTGTCTTTTTAAGTCTTTTTTCACTATTCCTTTACTTTTTTAACCATTCACATATATTAATTTATTTCTTTAAAAAATGTTTAATAAGAAATCAGCAACTGTTGTCTTAGCAATGCCTCCTAATCAGTGCAGCTCTGCATGAGTCTCTGTTTGCATGATGAATCATTTATTTTCAGCAAAACATGCTTTACGGTTAAAAGGAAAAATAACTAAATAAACTATTTTAATTGAGGTCTAAATTTTAACATGCCAATTTTCCAAAAATAAAATAAAAAGTGAATATCTACTGTGTGTTAGGCAAGGATTCCAATTCTGGTGATAAAAATTAATAAGAACATGTTCTTAACAGGTTATAGTTTATTAGTGGGTGGCAGTAGCAGCAAGTAAACAGAGATTAGAACTCATTGTGATTATGCTCATAAAACTGGGGAGGGTGGCTGAGTTCAGTTATGAAGAAATTTCAAAACTGGGATAGTTTCCAAATTTATAGAAAAACTTCTTGGATGGGCAAACGTAATCAAGATAATGAAAGGGGGGAGGGTGTGAATGATCTAATACTTACTGAATAGCAGGCAGAAGCCACCAGACAATTAGAATTTAAAACAGAATATATACCTTCCAAATCATTGAGGAAGCTGAAAACCAACAAACTAAGTTTAATATAACAAAGACAGGAAGCAAAAGAAATGGTAAAGAAACATAATATCCAAGGAGCACTAAGATAAAATGAAAAAAGGGCAAGGCACATCCATTTTGATAAATGTAATTCATATTTTGGTAAGGTTTTTCCATTAAATTTCTAAGAGAATTCTGGGGAAGTCACCTGTTAAGATCAAGCATTTAATTCCCTCT
Organism: Mesoplodon mirus; assembly: GCF_964341445.2. Classification (NCBI taxonomy): domain Eukaryota; kingdom Metazoa; phylum Chordata; class Mammalia; order Artiodactyla; family Ziphiidae; genus Mesoplodon; species Mesoplodon mirus. The sequence continues at coordinate 32,406,849 of NC_138983.1, forward strand.
GCCTGAAATTCCAAATGAAATGACCAAGGAGGAGAGAGGAAGAAGAGGAGGTGAGGGGAGAGGAGGGAAAGAGAGAAATAAAGTAAATGAATGAATTTTCATTCCTACCTCAATGCTAGAAACTAGTAAAGAGTTATGGAATAGACAAAGCCAGATTAAATAAAGATATCTAGTCAGATTTGGTGCTAAATTACTGAAATAAAGTTTAGGGGATTCTGATTTGAGTTCACTAATATCTATTGATTGAAAAAGCAAGGATAAGTGGACAGGGCAAATAGACTGTTTAGCATCCCATCATCACTATGTGTTAACAGGTGAGAATCGACAGCCCAGGGAAGGTTGGTTCATACCAAACAGAAAAACAATTCAAAGTGGAGTTTTTCATTGGTTCTACTGGGTTCACTTTGATACAGGGAGAAACAGAAACAGGAAAGAATTAGACAAAAACACACAATTTGCCTGAAGTAGAAACCAGGCCAAAAATAAATTTTCATTAGTAAATGTAGCCAGAAGCATAGCTGATTAACACTTAAAAAAAATGGCACAAAGGAAACTGCCTAAAGACCCACATCTTACCCAAATCATCTCAAGATTTTAGTTCACTGAGCTAGCAAATGAACTGAGAGCAAATAGCCATCCACTTTAAGATTTCATTGGAGGAGGATAACAGAGAGCAATGACTAGGAGAATCCTCTCAATTGCTTTGGGTCAAATACCTGGCTTGTATAGACCTCTCCTTCATTAGGATGAAAATTAGAAATTAATATATAGGACTAATGAAAATGCTTATTCTTTTTTTTCAATAAAAGAGGAAATAATATGTCACAAAGGTTGCAAAAGAGTAAATCTTTGAACAAGGCAAGCTACAATAAACAAAATACAGATAGCATCTGCAATTTCCCCTAAATAACAACAACAACAAAGTATTCTCAAAAATTGTTACAACATGCTAAAATGAAAACAGAGCTGGAAAAATTGAAGAAATAATTTAGGGTTGCTAACAATTTGTTGGTAGACACTTAAAATGCTTTTTGAAGAAATAAAGAAAAAATCTACCCATGAAAAAAATGGATCATTGATAGAGAAGACAATCTTAAGCAGCACTGTCAAAATATAGAAAAAAAAGTGAAAAACTGATGACAATAACAAGAGAAGATAAATTAATTTGAAAGGTGTATATCCCTGAGTTTATACAATTAATTGTGATGGTTGAACAATAAGGCAAGAATGGAAGATTGAGAAACAATAACTCTAGTTTTAGATAATTTTTGAAGTTATTAGGATGACACAACCAGTAAGTAATAGAACAAGAATTTGAAGTTTCTGTATACAACTCTCATCTTATACTACCTCCTTATAAGAATTAGATACTATGATATTTTATTAAAAATACTTCCAAAATATTAATATGGGCAGAACATGTTGAATTTCAGTGCGGCATCAGCTCCCAGTAGTTTATTCCCAGGACAAGGCTGACTATAGCTGTTCTTAAAGAAGTTTTGTTTGCTTTCAAAATTTTAAGTGATTCCTTGACCACAAAACCACTTTTATTACTAAAGCTTATGTCCAAACTGATGAGAGCCAGTTATTTCTTCAATAAAAAATGATTGGTTAAGAGATAGCTCTATGTTAAAACACCATGAGTATCTATGGAAAGGAACATAAATTTTAGTAGAGCTTCCTCAGCAGATGTCAAATTTAATTAACCGTTGTATTTCCAATATTTAGCACAGTACCTGGAACATAGTAGATGTTCAATATGTATTTAAAGAAACACACACTTATGGAGTTGAGGTGAGCCATGTTATGACTCCTGGTCCCCTGTTATTTCCCATCCCAGTATATATACCCCAGTAAACAAAAGCTTAACATTCAATATTCATATTCAGGGGAAATAAAGTAACAAACATCGAGTCCATATTTGAAAGGGTAGTGTGGAGGATATGCGATTAAAGGGGATTGGGTGTTTTGGGAGAGGATGGTTTAGAATAGCATGAGATTGGAAGGGAGTCATTTTGAGATGGCAAAACAATCTTCATAGATTGTGACCACGCTATAAAAAGTGAGATATAAGCTGTAATAGAAATTCTCAAAGATTCTTTGTTGATACCCCTTGTTGTACCTTGTAACTGACTGAATTTCACAAGCACCCATAATCCTTCCACCTTTCATGGCATACAAAGCTCATATCTTGGAGTATTCATTGTAACTATTCAGTAATAAAGTGTTTTTCCTAATCCAATTCTTTCAGGATGACTTATGGCAGAAACAACTCTTCCTAAACATAATGTATTTCATGGTACTAGCAAGTCAATGGGATTTTACTCCAGGTTCGCCACACGTTAGCTACGTAGCCATGTGTAACTTAACTTCTCGACCTGTTTCCTTATCTGTAAAACAGACTGATCTTTGCCTCAGATACACAAATTGTGTGATATAGGATGTATATAATAGCCAGCACATTGATAGATGCACAGTAGGCCCTGAAATATTATCAGCTCTTTTTACCCACCTTAATAAAATGTTTATACTGTGTTAGAGAACAAGTTATACAGACATATTGCTGGTTTAAAGTCCACCTCTTAACCACTCATCTTATGTTACCAGGTAAACTATTTGTCATGCTGTGCCTTGATCTTCTCATCTGTAAAATGAAGCTGATAGTACCTTCTTTGATGGGTTTTCAAGAGAATTATTTGAATTCATGCACATCAAGCACATAGTGACTCACATAGTGAGTTTCATGCACAGTAAGTTCAATTACAAATTCCTCCACAGCTTTAAGACAGGAATTTTAAGTGTTCAATAAACACTTGATAATATCTCTTCATTTACTGAGAAATTGAAGAATAGATTTATATCTGGCCCAAAATATTCTTGGCAGAAATAAATTCAAACATATTAAGCTTTGTATCTGTTGGCTACTATTCACATCAAGGATTATTATCTTGGTTAAAGGAATGGAATATCAGATAATTTCAAAGAAAGCCTTGATTGTGACATTTCCAGTTGGCTATGGAAGGTTTTTTCAAGCCTGGGTCTGAAGCAGAAAAAGGTTCAGAATTTCCCCATCCCTTTTTTACTTCTTACTATCAAAACATGCCATTCTTAAAAACAATGTGGTACTCAAGCACTATGCAGGTCTTGGATTAGATGAGGAAAATTGTAATAATCATGTCTTAAACAACATATTTAGACAGAATATCCTTGTATATACATTCATTGTTCAGTTCTATCATTATATAGTGTTTTTAGAGCATATAAAATGTTTTGCAAAACATGAATTTATATGAACTGTATACTAAAGTAACTGTTATCCATGATTAAAATTCTAGACTAATGTTGTCTAAATGGTCATAAGTGCCTCTGAGTAGGTGATTTCTTCACATCTGGTAAGAGTTATGATTAATTGCAAGCTGTTCACTGTTGTGCACACCCCCAACTCACTCATCAGGGAGCAACGTGTGGGAAATAGAGAAGCATCATTCAAAATATTAGTGGCCCAAAGGAGGCATTACGCCGAAGACTATTTTCCTTAGTAAGGAACTTTGAATTTACTGTACACCCCCAATTTTTTTGTCTATTTTCAGTGATGGACTTTGTAAATCTTTTTGTTTCATATTATAACAGGCACAAAATATGAAGAAGAGGAAAACGTAATTTGAAACCTATGTGAATAAAATTTGTTTTAGTTACCATTTTCCATACTTTCAATCCATGAATAATATTGCTAATTTTTATAAGCATAAAAGATCATAAATAATCATAAATTACTCATGTTACATAAAAATAAATGTAAATTCAGAGATTAACAATATATGGAATATTTTTAGATAATTTTACTTTCTAAATTTAAACCTTTGTATGTTGAAATTCATAGGCTGTTTTGTTTTTTTTTTTTTTTACATCTTTATTGGAGTATAATTGCTTTACAATGTTGTGTTAGTTTCTGCTGTACAACAAAGTGAATCAGCTATATGTATACATATATCCCCATATCCCCTCCCTCTTGCATCTCCCTTCCACCCTCCCTGTCCCACCACTCTAGGTGTTCACAAAGCACTGAGCTGATCTCCCTGTGCTATGCGGATGCTTCCCACTAGCTATCTATTTTACATTTGGTAGTGTATTTATGTCAATGCCACTCTCTCACTTCATCCCAGCTTCCCCTTCCCCCACTGTGTCCTCAAGTCCATTCTCTACATCTGCATCTTTATTCCTGTCCTGGCCTGATTTCTTTTGAATCACGGAATAAGTACTGAACTGTAAGGAAAGTGTGTTAAATTCGACTTTTCCTGATCTGCATTTTATAGGAACATCTATACTACAAGCATAACTAGTACTGGGATATCTTAGAATCTTTAAGATTAGAAAAAGTAGCAAAAACAGGGAGAGCCAATTTGGTAAATGGATTACTTTTTAGAATGCACTACAAAAAGCCATCCTCAAAACAACCATATCAGTCCCAATTTATGTAAGAGGGAAGTTTAAAGAAATAAAATTTTGGCAAAGATCATGCAATCACACAGAGCAAATCATACAGAAGTATCATCTGAACACAAGCTTCTTGACTCTTGCACTCAGGTTCGTGACCATTCATCTCTCTCTTATTGTAAGTCTGAGGCCACCTTGTGTTACGTTCAGTCTGTATGCAAAGTAATTTTGGGCAAATAGACTATGAGTGTACCACTGACTGCAAGTAAATATAACACTGTGTCTGCGAGATCCACCAGTTCACAGATAAAAACTATTTTTATGTCTTTTGAATATGTCTAAATTGAGCTAATGTCAGTAAATTAAACTCACTTTACTTAAAAGAAAAAAAAGAAGCTGAATCTTTGCAATGAGCTAAACTTTGGGAGAATCATTTGAAAAAATGAACTGGGAAATGCTGGTGCAACCAAGCGGGTAGAGGAAATAGGTAAAGATCGAAAACTCTGTGCTGAGTAATGAACAATATTTAATCTCATTGATTTGGAGTCAGAGTAGAGAGTTAATGATGTTTTATAAAAACATTATTTACAAAGTATTGAGGCTACTATATAGCAATTCCTATAGGAGGAACACAAGTGCTAATCTTCGTAGCATTTCTACCTGCCAGATAGGTATCTTAGTTCCACCTCTACTAGTTTTGTGACTTTGAACACTTGCTTAATTTCTCTGCCCTTGTTTCCTCATCTATGAAATTACATTAATAGAAATGTCTCTTTATGAATACTAAGGGGGTTACTACAAGCAAAACACTTTAAACAGTGTTTAAACATTTAATAATAGTACATTATTATTCTGATTTCAGAAGTGAGGAAACTGAAATCCACTGAAATTAGTTTGCCCATGATCACCCACTATCACAGTCTGTGTGATTCCATATCGTGGCTTTTTATTGCACACATTGCCTTTCTCATAATGATTTTAAATTATGACAGTAAATTATTTAAAAAACACAAACCTAACACATATCTATCCTATACATAAAACAAGGAGAACTCTAAACTTTTACTACATATTTTATTTAAAAAAAGCCATGTTGAGACACGTCATCAAGAGAGAATATTCACCAAAACAGAATATTCACCAAAGCGTCTTCTTTTGCAAAAAGTTATACAGTAAAAAATAGGAATTAAAATACCTAGAGCAAAAATAAATTGACAGCATTTGAGGTATTTACAAAGGTCACGATAAGACAACTGGAGACAAAGTCTGAGTTCTTCCTTACAAGTATAAAAACTCCTTTACTGAAGTGTCCAGTAAAGGAGACCAGATGGTAACTCTCATTTAGGAACCTCATCAAACCTTAAAGAGGAGGAACTGGGGAATTATAATTAATATTAGAAACACATTAAAGTTATATTTTCATAGTACTAAATGCATGTATGCAGCTAAGTGTATGTAGAATCTATATAGTTTGCCTCTACTAATAATAGAGATCATCTATTTACAACTTACTTTAGTCCACTCACTTAAATCCATTATCTCACTCAGTGCTTACATACTTATATTAATTTTTTACAAAATTGTTTCTCAAATGGGCCTTGTAAGAATTCCATAGGATGCATGTTTGTAAAGAACACAGATTCCTAGTTTCCTTCCCTGCAGATGAGATTCTGTAAGTCTGGAGGCACTGAAGAATTTACATTTTAACAAGAACTCCAGGTGGTTATTTAGATCTTGCAAATTGGGAAATGAGCTAAGGTAGATAGAACAAATTGCTCAAGATACCAGTGAGTGATGGAAACTGTGTTTAAGCCAGAAATTTTGCATATATTTGCAATGTAGCCACACCTCCACCCCCAAATTGCTGTTACTAGTGCTCCAAAGCCAAACATAAAATATATACTTAGGAGTTATTCTGGGGCAATGCCTTTCGGTAAGCCTATTAACTTTCTAGAAACGTAATGATAAGAAGTGTACTATGAATAATACAGTGCAATTGAAAAATACTTTCAGCAATGTACTTTCACATCCATCCAATTTACCCACAAGAAAGTCCTCTCCTCCATAGCCAACTGTATCTCAGTTATCATGAGGATGTGAATTTGGGGCCTCATTTTTTGGTGAACCTGGATCCTGCAGCTGGTGCAGGCTTCTTACATGCCTGTTGAGTTGAAACCAACCAGAATTTAAAGTAATTGCTGCTTTACTGTGCAGTTTAGGAGGAAAGGCAATAAATTAAGGGACAGCTGGATTGGTCGTACTAATGATCTGTCAGGTTTAGAATATAATTTCACACTTCTGTAACTTCTGATGAACTGCAGAGTCAGAAGGGGTCATGGAGATTATTCTGTCTAAAGTTTTCATTTTACTAAGGCCCCAGAAGGGATAGTAACCTAACCACAATCAAACTCAGAGATCTTAGAACTCTGCTTTGAACTAATTAACAGTTAACTTGGCAATGCATGTAACATCTAAACCATAGTTGACTCAACTTGAAAATAAAAAACAAATTATATATCTAACTACTAAAGCTTTAGTAATTATGAAATAATGCAGTGTACTTTTAAGTTTTTGTGATAGTGGGCAGTAATAGTATTCGCACAACATTAGCTGTCTCAGCTGTTTTTGTTGTTGTTATCCTTCGCTACAATCCTGAGAGATGAGGATTATCACCCTGAAACAGTGGATAAGGAACCTATGGCCCAGAAAAAGTAAATACCCAGAGTTACAGAGGTAAAGACATGATTCAGTCACAGGAGACTTTGAGTCAATGCTCTTTCCAACAAGGCACAACTACTTTACATTAATCTGCAAATATTAATATTTTCTAAACATCTGAGCAATTATAAAATACTAAAATAATAAATAGAAGAAGGTTGAGCTTTTCTGTGCTTTCTTAAAGATTTGGGGGCTTTTTCTTGATAAGTTAATTTCCATACGGTTGACCCTTGAACAACATGAGGGTTAGGGGTGCTGACTCTCCATGCAGTCAAAAATCCACATATAATTTATAGTTGGCCTCTAAATACCTGGTTCTTCTGTATCTGTGGTTCTGCATCCGTGGATTCAACCAACTACAGATCGTGTAGTATTGTAGTATTTACTATTGAAGAAAAACCACATATAAGTGGACCCACATAAGCCAGACCCATGTTGTGCAAGGGACAACTGTGATCATCAACTCCCAATATTTTTTTCCAGGAACATTCATGTGCACAGTACAATGTTAAATTCTAGATTCAGATGAAAAATTCAGCTCTCTAGAATCCTCAAAAAATGTGAGGCTTTGGATAACTGAACTTCTAGACAGTTTTAATAAACACACATATTTATATTATAATTATTTTGGATGCAATTTCTTTTAAACTTTATCGCTTGCCTTCATTTCTAATATAAGATATATATTTATCACATAATATATACTATTGTTGCTAATTCAAAGTTATCATTTTAAACATCCATGTTCTTACTTTGAAGTAGCATGGTAATAATTCCTCTGAGCCATTTGAGGTGTACAGGACTTTTTAAGAAATGATGCTAGACACACATTTGCTTTTTGGATTGAAATATCTCTATATTATTTTTTTAAACATCTTTATTGGAGTATAGTTGCTTTACAATGTTGTGTTAGTTTCTGCTGTATAACAAAGTGAATCAGCTATATGTACACATATATCCCCATATCCCCTCCCTCTTGCATCTCCCTCCCACCCTCCCTATCCCACCACTCTAGGTGTTCACAAAGCACTGAGCTGATCTCCCTGTGCTATGCGGCTGCTTCCCACTAGTTATCTATTTTACATTTGGTAGTGTTCTATATTCTTTTCATAGTTTGGCTCACCCTTACTAGGAGATTATCTATAACAAGAGTCATAAATATCTAAGAAGTCTGCTGTGGAAAGGGAAAGAAAGGGAAGGGTGAAAATGAATAGATCAGAAGACCAGAGAGGCTCTCAATTAGATTATATGGTCAATTCTTTCTGATGATACAGGTTGATACTCAGTATGAGCCTGAGTACCAGTCAGTACCTAAGTACCAGTCAGTATAATTTCTGACCCTAAAATATCTTCCCCAACTGTTTTCCCTATATAGCTGGGAAGTATTTTAACAAGACACAATGCCTTCTCTTCTTCAGTCATATATAAAAATAGAGTGTCAAAATACCAGGGATAGTTAATACGAATGTGTGAATGCATTTCTGTCAATGTATAAATGGCTTCAGATTTTTTCCTGGCTTCACCAGGGTAAGGGTACAGGAAGATTCTAGGTCCTAAAAATATCAGTGAAGGGAAAAGAAGGCTTAAACAGTGGATATCAGAGATTCTGAAACCAGGTATTCTCCCCAACACCGTCCTAGTTCTTATGAAGTAGGAACTGGGCACAAAGCAGGCCGGTGGCTGAGAAGCACTACAGGTGGGCCCCTGCAAAAGTGAGTAATTTATTTTGAGAAAAAGAGAATGAAAGTGCTTGTGGCCTGTAAATCCCCATGTAAGTGTAAAGATTATTATTATTACATAATTTATTTGAGTAGGAAGTATTTGATTATGTGGAAATATTAAAAACACTCTTTTCATTTTTAACCAAATGTCCTTTAGGATAATGATGAATCACTTAACAGCTTCAGCTGATCCCATTAAACCCAAGCCTTTTGGGACAGGCTATGTTTGATGTGACCTATGGCTTCTCTGAAAGTCTTACTAGCTGTATTGGTAAATAACAGCCACCAGAAGCCAGAACTAACATTGTCCTTTTCTCACCCACTCTTGTGTGACACGTAAGTCCATTTTAAATCAAGTGAAACAGAGCAAGCCTGGCTGAGGAGCACAGTTGAACTTTTACCAGAAATCACTGATGATTTGCCAGCTAATGTGTTCCTCTAACACGTGCCAAGGCAAAGGCAAACACACACTCCCAGTTGTCTGTAAGCATATTACACTCCAGTTTACCTTTGGGACTTCAGAAATAAAGTATGCAATAATCCCATCCCAACTCTCCCCCAACTCTAGCTGAGGATTCTCACTTTTTACTTCCTAACTTATTATGCCACTTAATAGAAAAATCTAGGATTTAATTAAAAAATCAAAAATATATGTGGGTTTTTTCTTCAGAAAACAAAACTTAACTGGCATGGCCAAGAAACAAAATGTCAACATCTTCCTAGAAAAATGCAGAGTTGCCTATAAATAAAGGTTATGTTTAGCAAACATCTCAGGCTTCCTACTGTACAAAGTTCTCTATAGCAAGAGCCTGCTAAATATGGGTTGAGTGGATAGTGAATAAATGCAATTTATTTGCAATGGAATTTTAAAATTACGAAAATAATTGAATATCTAAATATACTTTACGGGAATTTGGGGGAAGTTTTCCTGAGGGATGGGCATATGAATTGAGTAGTTTGGGACTGTAACTCAAGACTATTATAAGGAATCCTTAGATGGTCTGGAATCCAGTTTTCCCTAAGAAACCCTAAAGTAATAAAACTGAGTGAGACAAAGGAAAATAAAGGGCAACCGATTATTAAGAAACCACTGAGGGTTATTTTTACTCCTAAGAAGTCAGAAAAGATGGATGAGCCTGGGAAGAAAAACAACTATTATTATTATTTACTATATTTTTGAGTCCCAACTGTGTGCCAGACAAACTGCTAAGTACTTTACAACTTTGCAACATATATATTATCTTCACTTCACAGAGGTGGTGATGGAGGCTCAGAGATATTAAAGAACATAACTTGTAAGTAGGATATGTAGGATTAAAATCCAAGGCTGAAAATGAAGATACTAGATTAACTTAAGGAGAAATCTGGTCTTACATATAGCATTTCATTTCAAGATAACTATTCTGACATCTATCTTGATTTATTGAAAAACACTGAGTAATATCAGTGAGGGAATCTGGATCAGTGATTGATTTACTACATATTTCTCAAGTATATTGGAACATCTCCAAGCCTGCTGAGAGTTTATAGAATGTGTTTTTCAAGTGTCAGTGAACACTTTTAAAGTTTTATAATAACAGTGTTTTCTGAATGTCTCAGGCTATTTCTAGGTATTATAAAGTTGAAATCAAAATCACAAAAGACATATCACTTGATTAAGATAAAAAATAATCCTCATAACTTGGTTTACTTACCTAAATTATTTCCTAAGAGTGAACTAAAAGCAGGGCTTTCCTTTTATCTGGCCCAGGGGAAAACAAAAATCATCTCTGTTTTCATTGGACCTGCCCTTCCCATAGAACAGAGGAAGACCATAGGGGTCAGGTATTCACTCTTTTCATATTTATATATGAAGTAAATTCCAAAGAAGTTAAAAACTCAAGGTTTTTAAGCTAGTTACAAAGGCGAGCTTAGCATTTAGAACGCCAGAGTTCCAGTACAGAATTTTCTCCTCTTTAATGTTCAGTTTTCAGGTTAATGTTATGATGAAGAGCACCCTTAAAAGTTTTCTGCTGGGCCTCCCGGGTGGCGCAGTGGTTGGGAGTCCACCTGCCGATGCAGGGGACGTGGGTTTGTGCCCCGGTCCAGGAAGATCCCACATGCCGCGGGGCGGCTGGGCCCGTGAGCCATGGCCGCTGAGCCTGCGCGTCCGGAGCCTGTGCTCCGCAACGGGAGAGGCCACAACAGTGAGAGGCCCACGTACTGCAAAAAAAAAAAAAAAAAAAAAAAAAGTTTTCTGTCTCATACTTCCTGGGTCAGAAAGCATCTAGAATAGTATCTTACTCCTCCCTCTTTGTAAAATTAAAACAGCTAATCCTGAGTTTGGCATGTCTTTTTGGAATGCCCACTCAGGGTTAAGAAGAAATTAACCAGGACCACTTTAATGATGCTTCCTTTCCTATCCCTCCTGCTCTCCACATTTATCCTTCTGCTGAAGTTGCCTTTTGGGCCAAAAAGTAAAGGAAGACTTGAAAATAAATGGCTCATAATGCATCATAAAGGAAACAATATGAAGCTCCAGAACTTGTATAATTTTTTATCAGTCACTTTGAGCAATGACAGTTGGTCCTAAAGTTGGCAATTATTTGCTTTTAAAAACACAGTATATGTTCCATACATAATAAGTTATGTGGGGGCATGTCAAGATTCCAGGTCCCAGAAATACGTTACCCATAGCCATGCCTCAGAGGAAGATATTAATCGTATGAAGCTGGTGCAAATTTCCTATAATTGTCTTCACTCTGAAAGTTTGTATGTGTTTAAAATAATGATTAAAGAGAATACAACTTCTTGAACAACTGAATTTTCTTTGGAACATTTAGATTTGAAGTGGAACTGCATACTACCTGAATGTTTTGTCTACCCAGACAGTCTTTCATCTCACTCCCAATTCCAACATATTTGTAAAATAACCTAGAGAACTTGGATTTGAACAGAGTATAAAATTATGCTGTTCAAAGCTCACTCAGTCCAATATTCTGCCTAATGCAGGAATCCCTACTAAATCATCCCTGGTGGGTTCACCAATTTTTGATTAAAGAAAGGCAAAGAGCTACACCGAAACTGTTGACCAAAATAATATGGATAAAATCTGGGTTGGGGGGAGTAGGAATATGTAACTAAATATTTACTTCACTGCTTTTATTGGCCGTGCCTCACGACTTGCAGGATCTCAGGTCCCCAACCAGGGATTGAACATGTGCCATGGCAGTGAAAGGTCGGAATTGTAACAACTAGGCCACCAGGGAATTCCCTATTTACTTCACTTTGCATGAGCAATTTACCATTCCAGAATTCACATATCTTAGGTACCATATGGTCAACTATGGTATAATTACCATCATTAATTCAATTAAATGGCAATTATGTTGTTTAATAATTTTTGGACAAACTCCAAAAAACTGGAAATATGTACAAAAATATAGTCTATTAAAAACCTTTTAAATAAAATAAGGAACAAGGACCAAAGGGTGAGAATAACTTGGAAAAATTTTTGGTTTGACTATGAACATGTAGACTCATCACTGCATCCAGGGAGAAACTTGAAGAAGAAGCAAAGAGGGATAATACAACGTCCCTACAAGAAGAACCTACCAATATTAACAAAAACTTGAAAGCCAGAATCAAGCATAGGACAAGGAAAAAACTGATTTTTCTAAGAAACTTTCAGAGCTCCTTCAACAGGCCAACTTCTGGAACAGTCCCAAAATTAATTTATCCTAGGATTGTGTAAAATCGTCTCAAATAAGAGATACACTTATGTGGAGCTTATTAGCCATTTGAAGCACAGACTGGGACAAACCTGGTCCAATATCTCTGTCTTCAAACCTCAGGGTGCTGGTAGGAAAACACCTACTAAGCTGGTTTACTGCAATGCATTGAAACAGTCTTAGAGAGATATACATTAAATCAAGTCCCCGAAATGACGAATTCCGCTTCTCCTAGGGACCGTGCGGAGGCTCAGAGATCAGACTCATCTCGGAAGCAGAGTGAAGAGGCATTAAAAAAATAAAAGAACATTTTTTAAACTTCACAGAGTTCTCCACCTCTGCGTCGCATTAGTCTGGAAAGGATGCTCCTACACAACTGCAAGGGCATGCAGACGGTACGTGACGCCCACAGGGAGGGGGGACCAAGATTCCGACTGACCTTTTTGCTGTTTAAAGGACTGAATCGAGCCTGAATGATGGACCATTTTCACTCAGTGCGTCCCCGCCGGTTTAGGAAGCTCTCCGAGAGAAAGGTGACCAGTAGCCGGACCCTGAGAGAGCCTCCCGGGCTCAATGCAATTCCGGAATATCCGCGAGCGCCCTGCAATCCAACACCTGCTTTAGCCAGCACTTCGCTCCCTAGGCTGCGCGCCCTCTGTTGTCATGGCAACGGCTAGGGCGGTCCAGCGTCCGGCTCCCCTTAGCGGCTACTCGCGGAACAGCCCCGCATCCCCAGAGTGTCCAGTGCCGCAGTGTGGGTGGGCGTTATGCGGGGTATCCTGGGCGTGGGAGGGGAGAACTTTTCCTAGAGACTGTAAATAAATCTGAGCAAATCTCTAGAACCGCTAATAATTCCCTCTTTTTCGTTTTGAGGCTGGTTATTATATCCAGGCACAGACACTGATTTCCTAAAAGTTGGTCTGTAACACTAGCACCTACAGAAGGGCAAAGTTGGTTTCTGCTCTGAGAGGAATGCAGTTGCAGATGCAGAGATGTTTTTGTTTTTCCTCTTAAACTTGAATTTGGAAAATATGGATAACCTCCACTTATACAGTAGAATGGTTTTTATTAGATAAACAATATTAAATGTCTTGCACATTACACTTGAGTTCTCCTCTTGTATTTCAGCTCTTGGGACTGAATCATATATGATAGTGACCCTGGACCATTTATCACCTACTAAGTAACAGGTGCTGAAAAAACACTAACTATGCTACTTACTTTAATCCTCATAAAAGCGCTACAAAGTGGGTAGACTATTATCATACTAATATTATAAAAGAAACTGAAGCACAGCACAACAAAGAATTCTCAAGATCATGTAAGCCAACACCTTACTTGAGAGACAAAGGAAGGCATCTGACACCAAAAGACGTGAAGTCACTTTTAGAAGGTCACAGTGGCCAAAATAGGAAAGCTCAGGATGCAGACACTGAAGAAATACTTGGTTAGAAGAATGAACTCAACGTGTGTTTATCTCCAACTAAAGATTTGGAACAAACCTCAGAGATGATCTCCACAAAGGGTCCTTTTAGAGACGTTTTATAAAAGAGGGCACTGAAACCCAGAGCAAATAAATCACTTGCCTGAGGATGTTTTTGTTATATTTGCTCGTTTCGTTAAAATTCCAGTGCAACTTAACTCACAGGTCATTCTGATACAACCCAACTCGCAGGTAAAGACTAGACAATGTATTTAAGGACTAGTTTATGGCAGGAAACTAACACCCTCAAAATATTAGATGCTATTATTATAATTATGATGCCTGTGGATTGATCTTTTCAAATCCTTTTAAATCACTGGGATTTGAATCAGAAATATTTTTGAAGTGTGAGCATTAATTCAACTCATGACCAGGAGGAACAGTTGAAAGAATTAAAAGCCTCTGGTTCTACTCTACCTATACTCCAGCTATAGGTATCATCTTCAATTTCCTAAAGACTCTTTTTTCTGCTGATGTCTGATTTTCTCCAACCACAGCCCAGCAGGAGGCAAGAATGTGTGCACTGGAGCTAAGACTGGCTAAGAATTTGAACCTCATTAGAAAGAATTTAACCTCATTATTTTTTTCCCAAAAAAGGAGTTTGGCATTCTTTCTAACACCCTTGCACCCAAACCTCTGCAGGGCAGCTATGATTAAATTATCTTCTCATAAAGCTGATTACTTTTAATTAGGCTGGACTGACAGATTGACTAGAAAGGAACTCAAAGAGCATCTTTGCTTGTTTTAAAATCACTCTTTTAAGGAACGTTGCTAGAGGAACAGCTTTGTGAGGGGCCTAGGAAATTTCTAGCACCATCTGGTTTACAGGAAAAGCACTGCAAAGAGCAGGAAAGGCTCTGTGTGTGTGTGTGTCTGTGTGTGTGTGTGGTGTGTAAAGAAAGAAAATTTGTGTGTTTTGGAAGTGGGGAGTGCAGAAAGAGGGGTTTGAACAAAGACTTTCCTGAAAAATAAATCTGTGATTTGATAAAAGGAAATATTTTATACTGACATCTCTAGTGCAGAAAGTTTAGGAATGAATATTAAATAGCCTCATTAGGGAAAGCTAAACTGATTGTTGGCTTGGTTTTTATTACTATTATCGGTTTCAAACTTCATTCTTCAAATTTTTAAAAAAAATTCTTGCAGTTTAATGCGAAGTGGAAAATATGCTGAATAAAATGATTCCAAAATTTTCTGCGAGAAAATACATGCATATCTTGAAATTGTTTATCTGTCTGCCTTCCCTCTAGATAGGGCAGCTCTTTGTGAATGGGGAATGTGTCTTATTTAAATTTGTATTCCCCAGAGCCAATCACAGTGCTTAATGTGGGCACATGAATGAACGAATGAAAGAGCAAAAATAAGAAAGCAAGAAAAAGAGGAAGGAAGGGAGATAATACGTTTCTGGGAACTATCATGAAAATAAGAATACCGGAATGGCTGATACATGTTCACCATAGGCGTGTAAGCAGAATGTAGAGCACAGAGGTTCAGAGCCAGACTTGGCCTGCTTGAGGTTAAATCTTGACTTCTTTACTTGCTAGATGGCTGCTCTTGAGCAAGTTACTATCTTCAAATTCTCATGATGAGAAATAATTATTTTATGTATTTTTCAGTGAGGGGGGCATGATTAATACATGTAGTATGAGCTTGACTATATTTTTCAAAACAGTAAAAAAAAAAAGACTGGAAAGAAACATACCAAAATGTCCAGAATAATTAATTCTGGGATTAAGCTGGGATTAGGGTAGATTTTTTTAATACCTCCATGTATGTTTGTCATGTTCATGCTTGCTACAAATTATATAATATTGATTAAATACACATATCTTTAAAATCCCTCCATATCTATCTTTCTACAACTCCAAGTTTTCTTTCTTTTTCTATCTTGGAACCGGACTTTTTTTTCCTTGTTGAGGTTTCTGCTGCATTTGCCCTCCCACAGCTGGCCACCTGACTCCTGTCCTCTTTAAGTAATTAATTTATCAGGCCCCATGCTAACCATTGCCTCCTAGAGAGGTAAGGGACTCTGTTCTTTACATAATTGAGAGGGGGTTTTATTCTTTTGCATTCTGAAATATGACTGCTCATCTCAGCCAACTGTGTGTTTCCTCATACTGTGCTCTATCACAGGAAAACAGAGAGTTTCGTTGTTACCTCTTTGGGTCTTGAATAACTCACTTAACTGAAATTGAAATTTCCAATTCTGCTTCTCATTGCCTAAATGCAAACAGAAATAGAGATAGAAATTCTCTTTGAGGTTATTTCCTTTCTAGAACCCAGTTATTTAAGGTATTAATGAGCAAAAGGAAAGAGCCAAGTCACGTCAGTATGGGTTTATCTGCAAAGAGTAACAAACAGAGAAGGCGAGATATCCTTGGAAGACACAATTAGTGGAAGATTATGGTCTCCTTGAGAGCAGACTGAGTGTAGAGCATCTGTTTCTTCAGAGATCAGTGTATTTCCTGTCACACATGCTTAATAAATGCTTATTAATGAGGAAGTAAAGAAAGCAATGAATTTTAAAATGTAAAGTGACTTCAAGAAAAAAAAATGCTTGTTTAGTGCACTGAGCAGTTGTCTTCTTTTTTAGCTTTCTTAAGCCTAGGGAAATTATTTTAGAATAGTTTATATATTATATATATATATATATATATATATATATACACACACACTATATTAAGTACTTTTTTGGTTCTACTTGCTCTCCATACTCTATTAAAGGCACAAAAAAGCTCTTCAAAAAAACCATATGCTGTGATAAATGGAAGCGTGGGGTACAATTGTTTTCCCAAAAGCCAGTGGTTCCTGGCCACGTGTGACTATATAACAGAATTTATCAGATTAGTCCTGCTCAAATCCAGACTATATGTTCAGAGAAGCATTCAGGAGTAACATTCTTGATGGATACATGTAACTAAAAGAAAGCAAAGGAGGAAAATCAGCAACCTCCACCTTCTCTGAATCCAGCCTGATAAGGTCTTATCACAAGTATTTTCAAGAGACAAGAACAAAAAATGATTTGCTTAAAAAGACAACATCAAGAGAAGGCAGATATGTGGGACAAAGGAGGTGATGATAGATTAAACCACAGTTTATATTGTACGTCCCTGCTGAAAAACTTATAATTACCTCTTCAAGCTGCCTATAGAAACATGTCCATGTTCACTACTCTACCACTCAAGGAGTTCCATGATCTGCTCTGACCACTTTCCAGACTTGTTTCTAAGGCTTTCCTTTATAAACTCTTGGATTTCTTCCTCATAGGCCTCTCTGCTTTTACTGGAATGTTCATCCTAAAATTCCTATCTGACTCATAAGATTTTTCAACCCCTACCCATTCTTCAAGGCCCTAGAACAATGCCATTTTCAGGATGAAGACTTCCTTTATCCATATCCACCTACTATAAAGCCAGTTAGACGTGAATTTAACCTCTTCTAGTTCCTATAGAATATGATTAACATCATTTCATGGCATTTTTGCCATGCTTCTACCATGCATTATATATATTAGCTTTTGAAAGTAGGCACATACTTTTCTTCTAGTTCAGAAGAAATACTTCAGGGAAGACTCTGTATTGACTCACTTTTTTTTATTTCTCACATTGCCTAAAAGATAGTCTGGCACATAAAAGCTGATCAAATACACATTTGCCAAATAAATGGTTTTCTCTGATACTCAACTGTTGTATATTTGTCAGAAGAGTCTAATAACAAGATATTCAAGTATAAGTCCTTACCTTTCAAGATTTGAATGCGAGACTATGGATTTGCCTTCCTTTGTAATTTTATTTACTCCAGGCAGATAATTTCATAAAGACTGCTTTTGTTGTGCTGTGTTGAAAACTTAAGAATGTAATACTTATTGATTTATTTTCTATTTCTGCTAATCTTTTTAAGTTCTTAAGCTGATACTCCGGTCATATTGACTACTCTACTACATTTTGGTGAATTTCCATGCTTTTGAACACAGCTGATACTCAGCTGGTATTCTGGGTGTGGTAGTATCGATTCTGGGTGTGGCTACAATCTCTTCTAATAGCTTGATGCCTCTGCCTGACTTGTGTAGGCCTGTCCTATTGTTGGTTGTTGGGTGTTTGCCAGGAGGAATGTGGAAATGGAGGTAGAATTTGTAATTACCAATTTACTTTTCAAAGATAATATATGCTTGACTCCTGGGAAGCTGGGGTGACTGATTGTGAAAAAACTGTGGTCTCTATTTGAACATTACCAGTCCTGCTGAGCAAGGAATATGTCTGCCGCCTTGTCATTTCTCCAAAGATATTAACAATGTAATCTAAGAAATCCTTTAAAACTATAGTGTGCATGAATATTTATTTACTGGAAAAGTGTTCCTGGTACATTTTTTATTAATAAAAGCAGACTGCAAAATAATATTTCAGTGTGAGATAAGCTTTTGCAAAAACATATGTATGCATAGATACATCTATAATGGTGAAACTCAAAATACAGCTAAGTCTACATGGAGGAGATATGAATGAATTGAAGGTTTTTTCATTTTACTTACTGATATTTTAACTTTATTCTCCATTTATTCCTAGAGTGACCTTATGTTCTGGGTTGCCTTTTGCCATAATGTAATTAATAGCCTCAAACTTTAAAAAAAGTGTCCTGTCTTGGACAGTAAGTTATGCAGTCACTTTAACCATCAAATATGTATTACTTATGTTAGAAAAATAAATAAAAAATGAAATGCAAAATGATAACAAGTATTTTTAAATAACCTGGATATAAAAAATCATTACGCCATTTGAATCCAATAATAGTACAGATTTGGAGTTGAAAAAAAATCTCCAATTAGCCATGGAGGCCCCCTTTTTAACCTAGCAGAAAAATGTGCAAGGAGGGCATTGCTTTGGGAGTCTAGAGCCTACACACTTACCCTGGTGTATAAGTTGGCATGCTAACAGTGTGAAAATCACTTTGCCTTCTTGGTCCAAGGTGGCTCATCTGTAATAAGACTGATGGATTAGGTACTCCCTAAGGTCTGTTCTGCTCCTCATATTCCAGGATTCTTGTCTGCTGGAAGAGAATTTCATGTGCTATAACTTCAGAAATATAATCCATATGGTTGGCCTTCTTTCCCCTCTGAAGGAAAATAGTGGAAATAGTACAGAAAATCTTCACTGTTGTAAATCTACAAATAGAAGCTTTGTGCAACTTCAACTTGAGTGAGATCTGAAATTGAACACTGTAATGTAATGAAGAGACACAGAGTTTGCCAAAACAAAAGTTATAGGATGAAAAAATTATTGAGTTAATTATTTAACTAATGAGACACCACTGAATTTACTTTAAAAATGAATATTGGTTACTTGAAACCATTTATGAATCAATAATCAATGTGTCAATTATAGCCTTTGTATTCATTAAATCTAAAGAAAATATTTTAGCATCACTGAATAGATTACATTATATCACCTTGAAAATATTCAGTAAATCATATTTTATATCAAATAAAGGTCTTCTTCCTCCCTTCCTGTAATTTCTACAAGTAATAGGAGAAAACTACATATTTTCTTTTCAGTACATTTAACAAATATATACTGGAATCTATGTGCCAAATTCAGTAGGGATATATAATTAGTCTTTGCAAGTTTTATAGGGGAAGAAATAGTACATCTTTGTAATTACTTTAAGAATAGATAGAAAATGGTTGTATAAACCTTAGATGTTTGAAGTTTCAAGTCTTCCAAGTTTGTGGTGTTTTATCGTAAAACAATGGTTGAACATTTGGAAAAAATTATAATGCTACATTTTACACAATAAAAACAAAAATTTGCATATGGTTCCTTTAGGGAAAGTTTTCTTGTTAATGCTAGTAACTGTATTTTCCAATCCCCAAATTAGTTTTATCACTAAGAATTGCTAAAATATTGAGCAAGGAACAGAAAATAGACTGCCATCAGACTTTCTAATCAGCAATACTGGAAGCTAGAATCGTTTCTTCAGACTGATGGTGAAATGACTTCATACCAAAATCACATATCTAGGCAGGATATAATTTATTCTTAAGTACAGGAAGACACTTAAGGATTTGCAGGAATTTGAGGGATACATAACTTACATAATTTCTTTGGTTAAACACTTAAGAAAGATGCTACTACAAAAAAAAAGATGAATCAGAAGAGATACCTCAAGATAAAAGAAGAATAAAATATAGTAGTATCATGTTTATATATACTTATCTAATTGTATTCAAGTGATTAATAATACAATTTCCAGGGATACTTAATATTAGAGCAATTAAGATATATTTAAAAGAAAGGAAATACTATAAAATAAATTCTAGTTAGTTATCACTTCTTTCAACAAGTCCAGGTAGTTGGGAGTGGGGAAAGTAAAAATGTTACAGAAGTCTAATGAGGGAAGGGAGCATGAGAAAGGAAGAGTGAAAAGTGAAAACAATCTTAAGACCTTCTTTTATTGAACGGGATAAAACAAGAGGCAAAGAGAAGCATATATCTTAATAGGCAAAATAATTTGGGTTAAAGCATCTGATTATAAGAACAAGGAGAATGAAAGTAGTATTTAATGAATGGATAAAGAACAGTAAATTGTTCAAGAAGAAAACAAATGAAATGTATTGTAGCCTGATCAATCCAGGAAAAATAAGGAAAAGGAAAATATGCACTCAATAATGGACATAAATAATAGATTCAAAGCAAAATGAAATGATTAAAATCAAGTATATCAGCCAATATTCGAAATATAAACAAACTCATTTTTCCCATTAAAAAACAGATGTATGGGGCTTCCCTGGTGGCGCAGTGGTTGAGAGTCCGCCTGCCGATGCAGGGGACACGGGTTCGTACCCCGGTCTGGGAGGATCCTGCATGCCGCGGAGCAGCTGGGCCCATGAGCCATGGCCACTGAGCCTGCACGTCCAGAGCCTGTGTTCCACAACGGGAGAGGCCACAGCAGTGAGAGGCCCACGTACCTCAAAAAACAAAACAAAACAAATCACCCCCCCCCAAAAAAAACAGATGTATTGACCATCTTGAGTTGCAGTGTCAGGGGCAGCACTTCCACAAATGGTGAAGCCCACTGAGCTGAGGTGTCAGCGCAGCCATTTCTCACTAGGCATTCTGATCTGAAGTGCCAGGTGAAAGGTCTCAGCAGAAAGCACCCTGTGTACAAGTGAAACTAGACAAAGCAAAAAGGAAAAGAAAAAGAAAAAAGCAAGCTTCAAACCCTCTGAAAAAAGTGCCTCTGCACCACTAGTTCTTGTGGAGGTTGGCATCTTTGGTGGAGTCTCCTATTGCAGGGGGACCTTCAAGATGGCAGAGGAGTAAGACGTAGAGATCACCTTTTTCCCCACAAATACATAAAAAATGCATCTACATGTGGAACAACTCCAACAGAACACCTACTGAAACCTGGCAGAAGATCTCAGACTTCTCAAAAGGCAAGAAAATCCCCACATACCTGGCCGTGTGGCCGACAGGGTCTTTGTGCTCCAGCCTGGTGTCAGGCCTGAGCCTCCAGGGTGGGAGAGCTGAACGAAGGACATTGGACAACGAGAGACCTCCCGGCCCCAAGTAATATCAACCGGTGAGAGCTCTGCCAGAGATCTTTGTCTCAATGCTAAGATCCAGCTCCACCCAAAGGCCAGCAAGCTCCAGTGCTGGATGCCCCATGCCAAACAACTAGCAAGACAGGAACACAAACACACCCATTAGCAGAGAGGCTGCCTAAAATCATACTAAGCTCACAGACATCCCAAAACACACCACCAGACACAGACCTGCCCACCAGAAAGACAGGATCCAGCCCCACCCACCAGAACACGGGACCAATCCCCTCCACCAGGAAGCCTACACAGGCCACTGAGCCAACCTCTCCTACTGGGGGCAGACACGAAAAACCACAGGAACTAGAAACCTGCAGCCTGTGAAAAGGAGACCCCAAACACAGTAAGTTAAACAAAATGAGAAGACAAAGAAATATGCAGCAAAGGAAGGAGCAAGGTAAAACCCCACCAGACCAAATAAATGAAGAGGAAATAGGCAGTCTACCTGAAAAAGAATTCAGAGTAATGATAGTAAAGATGATCCAAAATCTTGGAAACAGAATGGAGGAAACACAAGAAACATTTAACAAGCACCTAGAAGAACTAAAGAGCAAACAAACAATGATGAACAACACAATAAATGAACTTAAAAATTCTCTAGAAGGAATCAGTAGCAGAATAACTGAGGCAGAAGAACGGATAAGTGACCTGGAAGATAAAATAATGGAAATAACTACCACAGAGCACAATAAAGAAAAAAGAATGAAAAGAATTGAGGACAGTCTCAGAGACGTCTGGGACAATATTAAACACACCAACATTCGAATTATAGGGGTCCCAGAAGAAGAAGAGGAAAAAGAAAGAGTGTGAGAAAATATCTGAAGAGATGATAGTTGAAAACTTCCCTAACATGGGAAAGGAAATAGTCAATCAAGTCCAGGAAGCGCAGAGTCCCATACAGGATAAATCCAAGGAGAAACACACCAAGTCACATATTAATCAAACTATCAAAAATTAAATACAGGGCTTCCCTGGTGGCGCAGTGGTTGACAGTCTGCCTGCCGATGCAGGGGACACGGGTTCGTGCCCCGGTCCGGGAAGATCCCACATGCCGCGGAGCGGCTGGGCCCATGAGCCATGGCCGCTGAGCCTGCGCATCTGGAGCCTGTGCTCTGCAACGGGAGAGGCCACAACAGTTAGAGGCCCATGCACTGCAAAAAAAACCCCAAAAAACAAAAAATTAAATACAAAGAAAAAATATTAAAAGCAGCAAGGGAAAAGCAACAAATAACACACAAGGGAATCCCCATAAGGTTAACAGCTGATCTTTCAGCAGAAACTCTGCAAGCCAGAAGAGAGTGTCAGGACATATTTAAAGTGATGAAAGGGAAAAACCTACAACCAAGATTACTCTACCCAGAAAGAATCTCATTCAGATTCGTTGGAGAAATTAAAACCTTTACAGACCAGCTAAAGTTAAGAGAATTCAGCACCACCAAACCAGCTTTACAACAAATGCTAAAGGAACTTCTCTAGGCAGGAAACACAAGAGAAGGAAAAGGCCTACAAAATCAAACCCAAAACAATTAAGAAAATGGTAATAGGAACATACATACTGATAATTACCTTAAATGTAAATGGATTAAATGCTCCAACCAAAAGACATAGACTATAGACTGGCTGAATGGATGTAAAAACGAGACCCATATATATGCTGTCTACAAGAGACCCACTTCAGACCCAGGGACACATACAGACTGAAAGTGAGGGGATGGAAAAAGATATTCCATGCAAATGGAAATCCAAAGAAAGCTGTAGTGGCAATACTTGTACCAGACAAAATAGACTTTAAAATAAATATTATTACAAGAGACAAAGAAGGACACTACATAATGATCAAGGGATCAAACCAAGAAGAAAATATAACAATTGTAAATATTTATGCACCCAACATAGAAGCACCTCAATACATAAGGCAAATACTAACAGCCCTAAAAGGGGAAATCAACAGTAACACAATCATAGTAGGGGATGTTAACACACCACTTTCACCAGTGGACAGATCATCCAAAATGAAAATAAATAAGGAGACACAAGCTTTAAATGATACCTTAAACAAGATGGAATTAACTGATATTTATAGGGCATTACATCCAAAAACAACAGAGTACACTTTCTTCTCAAGTGCTCATGGATCATTCTCCAGGATAGATCTATCTTGGGTCACAAATCAAACCTTGGTAAATTTAAGAAAATTGAAATCACATCAAGTATCTTTTGCGAGCACAACGCTATGAGACTAGATATTAATTATGGAAAAGAATGTAAAAAACACAAACACATGGAGGCTAAACAATACGCTACTAAATAACCAAGAGATCACTGAAGAAATCAAAGAGGAAATCAGAATTACCTAGAAACAAATGACAATGAAAACACGACGACCCAAAACCTATGGGATGTAGCAAAAGCAGTTCTAAGAGGGAAGTTTATAGCAATACAATCCTACTTCAAGAAACAAGAAAAATCTCAAATAAACAACCTAACCTTACACCTAAAGCAATTAGAGGAAGAAGAACCAAAAGAAACCAAAATTAGCAGGAGGAAAGAAATCATAAAGATCAGAAGAGAAAAAAAGGAAAAATAAATGAAGGAAACCATAGCAAAGATCACTAAAACTAAAAGCTGGTTCTTTGAGAAGATAAACAAAATTGATAATTAGCCAGACTTATCCAGAAAAAATGGGAGAAGACTCAAATCAACAGAATTAGAAATGATAAAAGAAGAAGTAACAACTGAAACTGCAGAAATGCAAAGGTTCCTGAGAGATCACTACAAGCAACTATATGCCAGTAAAATGGACAACCTGGAAGAAATGGACAAATTCTTAGAAAAGCACAACCTTCCGAAACTGAACTAGGATGAAATAGAAAATATAAACAGACCAATCACAAGCACTGAAATTGAAAATGTGATTACAGCTTCAAACAAACAAAAGCCCAGGACCAGATGGCTTCACAGGTGAATTCGATCAAACATTTAGAGTAGAGCTAACACCTATCCTTCTCAAACTCTTCCAAAATATAGCAGAAGGAGGTACACTCCTGCATCATTCTATGAGGCCACCATCACCCTGATAACAAAACCAGACAAAGATGTCACAAAAAACGAAAACTACAGGCCAATATCACTGATGAACATCGATGCAAAAATCCTCAACAAAATATTAGCAAACAGAATCCAACAGCACATTAAAAGGATCATATACCACGATCAAATGGGGTTTACCCCAGGAATGCAAGGATTCTTCAATATATGCAAATCAATCAATGTGATACATCATGCTAATAAACTGAAGGAAAAAAACCATATGATTATCTGAATAGATGCAGAAAAAGCTTTTGACAGAATTCAACACCCATTTATAATAAAAACTCTCCAAAAAGTAGGCATAGAGGGAACCTACCTCAACATAATAAAGGCCACATATGACAAACCCACAGCCAACATTGTTCTCAATGGTGAAAAACTGAAAGCATTTCTTCTAAGATCAGGAACAAGACAAGGTTGCCCACTCTCACCACTATTAGTCAACATAGTTTCTGACGTTTTAGCTACAGCAATCAGAGAAGAAAAGGAAATAAAAGGAATCAAAATTGGAAAAGAAGAAGTAAAACTGTCATTGTTTGCAGATGACATGATACTATACACAGAGAATCCTAAAGATGTTACCAGAAAACTACTAGGGCTAATCAATGAATCTGGTAAAGTAGCAGAATACAAAATTAATGCACAGAAATCTCTGGCATTCCTATACACTAATGATGAAAAATCTGAAAGAGAAATTAAGGAAACACTCCCATTTACCACTGCAACAAAAAGAATAAAATACCTAGGAATAAGCCTACCTAAGGAGACAAAAGACCTGTATGCAGAAAAGTATAAGACACTGATGAAAGAAATTAAAGACAATACAAAATAACAGAGAGATATACCATGTTCTTGGATTGGAAGAATCAACGTTGTGAAAATGACTATATTATCCAAAGCAATCTACAGATTCAGTGCAATCCCTATCAAACTACCAGTGGCATTTTTCACAGAACTAGAACAAAAACTTTCACAATTTGCATGGAAACACAAAAAACCCCAAATAGCCAAAGAAATCTTGAGAAAGAAAAACAGAGCTGGAGGAATCAGGCTCGCTGACTTCTTACTATACTACAAAGCTACAGTTATCAAGACAGTATGGTAATGGCACAAAAACAGAAATACAGATCAATGGAACAGGACAGAAAGCCCAGAGATAAACCCAACCAAATATGGTCACCTTATATTTGACAAAGGAGGCAAGAATATACCATGGAGAAAAGACAGCCTCTTCAATAATTGGTGCTGCGAAAACTGGATAGCTACATGTAAAAGAATGAAATTAGGACAATTCCTAACACCATTCACAAAAAAAAACTCAAAATGGATTAAAGACGTAAATGTAAGGCCAGACACTATAGAAGTCTTAGAGGAAAACATAGGCCGAACACTCGGTGATGTAAATCACAGCAAGGTCCTTTTTGACCCACCTCCTAGAGAAATGGAAATAAAAGCAAAAATTTAAAAATGGGACCTAATGAAACTTAAAAGTTTTTGCACAGCAAAGTAAACCACAAACAAGATGAAAAGACAACCCTCAGAATGGGAGAAAATATTTGCAAATGAAGCAACTGACAAAGGATTAATCTCCAAAATATACAAGCAGCTCATGCAGCTCAATATCAAAAAAAAAAAAAAAAAAACAACCCAATCCAAAAATGGGCAGAAGATCTAAATAGACATTTCTCCAAAGAAGATATACAGATTGCCAACAAACACATGAAAGGATGCTCAACATCAACTAATCATTAGAGAAATGCAAATCAAAACTACAATGAGGAGGACTTCCGGGTAAGATGGCGGAAGAGTAAGACGCGGAGATCACCTTCCTCCCCACGGATACACCAGAAATACAGCTACACGTGGAACAACTCCTACAGAACACCTACTGAACGCTGGCAGAAGACCCCAGACCTCCCAAAAGGCAAGAAACTCCCCACATACCTGGGTAGGGCAAAGCGGAGAGATCCGCACACAGAGGATCGGTGCCGAGCAGCACTCACCAGCCCGAGAGGCTTGTCTGCTCGCCCGCCGGGGCACGCAGCGCTGGAAGCTGAGGCTCGGGCTTCGGTCAGAGCGCAGGGAGAGGACTGGGGCTGGTGGCGAGAACTCAGCCTGAAGGGGGCTAATGTGCCACAGCTAGCCGGGAGGGAGTCCGGGAAAACTCTGGAGCTGCCGAAGAGGCAAGAGACTTTTTCTTCCCTCTTGGTTTCCTGGTGCGCGAGGAGAGGGGATTAAGAGCGCTGCTTAAAGGGGCTCCACGGACGGGCGCGAGTCGCGACTGAAAGCGCGGAGCCCAGTGACAGGCGTGGGACGCTGG
This sequence comes from Mesoplodon mirus, assembly GCF_964341445.2. Taxonomy (NCBI): domain Eukaryota; kingdom Metazoa; phylum Chordata; class Mammalia; order Artiodactyla; family Ziphiidae; genus Mesoplodon; species Mesoplodon mirus. The sequence continues at coordinate 32,433,919 of NC_138983.1, forward strand.
GGCTGCTGCTGCCGCCGCCAAGAAGCCTGTGTGCGAGCGCAGGTCACTGCCCACACCGCCCTTCCGGGAGCCTGTGCAGCCCGCCACTGCCGGGGTCCCGGGATCCAGGGGCGGCTTCCCTGGGAGAACGCACGGCGCGCCTCGGGCTGGTGCAACGTCACGCCGACCTCTGCCGCTGCAGGCTCGCCCCGCACTCCCTGCCCCTCCCTCCCTCCCGGCCTGAGTGAGCCAGAGTCCCCGAAGAGGCTGCTCCTTTAACCCTGTCCTATCTGAGCGAAGAACAGACGCCCTCCGGCGACCTACACGCAGAGGCGGGGCCAAATCCAAAGCTGAGACCTAGGAGCTGTGAGAACAAAGAAGAGAAAGGGAAACCTCTCCCAGCAGCCTCAGAAGCAGCGGATTAAAGCTCCACAATCAACTTGATGTACCCTGCATCTGTGGAATACATGAATAGACAACACATCATCCCAAATTGAGGAGCCCGGAGTCAGTGCTGTGCCTCTGAGGTGGGAGAGCCAACTTCAGGACACTGGTCCACAAGAGACCTCCCAGCTCCACATAATATCAAACGGCGAAAATCTTCCAGAGATCTCCATCTCAACACCAGCACCCAGCTTCACTCAACGACCAGCAGGCTACAGTGCTGGACACCCTAAGCCAAACAACTAGCAAGACAGGAACACAACGCCACCCATTAGCAGAGAGGTGGCCTAAAATCATAAAAAGTCCACAGACACCCCAAAACACACCACCAGACGTGGACCTGCCCACCAGAAAGACAAGATCCAGCCTCATCCACCAGAACACAGGCACTAGTCCCCTCCACTAGGAAGCCTACACAACCCACTAAACCAACCTTAGCCACTGGGGACAGACACCAAAAACAACAGGAACTACGAACCTGCAGCCTGCAAAAAGGAGACCCCAAACACAGTAACATAAGCAAAATGAGAAGACAGAAAAACACACAGCAGGAGAAGGAGCAAGATAAAAACCCACCAGACCTAACAAATGAAGAGGTAATAGGCAGTCTACCTGAAAAAGAATGCAGAATAATGATGGTAAAGATGATCCAAGATTCTATTTCCCAGATCCAAAATCTTGGAAATAGAATAGACAAAATGCAAGAAACAGTTAACAAGGACCTAGAAGAACTAAAGATGAATCAAGCATCGATTAAAAACACAATACATGAAATAAAAAATACTCTAGATGGGATCAATAGCAGAATAACTGAGGCAGAAGAACGGATAAGTGAGGTGGAAGATAAAATAGTGGAAATAACTGATGCAGAGCAAAATAAAGAAAAAAGAATGAAAAGAACAGAGGACAGTCTCAGAGACCTCTGGGACAACATTAAACGCACCAACATTCGAATTATAGGGGTTCCAGAAGAAGAAGAGAAAAAGAAAGGGACTGAGAAAATATTTGAAGAGATTATAGTTGAAAACTTCCCTAATATGGGAAAGGAAATAGTTAATCAAGTCCAGGAGGCACAGAGAGTCCCATACAGAATAAATCCAAGGAGAAATACGCCAAGACACATATTAATCAAACTGTCAAAAATTAAACACAAAGAAATCATATTAAAAGCAGCAAGGCAAAAACAACAAATAACACACAAGGGAATCCCCATCAGAATAACAGCTGATCTCTCAGCAGAAACTCTACAAGCCAGAAGGGAGTGGCAGGACATACTTAAAGTGATGAAGGAGAAAAACCTGCAACCAAGATTACTCTACCCAGCAAGGATCTCATTCAGATTTGATGGAGAAATTAAAACGTTTACAGACAAGCAAAAGCTGAGAGAGTTCAGCACCACCAAACCAGCTTTACAACAAATGCTAAAGGAACTTATCTAGGCAAGAAACACAACAGAAGTAAAAGACCTACAATAATGAACCCAAAACAATTAAGAAAATGGGAATAGGAACATACATATCGATAATTACCTTAAATGTAAATGGACTAAATGCTCCCACCAAAAGACACAGAGTGGCTGAATGGATACAAAAACAAGACCCATCTATATGCTGTCTACAAGAGACCCACTTCAGACCTAGAGACACATACAGACTGAAAGTAAGGGGATAGAAAAAGATATTCCATGCAAATGGAAACCAAAAGAAAGCTGGAGTAGCAATTCTCATATCAGACAAAATAGACTTTAAAATAAGGACTACTAGAAGAGACAAAGAAGGACACTACATAATGATCAAGGGATCGATCCAAGAAGAAGATATAACAATTGTAAATATTTATGCACCCAACATAGGAGCACCTCAATACATAAGGCAAATACTAACAGCCATAAAAGGAGAAATCGACAGTAACACACTCATAGTAGGGGACTTTAACACCCCACTTTCACCAATGGACAGATCATCCAAAATGAAAATAAATAAGGAAACACAAGCTTTAAATGATGCATTAAACAAGATGGACTTAATTGATATTTATAGGACATTCCATCCAAAAACAACAGAATACACATTTTTCTCAAGTGCTCATGGAACATTCTCCAGGATAGATCATATCTTGGGTCACAAATCAAGCCTTGGTAAATTTAAGAAAATTGAAATTGTATCAAGTATCTTTTCCGACCACAATGCTATGAGACTAGATATCAATTACAGGAAAAGAGCTGTAAAAAATACAAACACATGGAGGCTAAACAATACACTACTCAATAACGAAGTGATCACTGAAGAAATCAAAGAGGAAATTAAAAAATACCTAGAAACAAATGACAATGGAGACACGACGACCCAAAACCTATGGGATGCAGCAAAAGCAGTTCTAAGAGGGAAGTTTATAGCAATACAATCCCACCTTAAGAAACAGGAAACATCTCGAATAAACAACCTAACCTTGCACCTAAAGCAATTAGAGAAAGAAGAACAAAAACATCCCAAAGTTAGCAGAAGGAAAGAAATCATAAAAATCAGATCAGAAATAAATGAAAAAGAAATGAAGGAAACGATAGCAAAGATCAATAAAACTAAAAGCTGGTTCTTTGAGAAGATAAACAAAATTGATAAACCATTAGCCAGACTCATCAAGAAAAAAAGGGAGAAGACTCAAATCAATAGAATTAGAAATGAAAAAGGAGAAGTAACAACTGACACTACAGAAATACAAAAGATCATGAGAGATTACTATAAGCAACTCTATGCCAATAAAATGGACAACCTGGAAGAAATGGACAAATTCTTAGAAATGCACAACCTGCCAAGACTGAATCAGGAAGAAATAGAAAATATGAACAGACCAATCACAAGCACTGAAATTGAAACTGTGATAAAAAATCTTCCAACAAACAAAAGCCCAGGACCAGATGGCTTCACAGGCGAATTCTATCAAGCATTTAGAGAAGAGCTAACACCTATCCTTCTGAAACTCTTCCAAAATATAGCAGAGGGAGGAACACTCCCAAACTCATTCTACGAGGCCACCATCACCTTGATACCAAAACCAGGCAAGGATGTCACAAAGAAAGAAAACTACAGGCCAATATCACTGATGAACATAGATGCAAAAATCCTCAACAAAATACTAGCAAACAGAATCCAACAGCACATTAAAAGGATCATACACCATGATCAAGTGGGGTTTATTCCAGGAATGCAAGGATTCTTCAATATATGCAAATCAATCAACGTGATACACCATATTAACAAACTGAAGGAGAAAAACCATATGATCATCTCAATAGATGCAGAGAAAGCTTTCGACAAAATTCAACACCCATTTATGATAAAAACCCTGCAGAAAGTAGGCATAGAGGGAACTTTCCTCAACATAATAAAGGCCATATATGACAAACCCACAGCCAGCATCGTCCTCAATGGTGAAAAACTGAAACCATTTCCACTAAGATCAGGAACTAGACAAGGTTGCCCACTTTCACCACTCTTATTCAACCTAGTTTTGGAAGTTTTAGCCACAGCAATCAGAGAAGAAAAGGAAATAAAAGGAATCCAAATTGGAAAAGAAGAAGTAAAGCTGTCACTGTTTGCAGATGACATGATACTATACATAGAGAATCCTAAAGATGCTACCAGAAAACTACTAGAGTTAATCAATGAATTTGGTCAAGTTGCAGGATACAAAATTAATGCACAGAAATCTCTGGCATTCCTATATACTGATGATGAAAAATCTGAAAGTGAAATCAAGGAAACACTCCCATTTACCATTGCAACAAAAAGAATAAAATATCTAGGAATAAACCTACCTAAGGAGACAAAAGACCTGTATGCAGAAAATTATAAGACACTGATGAAAGAAATTAAAGATGATACAAATAGATGGAGAGATATACCATGTTCTTGGATTGGAAGAATCAACATTGTGAAAATGACTCTACTACCCAAAGCAATCTACAGGTTCAATGCAATCCCTATCAAACTACCACTGGCATTTTTCACAGAACTAGAACAAAAAATTTCACAATTTGTATGGAAACACAAAAGACCCCGAAGAGCCAAAGCAATCTTGAGAACGAAAAATGGAGCTGGAGGAATCAGGCTCCCTGACTTCAGACTATACTACAAAGCTACAGTAATCAAGACAGTATGGTACTGGCACAAAAACAGAAAGATAGATCAATGGAACAGGATAGAAAGCCCAGAGTTAAACCCACGGACATATGGTCACCTTATCTTTGACAAAGGAGGCAGGAATGTACAGTGGAGAAAGGACAGTCTCTTCAATAAGTGGTGCTGGGAAAACTGGATAGGGACATGTAAAAGTATGAGATTAGATCATTCCCTAACACCATACACAAAAATAAGCTCAAAATGGATTAAAGACCTAAATGTAAGGCCAGACACTATCAAACTCTTAGAGGAAAACATAGGCAGAACACTCTATGACATAAATCACAGCAAGATCCTTTTTGACCCACCTCCTAGAGAAATGGAAATAAAGACAAAAATAAACACATGGGACCTAATGAAACTTAAAAGCTTTTGCACAGCAAAGGAAACCATAAACAAGACCAAAAGACAACCCTCAGAATGGGAGAAAATATTTGCAAATGAAGCAACTGACAAAGGATTAATCTCCAAAATTTATAAGCAGCTCATGCAGCTCAATAACAAAAAAACAAACAACCCAATCCAAAAATGGGCAGAAGACCTAAATAGACATTTCTCCACAGAAGATATACAGACTGCCAACAAACACATGAAAGGATGCTCAACATCTTTACTCATTAGAGAAATGCAAATCAAAACTACAATGAGATATCATCTCACACCAGTCAGAATGGCCATCATCAAAAAATCTAGAAACAATAAATGCTGGAGAGGGTGTGGAAAAAAGGGAACACTCTTGCACTGCTGGTGGGAATGTGAATTGGTACAGCCGCTATGGAGAACGGTATGGAGGTTCCTTAAAAAACTACAAATAGACCTACCATATGACCCAGCAATCCCACTACTGGGCATATACCCTGAGAAAACCATAATTCAAAAAGAGACATGTACCAAAATGTTCATAGCAGCCCTATTTACAATAGCCCGGAGATGGAAACAACCTAAGTGTCCATCATCGGATGAATGGATAAAGAAGATGTGGCACATATATACAATGGAATATTACTCAGCCATAAAAAGAAATGAAATTGAGCTATTTGTAATGAGGTGGATAGACCTAGAGTCTGTCATATAGAGTGAAGTAAGTCAGAAAGAGAAAGACAAATACTGTATGCTAACACATATATATGGAATTTAAGAAAAAAAAAATGTCATGAAGAACATAGGGGTAAGACAGGAATAAAGACACAGACCTACTAGAGAATGGACTTGAGGATATGGGGAGGGGGAAGGGTAAGCTGTGACAAAGTGAAAGAGCGGCATGGACATATATACACTACCAAACGTGAGGTAGATAGCTAGTGGGAAGCAGCCGCATAGCACAGGGAGATCAGCTCGGTACTTTGTGACCGCCTGGAGGGGTGGGATAGGGAGGGTGGGAGGGAGACGCAAAAGGGAGGGGATATGGAAACATATGTATATGTATAACTGATTATATTTGTTATAAAGCAAAAAAAAAAAAAAAAAAAAACTGCATTGTACAATATAAAAAAAAAAAAAAAAAAAAAACTACAATGAGATATCATCTCACACCAGTCAGAATGGCCATCATCAAAATATCTAGAAACAATAAATGCTGGAGAGGGTGTGGAGAAAAGAGAACCTTCTTGCACTGTTGGTGGGAATGTAAATGGATAAAGCCACTATGGAGAACAGTATGGAGGTTACCCAAAAAACCAAAAATAGAACTACCATATGACCCAGCAATACCACTACTGGGCATATACCCTGAGAAAACCATAATTCAAAAAGAGACATGTACCACAATGTTCATTGTAGCACCATTTACGATAGCCAGGACATGGAAGCAACCTAAGTGTCCACTGACAGATGAATAGATAAAGAAGATGTGGTACATATATACAATGGAATATTACTCAGCCATAAAAAGAAATGAAATTGAGTTATTTGTAGTGAGCTGAATGGACCTAGAGTCTGTCATACAGAGTGAAGTAAGTCAGAAAGAGATAAACAAATATCATATGCTAACACACATATATGGAATCTAAAAAAAAAATGATTCTGAAGAACCTAGGGGCAGGACAGGAATAAAGATGCAGATGTAGAGAATGGACTTGAAGACACAGGGAGGGGGAAGGGTAAGCTGGGACAAAGTGAGAGAGTGGCATGGACATATATACACTACCAAATGTAAAATAGATAGCTAGTGGGAAGCAGCTGCATAGCACAGGAAGATCAGCTCAGTGCTTTTTGACCACCCAGAGGGGTGGGATAGGGAGGGGAGGAGGGAGACACAAGAGGGAGGGGATATGGTGATATACGTATACATATAGCTGATTCACTTTATACAGCAGAAACTAACACAACATTTTAAAGCAATTATACTCCAATAAAGATGTTAAGAAAAAAAGAAAAAGAAAGGTGTATTGGATTAAAGGCAAGATATGCACTTTCTAAGAAATAAAAATATTTAAGGCAAAGTAATAAAGAGATGGTCAAAGTGATTCCAGGTAAATGCTAATAAAAAAGTAAGCAAATCTAGCATATTCATATCAGTTAAGACGGAATTTCACATTACAATGACTAAAGTGTCAGAGGCATATTATGTAAAGATAAAGGTATAATTTATAAATAAAACATAAGTCATGTATTTTTTGTACCAACCTGTACAGCTTTTTTTGGTTTCTTTAATATATATACTTTTTGTTTTTTAATATTCATCTGTTTATTTTAACTTTTTATTTTATATTGGAATATAGTTGATTAACAATATTGTGGTAGTTTCAGGTGTACAGCAAAGTGGTCCAGTTATACATATACATGTATCTCTTCTTTTTTAAGTTATTTTCCCATTTAGATTGTATAGCTTTTAATACAAAATGAAAACTATTAGAAAATCGAGAAATTAATAAATTTGCAATTGTAATGGAAGAGGCTGGATACTGCTCTAAAAATTTAAACAATATAGTAGACCGAAGTAAACAAAGAGCCATCTAGATGACTTACTACAATCAATGAACATTTCATTTAACAGAATTTTGTAAGAACATGCATTATCTTTGTATTTCGGAACAAACTGTCACATCACCTTTTTTTGTCAACCTCACTAAGCTACAACTATGTTTTCCGAAATTGCCTTCCCTGTGTGGATCCAGCTTAAAGCTAATCAAGAGAGAAATTTGTGCATGGCTAGGAAAGCTGAAGTGAAGCAGCAGCCACTGAACTCTGAAGGTCATTGTGTTTACAAGCAATGAGAGAATGACACTGAGGTGCACACAGGTTCTAGCTAACCCCTGTTCTTCCTGGCACCGTAGCCAGCTTTTTTTTTCCTGTAGAGAAGCCATGCCACCAGCAGGTGCAGAGGCAATAGCTTTTCCATGGGCTGCTCCACCAGTGCTCCATCACGGTCCCATTCCAAATTGCCTAATTGTCTGCCATAAGAGTGATACAGAAGGGCTGATTAGCAGCTTTTATCCGATCCTCCAACATCCCTTTTTGGACCATTTTTATCAAAATCTCTTATAGTTAGGTAAATTCCAATTTCTAAAATAAATACCTATTCTATAATACTTAAAATATTTCTCATTCTGCTTCCCTGATTAAACCCTGATTGATAAATTTAAAAGAGAGAGAAAGAGAGAGAGAGGGAGGGAAGAAAAAAAAGACACAACAGAAAAAAATAAAAGAAAAATGTAGAGTATTTACAGACCACATTCGCAGATCATAATCTAAAAACATCATAAATAAAGTGGGAAAACTATTTTCTCTGGCAGTCAGGGAAATATGAGTTAAAATAACTAGGTGTATTTTTAAGCCCTTCACATTAGTAACAACGGAAAGGAGCCATGATACCTATTTTTATAGGGGATGTTGGGGAAAGCATTCTTTCATACATTGCTTTGGAACTGTGATATATGAGAGCCTATTTTAACCAATAATCCACCTCCTCGAAGTCTATCCCATACAAACATAGCAGCCATAAATAATGACCTGTATGTCAGGGTCTTTATTGCATCATTGATCTTGGTAGAAAAAACACTGGAAACAAAACTCAGACGCAGCAATATGGTAAATTATGATTTATCCTACCATGAAGTCTATCTGATTATTTGAACAGGGTTAAAGTATATACAAAGCTACATACTAGTTTGTTAACATGGGTGTGGGTGGATTAACACAGCTGGATAGAAGAAGAAAGGGAGAGAAGGAAGCCAAAAAAGGGAAAAAAGAAAAATGACTATACATTCTAAAGCGTGTGTATAACTATACATTTGAATACACATTTATGCATTTATGTAAAGTTATGTGTATGTATGGCTAAAACAAAATTAAACATTAAAAAAATCTTATAATCTGGCCCAACTTAATTTATCCACCAGATTTCTCTTGATTCACCAGCACACATTCTCAGTTTGGGGTCAGAATATATTCCTTGATCTGCCTCACAAAAACAACCAAAAATACTCTTTGTTTTCTCTTGTGGGAATGTTCTCCACCCGCTGTTCATCACCCAAGTTCTCCAAGGCGTAGTTGATATGCCACCTCTTCCCTGAATATACCAGCCCACACAGAGTCTCTTCTGAACTTCTTTATCCTTGCTAAATAATTCAGCACTTAATTATATAGAATCATGAGTTGTTCTCTGATTCTTTTATGCCAGTCAGTCTTGCCTCCCCAATTATTAGTCTTATTCTATGAGTCTATTTCCCTTAACAGATGCATCACCAAATTGTACATTTAGTGTAGTGATTGTCATGTATAGTATAATGATTAGTCTTGGGTTTCTAAATAGGGAGACAGTTAGGAAAGTATGCAGCCTTGACCTCAAAAGATCTTAGTTAGATTTCTGTGCTCTGTTACTTCCTAAGAGATGTGCCTGAGTACATTTTCTCTTAGCCTTAGTTCTAGTATCTGTAAAATAGGTCTCTAAAGCTTAATGTAAAACTTTAACACAGCCTGGATTATGGAAAGAGTTCTGATTTTAGAGTCAGCTAACCTGGCTTTGAGTCTAGACACTGTAACAGTTTGATCTCATATAGTACCCAGCAAATATTTACTTGTCTCTCTGCATTCAAGTGATTTTGGTCTGTCAATAGCTATGACACGTGTGTTAACCAGCACTAATGTCACCACATAATTTATTTACCTAATTGCATACTTCTGGGTATGAAAGGGGAACTATTAATTATTACACTGGGTGGGACAGCAGGTATAAACAGGGACTGTCCCTGGCAAACTAGAACCTATGGTGACCCCATCTAGAGCAAATATTTGAGCCCCAGACACCTCATTCGTGAGCAGCAGGAGATAATTTTATTCTCTACTCACCCTTTTTGTTCTCAACCCCGCCCCTAGTAAAGAGGAGAGGTCTTTAGTCAAACAGAATAAAGTGACAGACTGGCATAACTCATCAGCTGCTTGATGAAGGGAAGTCGATATTAACAGGGCTACATTTTCTTTACATTGTCCCCTCACAAACTTCTGAAGGGTATAAAGCAGAGGTTTCAGGTTGATAGACAAAGAACAAATCTGTTCTTGGGGTCATTTTATTAGACTTACACAGTATTTTTTTAAGGATTTGAAAGTATTGCCAATATTCTAAATTGAGATATTTAGATAAATACCCTCATTTGCAACTTCTCTTGAAAAATTGGAGATGTGTTAAAACTGAAACTTCACTATCACTTGTCAAGGGTCAAGTGGAACTGAACTGTCAGTGCCTCCTCTCTCATTCTCCCTCCAAGTCATCACACTTCTCCTGAAGTTGAGATTTAGTTTCATTCATCATTCCCTTTGTAATATTATAAACTGCCTGCCTAATTCACCCACAGGTCCTGCCAAGACCCTGAAATATTTTAGATGTTTTTTTGAGCTTCGTGTCAACCCCCTTCAAGCAGCTTGCAGCAAAGATTTTCAGAGCGGTGCTGGAAACAAGAAGGAGAACAGAGGCTTAGAAAAACTAAGGAGATTTTAAAAGGGAAAAAGGATAGAGACTAGAAAAAAAGAGTGGACTCTACCCAACTGAAGTGGATCTTTACGGACTGAGATAGGAAATAACATATAAGGAGGTAGGAAATCATATAATTATGAAATGTTTGTGGACTGATAGATCACATTGCTCACCATTCATCTGAATACCATAGGTGAGTGTGATCATCTACAGCTGTTTTTTTTAATAACATACTTACAGACCTGTCTAGAATTTATAAAAAGGACACAAAGATTACACGTAAATAAAAACAATAATATTTATTTAACTATAAAACTGTTGGGATCAAACCTAGTAATCAGTAAATGTGATTTTAAACTGTAATAATTATAAAATGTTATATGGCTTGATGATGATGATGATGATGATGATGATGATGGTCTATATTTATAGAGCATGCTTTTTGGTTTGGGAGGTCATTAGAATACCCAGATAGAGTCTGTATTTCTTGCTTCTTCACTCATTTTATTCACTGACCACCTCTTGTTGAAAATGAAGAAAAAATTCAGTAGGTCATAATTAATATGACTTGGGTCAGTTTGTCACTTATTTGATTTACTCTCTGTACTCCTTGTTCCTTGCACACTGTACTCCCAAAAAGGGAAGAGCCAAGATCTCTGAGCACCAGATGGGTTTGCAGCAAGGGCCCTGGACAACCTAAGCTTTGGAAAGTAGAAACATGAATATACAGAAGACAAAGAAAGACAAAAAGAGAGAAGAGAAAGATGGCCAACTTGCCATTCTCCTTTATCATACTAAGGGACCACCTCACATCTCTGCATGGCACTCCTGAAAATCCACTTTTGGCAACAGGAATTTTGTGTGCTGCCCCACTTACAATATTCATAACATTAATACGTAAAATAACAACACGGGAGCTTGGTATGCTAAACGCTTATCCCAATCCTCACACTAGCCATATGAGACCAATACTATTATCTCAAATTTATAAATGAGGAAATTGAAAAACAAAGGGATTAAGTAAATACTCAAAATCATGCAGTGAGAGCAATGCATAACCTAGATTTAAACACAGATAATCTGACTCTAAAGCCCATGTAGTTGACTTCAATGCCATGTAGTTGCTTTTTACTTCAAACATTTATATATTTTTCTCATGCTGAATTTTTTATGTTGAGAAAAGAACCCTGGCAGTCATTCTCCCTTTCTCTCTCTTTCTTATATACCCTCTTCTTATTATATTATGAAACTTTTTATGATAATATGTAATTTCATATAAAAACAAAAGTTTTTGTTTTAATGTATTCAGTAATTCTTCCAGTGCTCAGAAAATCCAAGTTTGTAAAATACGTATTAACACCTTCATTTTCTTAATAAAAAATATGAAACTCAAAGAAATTTGAGTTGCCAAAGTCACACTGCTATTATATGCCCCATTCTGACTCAATCTTGGTTCTTCTAATTTTGAATCTAATGTTCTTTTCAGTCTCTCTTCATGTGCTTTCTCACCTAGCTCAATGTCTGTTGCAAAAAGAACCACTACACTGCTGTGATAAATGAGTGAGCACATGTCCTAATAAAAGAAGATCACTCCATTGCACATACTTTTGTACAGATCTTCTAGCTTCCTCTTCTTATTCAGAGGATAGAATGGCTAGGTGCAAAGATTGGGCTTTTCTAGGCTGTCGTTTAGGAACAAATCGTAAGTAGGAACAACAACCTCTGGTTTGTAACAGTGAAAATTAAATTACATTCTCCCTCAAGGATTTGGAATTATTTTAAAACAGATTTTCCTAAGAAAATGGAAGAGAAGTATATTCCTTTGATATTTAAGCATCTACCATGTCCAGGAGAATAATAACTGTGTTAAAAGAAGAGAAAAACTTTGAATATATTAAGGGGGAAATCTGGACCAACATCCCAGAAGAATCATAGGAATTTCCCCATAGCTACTAATCTGGCTTTAATTAAGACTGGAAGACCAATAAAGCCTTAGTGTGGGAGGCAATTAGTGCTCTGCCTCACACTAGTGATGTGTACACACTAGTCATGGACTTGGCTAATGACTATCTTCAGAAGGACACATAGAGCAGAGACTGCTATCTGAGGAGCTCAAACTGATGCTACAGTTCACCCCAGGAAAATTAATAGAGTACTGCATAAACTTCTGTCAGTTCTACATATTAAAGACACATTACTGTGTAGTTCATTTCATCAGCAATGTTTTTGAGAACCTACCATTTATCAGGCACTGTTCTAGGCACTGAGGATAGTGATCAAAACAAAAAACTAAACAAAGCAAAACTTCCTTCTCTCATGTAGGGTACAATCTAATGGAAGAAGAAAAGTAATAATATAAAAACAACAAAAAATATAGTATATCAGATAAATGCTGTGAAGAAAAATAAGTGCAGTGGAGTAGGGACAAGGCATTGAAACAAATGCAACATAAAATCTATCTACCTTGTTAGCAAATTTTAGGTATATAACACAGCTATAACATTATACCGTCGATCTTCACAACTTAATCATCTTGCATAACTGAAGTTTGGTAACCTTTGACCAACAATTTTGCATGTTCCCCTTCCCCCAACTCCTAGTAACCAACATTCTACTTACCATGGAAGAATGAATGAATGGATGAAAGAATGAATAGGGCAGAAGAGTAATTTTGGAGGTGATGGATATGTTTATGGCATTGATTGCAGAGATGGTTTCATAGGTGTATACTTATCTCCAAATTCATCACATTGTTAACATTAGGTAGAGTTTTTATATGTAAATCGTATCTCATTAAAGTAATTCAAAACAAAACAACACATAAAAAGCCAAATACAACAAAACTCGCCCCTCACCCCCAGGAGTAAACAAACTAGTAAATACTCTGACTTGACACTAAGAAATATACAAAAATAGGTATAATGTACAGCGGATTGTTTCCATTGGGCATCAGAGAGGAGACAAGAGGCCCTCTTTCCTGACAGGTCTGGTTTGGGGCCACGTAGCCCTGGAGCAGGAAAGCCTTGGAAGCCTAAGCCTTGCTAACAAGGAGACAGGTTAGCCCCTGGATGTCAATTTCTTCATTATAAATGGAAATTCTTTGATATAAAAACCCTACCTGAAACTTTCGTAGAGTAGGATAGAAAGGACATGCCGTTTAATACTAAGGCAGGAGACAGATGGGCTCCAGGCTATGCATTTACAACTAGCCTCCTGTTTACATTTCCTGAGGAAGGAGGCAGGTGGGCTCTAGACTAGGTATTTATAGCCAGCCTCCTGTTTGCACTTCGAGATGTAAATAACAACAGTAACAGTGTAAATAGCTGGACTTTTTTTCCTGTGGACACCTTAAGATAACAGTCACGGCAGGAACAGAAAGGGGATAAACCTTGTTTGAGTAAAAGATCAAGAGGTCATATATTTCCCATCCTTGGGACAAGGGAAACACTGCACATGCGCAGAAAGGCTCCTTGGGGGTCAAAAGGAGGGGGCACCACCCCATAATATGTGATGCTAAGGCCGTCCCTTAGGCCTCTGGGCTGAAATCCATCTTGGAAAAAAGTTGCGCATGCACTTTGGGCAGGGTCCTAGGGCAGGTCAGGTGTGGAAAAAGAAACCAGATAATTGGCCAAAGGTAAACAAAGACCCTGATGAACTGCCCTATATAAATGATTTAACTGCCTCTTTACTGCACTCCTCCTCATTTGGGAGGACACCCACACCCTTTCTCTCCAGGTGTGTATCTCTGCCTTCCTTCTGTCTTAAATAAACTGTTTCTCTGTGTGCTCTCCCACTTGTTGTGCTGTGCCTCTAATAATAAACTTTGCACCTGTTTTTACAGTTTTTGCCTCCTTGAAACATTCTTGCTTTCAAACAGAGGCAAGAGCCAAGGAAAATTCGCTTCTAGCCTCTAGCCTTTGCTGGTCTAGTAGCTAGGATTCCTGGTTTTCATCCAGGCTACCTAGGTTCAATTCCTGGGCAGGGAACTAAGATCTTGCTTCAAGCCACCACTCACTGCTGCTGCCTCTCCGAGATAAATACCACAGGTGAATCTAAATGTGAAAAGTGAAATTATTCACTTTTGGTAAAAATAAAAACATCTGTGGAATTGTGGAATTAAAAAAATCAACTTAGAGTTACCTAGTAAGCTATCCTTATCCTCTTCCATAATTTATTCATCTACACACAGGATTTTGATGATTTATCATGTAAGAATTATTTCTCTTGGATATGTCTGAAGACAAACTAACAACTCGCCTTCCCAACAATACATCTAATTCTGATTTCCACAGTTGGTGGAAATTTTGTATGTTACTGATTTTTAGTATCACACTACTATCTGAATGTTCAAGAGCTCTTCAAAAGACAGACCTGGTTTCATGTCTTGGTTCAGGCCCCTATGAGGGCAGAAGTAGCTAGACCACAAACATGTTACTTCACATGTCCAATCTTCATTTACCTAATCTGTAATCGATAGTAGTCTTGGTCTCATAGAGTTGCTGGGAGGAATCAATGATCCCACACAAAGGGCTTACATAATACTTGGTACATAGACTAACTCAATAAATACCAGTTCCTGCTAACATTCTTATTGCCATTAATGTTATATAAGAGCCTGTTTTTATTCATGTGAGTTTTCATTGATTCACTATTTCTTCTTGCTAATTTCCTTTCTGTGGGTATGTAGAAATTTCTGATAATTTCTTCTATATGCTACTTAATATAAAAAATAGAGGCAAAATAATGAGTGATATTAAACAGCAAAGAAAGAAGACAACAGCAAACTTTATACCACAGAAAAGCTAGTCTACTGTTGCCAAGGGACATCCTCAGGTGGCTTTTACTTACAATGGTGAGAGACTGATTTTTAGTTGCGGTCTCAGAAATGTGACTTTGACAGAAAGAAGCAGAAACTTTTTAAAGGTGGAGTCAGGGTAACAAAGTTCATAGGATATATTAATAACACAAATATGATGCTGGGCAAACTGGCTAACCACATGCAGAAGAGTGAAACTGAACTCTTATTTTATACTATTCAAAAGATTAACTCAAAATGTATTAAAGACTTAAATGTAAAACCTGTAAGCGTAAAACTATTAGAAGGAAACATAAGGAAAAAGCTCCTTAATACTGGTCTTGAAAACAGTTTTTTGAATATGATGAGAATTGCAAAAAATGAAAGCAATAAAAGCAAAAATATACAAGTGGGACTACATCAAACTAAACAGCATCTGCACAGAAAAACAATTAGCAAGATAAAATGGCAGCCTATGAATGGGAGAAAATAGTTGCAAATCACCTATGTGATAAGAAGTTAATGTTCGAAATATATAAGGAACTCATAACTCAATAGCAAAAAAAAAAAAAATGGATAAAAGACTTGAATACATTTTTCCAAAGAAGTCATACAAATGGCCAAGAAGTACACAAAAAGATGCTTGACATCACTAATCATCAGGGTAATGCAAATAAAAACCACAATGAGGGCTTCCTTGGTGGTGCAGTGGTTGAGAGTCTGCCTGCCAATGCAGAGGACATGGGTTCGTGCCCTGGCCCGGGAAGATCCCTCATGCCGTGGAGTGGCTGGGCCCATGAACCATGGCCGCTGAGCCTGTGCTCCGCAACGGGAGAGGCCACAACAGTGAGAGGCCCGCGTTCTGCAAAAACAAAACAAAACAAAACAAAAAACCCCCACAATGAGATATCACCTCACACACGTCAGAATGGCTATTATCAAAAAGACAAGAAATAACAAGTATTGATGAGGCTGTGGAGACTAGGAAACCGTGTGTATTGTTGGTGGAAATGTAAATTGGCAAAGCCACTATGGAAACAGTATAGAGGTTCCTCAAAAAATTAAAAATAGAACTACCATATGATCCAGCAATTCCACTTCTAGGTATATATTCAACAGAAATAAAACTAAGATATCAAAGAGATATCTGCACCCTTATGTTCACTGCAGCATTATTCATGATAGCCAAGACATGGAAATAACCTAAGTGTCCACCAATGGATGATTGGATACAGAAGATGGGATATGTGATATATTCCATTGTGTATATATATTCAACCATAAATACAAGGAAATCCTGCCTTTTGCGACACCATGAATGGATCTTGAGCGCATTATTCTAAGTGAAATGAGTCAGACAGAGAAAGACAAATACTGTATGTTCTCACTTATATGTGGAATATAAAAAAGCCAAATTCCTAGAAACATGGAGTAGAATGGTGATTACTAGGGTATAGGGGAGGAGGAAATGGGGAGATGTTGGTCAAAGTCTACAAACTTCTAACAATAAGATGAATAAGTTCTGGGGATCTAATGTATAGCATGGTGACTATAATCATCAATACTGTATTATATACTTGAAAGTTGTTAAGAGAATAGATCTTAAAATTTATCAACACATACACACACACATACAATAATTTTGTGAGGAAATAGAGGTATCAATTAACCTCATTTTGATAATCATTTTACAATATACACGTGTGTTAAATCATCACATCCTACACATATGTCAATGATCTATCAGTAAACCTGGAATAAAATAATACCAATATGATACTAATAAAATTAATCTTATGTCATAGGAAACAGTACTGCTTTGAGGACTGGCAGTCATATCATATATCCAGCACATGCATTTCCCAAAACACACACATTCACACCACACACACTGGAAAATAAATTCTAGTCCAAAGATTTCTGTCAAGCCTAGAATCAAGGCAAGTGAGTTATATAACTTGAAAGGTTAATAGCACTAAGCTATGATATCTCAATGTACACATCTCAATTTGTTTTTGGGGTAAGGGGATCTCTTAGGCCAGAATAAATTCTTCTAAGCAAAGTTCTCTAAAAAGTATTGCCCATGTTTGTCTCTCTGTTTTATGTTTTCTTGTTTGAACTATCTACCTTCTGAGTGATCTATTCTCCATCTAACCCTGGTAATTTAATTGGTTAACTTAATTAACCAATAACCAAGCAACTGGTTAACCAATAGCTTGGTCTTTCTCTTTATGATTAAAAAGGAGCTGATCGTTAAGTATATTTTGCATTTATCTGATTTCATTTATTATGTGTTGCTATATTGTTAACTTTTAACAGTTAAAGGTTTTTAGGGCAGTTTGCTGTCTTATATATGTAGATATGTGTGTGTATTCATATATATAAATTAAACCCTCACCATGTGAAATCTACATTAAATGTCTCACATTAAAAGATATAACTAAGTATATACTGCATTGTTTACACAGTGTTTTTTTGCTGATTAATTTACTAATACTTAGATTACCAAGTTATTTTATAATGTAAGTTCGTTTCTTAAAAACAAGTGGTACAAAGGTTTTTTATATGTAAGCTCTTGTATTAGACACTTATAAGTAAATGCTATTTCACTAGAAGGATATGTAACTGAGCAGGATCCTAAGGGGCCTTCCCAGAACAGACCCCTCCATGTCCTTTGCCCACTTCTTGTTTGTAGAAAAACTTTAGTCTCCTAGGCCTCCCTGAGTCACAAAATGGCTCAAAAATTAATGATTAGAAAAATGTGAACATGTAGTAACAAAGAAATAGCAATTGGGCCAAGAGAACTGGTATCAATTTAAACAATGGATCAGCCATACAGCAGAGTCACAGAATCTTTAGTTCCTCCCTGAAGGACATAGATAATAGCATCTGATGCACATTCCTGAGCTGTTTCACAGATACTAAAACCCCCACCAGATGGAAGAAGTTAACTGCAAAATGACCATGAGCACATAGCTCCCAGACTGGCTGGAGCCTGAGGATTGATGATGCTAACCCCCCATGGCACCACCCTGTTACCTCACCGTCAACCAATCAGAGAATTGTGCACGTGCTGATCATGTACCCTGAGACTTTCTCACTCACCATGCCTTTAAAAACCCTTCCTTGAAACCCATCAGGGAGTTTGGGTCTTTTGAACATTAGCTGCCCATAGGCCTTGCATGGCACCTGCAATAAATGCTGCACTTTCCTTCACCAAAACCTGGTGTCAGTAGATTGGCTTTACTGGATAAAACTAAATAAAATACATAATAATTAATAATATGAATGTGATCCTGGAAATTTGTGTTAAATTTTCACACCCCACAAAGACTCTGCAGTTGCTCCTCCATTATATTGAAGAAAAAAGTTAGTGGGAGCACCTGAAACCAACCTCAAAACTCACCTTCATTGTATTTGCCTTTTGGCAACCCACACACTATTTTCAAGCCCACGATGAGAAGAGCAAAACTTTTGCAAGAGGGAACAAAGAACAAGAAAAAACTTGCTTAGAAACTCAATAGACCAGAAAGAGAGTAGAAAGTTATCATGAAAAAAAGAGCTTTTCATGTTGACTGCAGCTGCTGTAAAACTACTATCTGGTATAGGTCAAATTAGTTATGAAGAAGTGTGTAGGAAGACACAGCTTTCAGTAAATTGCATTAGAAACTAAGCAGGTGGGTAGATTCTATTCCCTGTTATGCAAGCTGATTGAGCTGTCATCTTTGAAAGAACTTAGAATGGCTATTTTTTCCAATTAACTTGCCCTGGGTAAGTAACACACCCTTCTAATATCCTGCCCACCCAACCTCAAAAGCTGCATCATTTTCTTTGCTCACTCCCTGCTCTTCTTATTATATATGCTTAATCACCAAAATTCCCTGAATATGACTTCTACTTCTTTGCCTCTGGGATTTTATTCAATCTGTTCTCTGTGCCTAAAATGACTTGTCTACCCACCAAGTCAATGGAAAATCTACTCTTCTTATAAGACTCAACTCTGAGGCTACTTTCAAAGGCAATTTTCTAAGTGACACCTCCATTTAGAAATAATTATTCCTTTTGAATAAGCCTTTCTACAGAAATATTTCCAAGCCTCAAAAGATACCTAATAAGATGTAATGGATAGTACATTCTCATCACTCTAGTTATATGACTTTGGAGAGATTAAGATTTCTGATCTCATTTTTTTCTTTTGCAAAATAGGAATAATAATCTCGGAATCTTGTTGTAAAAAATAGTTTGTGCATGTTAATTAGCATTTGTATGTTAGTCTCTGGCATAGGTCCTAGTTCACAGTAAGTATTCAATAAGTGGTAACAATTAACAGCTTCTTATGCTTATAATTACAGTAATTTCTTTATCTGTATGCCTCCCCCATTATACAACTGGTTCCTTGAATGTAGATACCAAACCTTTGAATTCATTTCTGTATCTTCGTCCCCATTCCCAATCCATCGATGTTTGTCACAGTGACTTGTACTTAGCAAGCTTTTTTTTCCAATAAAAGTTCCCTAGCTTATTCAATTAGTATGTGTGATGTTGTGACTTATAATAAGAAATACATATTTGGTATTCATCCCCATTTCTGGCCTAGAGTTCCTAAAATCCTTGGGATTTCCTAAGTGTGGGAGGTCTAAAGGTATTTTTTGTTTCGTTAATTAGGTGACTTATGGAAAGCACCTGTGAATGCGGGCTTAGTTTCTAAGACAGTCAACCATGTGATTAGAAGGTTGGAACTGCAGTCCCACCCCCTGATATCCTGACATCTGGGAAGGAAAACTGGCTGGAGATTGAATTCAATCACCAATGGCCAATGATTTAATCAAACACAGCTGTGTAATGAAGCCTCCATAAACACCTAAAAGGACAGGGTTCTGAGAGTTTCTGGGTTGGTGAACACATGGAGATTTGGTGAGACTGGCACACCTGGAGAGGGCGTGGAAGCTCTGCATCCCTTCCCACATACCTTGCCCTATGCATCTCTTCCATCTGGCTATTCCTGAGTTATAACCTTTTACAATAAACCAGTAATCTAGTAAGTAAAATGTTTTTCAGAATTCTGTGAGCCTCTCTAAAAAACTGATCAAACCCAAGGAAGGAGGGACTCATGGGAACCTCTAATATATAGCCAGTTGGTCAGAAGTACAGGTAACAGCCTGGGCTGGTGACTGGCATCTGAAGACCAAGGCGGGGGGCGGTCCTTGAAACCTCCAATTTGTAGCCAGTCAGAAGCACAGGTAACAACTTGGGCTTGTGACAAGCATGCAAAGTACGGGGGTGGGGGGCAGTCTTGTAGGATGGAGTTTGTAACCTGTGGAATCTGATGATATTTCTGGAAAGACAGTGTCAGAATTGAGTTGAATTGTGGGATATCCAGGTGGTGTCCCAAGAATTGTTTGCTGGTGTGGGAAACTTCTCCCATAACCCACATTGGAATTAGTATCAGAACCTGTTGAGTAAGTAACCCCACATTTTAATAGCTCAACTGAATAAAACTGGTTTTATACAGTAATAAAAATAAAACAGCTACCCTGTAATTTATCTATCATTTTGATTCTGAAGCTTGAATATTTTTATAAGGGCCTGGGCTTGAGAAGTTTAATGATCACCAGATAAACATGTAATAAAATAGAGTCTGTTTCATAATAGTAGAGTTTGATGTAAAATAGTATAGTTTATACTATGTTATATGAAATGTCTTTAAATATTGGTTTATGAATTATAAACTGAAAGAGACTTGGGACTATCTAATCCAACCCTACTTATTTCAGAAATGAGCAAAGTGAGACAGTATGTGTTGCGTAAGGGGCTTGTTAGGAGACATGCAGATTGGAAGTCAAAGAGCTAAGACTTAAACCCAGGTTTCTTCATTATTCTTTCTTACCTAGCACTTACATGTCTTTGGAAAAGAGTATTTAGATTTTCCAATTGTGTTATCAATATGATAAAACATCTAAAATGATTTTGAGCAAAGACCAGATTTTTTTTCAGAATGGTAATAATTTTGAACTGAATATCTTCAGGTAATAAGATTTAAGTTGACCTTCAAAAGTATAAAGGATTTGGATAGACCAAGGATATTTTAAAGTTAATTCAAGTGTGAGAAATAATGAGAGAAGTGTGGAAGCAGAATAGACAAAGAGTTCCTGAGAGATAAGGAGAAGAAGATGGGGTTGGAGAAGCATGTTTACACAACTCCAGCCCAACAAATGCAGAAAATGCCATAATTATAAGGAATCTGAGAAACATGTGGTCCAATTCAATCATGTGATGGTAAACAAAACTGAAACATCTTGTCTTTTTCACTGAATCATTAACTACATCTGAAGGACACTGAGGAAGAGGCCCTAATTATTAAAAGTAAGTTTTAGGAAGATTACTCTGGAAATTGTGTGTAGAAGATTATGGAAAAGTCATGGTATAGATCCTTATAGATCATCTGTGAATCTTTAAAGGTAGGCTGAAGCTCCAATCAAGTTGTAGCAGTAGAAAGTAAAACACATAAGTAACATTACAAAAGAAACATCATAAAATCACAATGGCTGGAGAGTAGGTAAAGGAAATAGAAGGGTATCATAGTTCATGCTAATATTTCAAGCTCAGGAGACCCAAGTTTTCCAATGTCAACATTAGGATGCATGGAAGAAGGTCAGGCAGGTTCAGTATGACAGGTTCAGCTTCAGACACACTATCTTTGGGTTGAATGTGAGACAATTCAGTACATGTGTTCATGACCTAAGAGAGGGGTAGGAGCAGGAGACATAGATTGAGATGGTACACACATAAAGGTGAGAACTGAACCTATATAAGGAGAAAGCTCTTGGAAGAAAAAATAGGAAGAAAAAAGTACAGGAGGCCGAGACAGATTCCTAGCCAATACTCACATCTGGTTGGCAGAAGATAGAAAGGGAATCAATGAGGAAATAAAGGGCCACAAGTGGAGTATTTGAAAACAAAAACAGACAAAAAACAAAAACACTATGGTATTTTCAGCTCTATCTTGGGAGAATTCTATATCTTAAATGTTAATTTGGGAGGTTGTCCACCATGTGTATGCATATCAATTTCAAAGTGCCAGTTTCTGTGTCAGTATGTATATCTGGCCAAATGTTTCAAATCTTGCATGAAAAACAATTATAAAAAGTTCAGTAAAGAACTTTGAAAGAAGAGAATTACATCAGACTAGTTCATCTTCAGAAATGCAACAGTGAATTGAAATATCTCATTAAATTTTGATTTCTAAGTAAAAGTCTCCCCAGACTACTTGTTAAATATTAGATATCAAATTTGCTTTTGCTCTGAAACCCCTTTTATCAGGATTTATGACTAAGGCACAAATGATGTCTGTTGTTTGACTCAGTGGGAAAGCCTACACTAGTCTGGTTAAATTGCTTAAATAAGTTGACAAATCTGGACACCAGTATCACTGAAGGAGCTACATATAATCTTGAAAGAGATGGAAGAAGAAAGGACAACCAGTGTCAGAATTTGTTTAAATTAAAAAGCTTGCAACCACTCACTGATTCATTGGATGATGCTCTTTAAACCACAATAAATCATATACCATCAACAGTGAAACACAACTTAACCTATGATTGTTTTTCATGATTACAAATATTTGTGTGAATTTTTTTTCAATTTTCAAAGAACTAATGGGGAATCCCTTGGAAGTCCAGTGGTGAGGACTTCACACTCTCACTGCCGAGGGCCCGGGTTCAATCCCTGGTCGGGGAACTAAAATCCCACGAGCTGTGTGGTGCAGCCAAAAACAAAAGCAAACAAACAAAAACTAATGAATCAGTTCAGAATAAAAGTAAGTCATGACCCACTAAGCAGATAATCTTGGGAAGTTCACTTTTCCTTAATTTCTGTCTCTGTAAAATGGGATTGAGGTGGATGATCTGAAGTTCCTTCTCTCTTTAACAAGAATTAAGTAGTTTCTAATTATTTAACTGGAATGGCAATATGTCTTTTACCAAACCCCCTGCAACTTAACTTTTCACATAGTTGTAACAGGGATATGGATATAGGTATGGAATACATAACTTGCTATATGTAAAGCATTAAATTTAAGCATTAGGTTGAAGTGAATAGATTTTCTTAAAAAGTATATTTGTGGGAGGTTTAAAGATTAATGTAGATACGTATCATGTGGAAAATTAGTACAAAGCTTTATGAAACATAGGAAGGCAAAAGTTCTGCTTCTATGGCAGGAAAGCTTTTAGGAGATGAGGAGAGACTACCTGGTTGTTTAGCTCAAAGGCGGTAGTGTGTGTATGTGTGTGTGTGCACATGTGCACGTGTGTGTGTTGTGTGTAATTACTATATAGAAATATGAACACTAGATATAGAAAATAGAGGTAAACCTTTTAAACAATCATGAAACAACCATGCAAAAGTGGGTATGTTGTTCATGTTGTTTGTTTGGTTGGAATAGTATACCAAGTCCTCCCACAACAACTCCTGGTCTCCGCAATTCCCCAAACTAGCAGCACAACCAGGGCACATCACAGGGCTGTCAGAAAGAGACAGCTGTAGGATTTCACTTTCAGGAGACCAAATAAGTGTATCTCTGAACATATTTCTGACTGAAATCCAACAAAATTAGAAGTTAATTATAAAAGTTTTCAAAAATCCAACATTAACAATTGAATGAAAGAGGAAATCAAGACATAATTGTATATCAGTCATTCTTTAACATATATAAGGAGATTGTACTTGAAAAAGAGTGTGAAACCTTAGGAACAATTAAAGAACACAAATTAAAACAAAATGACATCAGATTGGGGATATACGTATACATATAGCTGATTTACTTTGTTATACAGCAGAAACTAACACAACATTGTAAAGCAGTTATACTCCAATAAAGATGTAAAAAAAAAAAAAGGCCATCCGATTGCCAACATATCTAAAGACACTGATAAAAGCCAGGTTTGACAGTGTATAAAGAAATGGGTGCTGACATACACTGTTGATACGACTTTTAAGTGGCAAATCCCATTTTAAGGTCAGTTTGGCAGTAACTTAAAAACTAAAACACACATTAACTTTAACACAGCAATTACACTTCTGGGAATCTCTCTTACTGAAATACAGGTACAAAGCCAAAATATAGACGCACAGTGATATTTATTACCATATTATGTCTAACACTGAACAATTGAAAACAAGTCCTAAATAAACTTTTCAAAATTTTACAATCCTATGAAGAAGCCATTAAAATGAATGAGGTGGATCTACATGTACTGATGTGGAAAGATATTATTATATATTCTTAAGGAACAAAGCAAGTTTCAAAAACTATTATGTTATGACCTCCTTAGCTGTAATCCCCCTGTTTTATGAATGTATCCATATTATATAAGTTGGAAAGACTAAGGAAGGATAATATGTTAAGTTGTTATAGTGGTCACCTGTGGTGAGTGGCTTTGGGAGGTCATGGGGGGATTTACATGTCATTAAATAAATAAAAATATTATAAATATGTTACATATTATATATGTTTGTAATCTGAGAAAATTAATTGCAAATAACACAGTAATTTAACATGAATTTAATGGATTAAAAAGGTAATGTTGCATTATTGCTCCTCATTGGTGACTAGTTATATAACATATGAATCCTCATATCTAGGAATAAACCTACCTAAGGAGACAAAAGACCTGTATGCAGAAAATTATAAGACACTGATGAAAGAAATTAAAGAAGATACAAATAGATGGAGAGATATACCATGCTCCTGGATTGGAAGAATCAATATTGTGAAAATGACTGTACTACCCAAAGCAATCTACAGATTCAGTGCAATCCCTATCAAACTACCACTGGCATTTTTCACAGAACTAGAACAAAAAATTTCAAAATTTGTTTGGAAAAACAAAAGACCCCGAATAGCCAAAGCAATCTTGAGAACGAAAAACGGAGCTGGAGGAATCAGGCTCCCTGACTTCAGACTATACTACAAAGCTACAGTAATTAAGACAGTGTGGTACTGGCATAAAAACAGAAAGATAGATCAGTGGATCAGGATAGAAAGCCCAGAGATAAACCCATGCACATATGGCCAACTTATCTTTGATAAAGGAGGCAGGAATGTACAGTGGAGAAAGGACAGCCTCTTCAATAAGTGGTGCTGGGAAAACTGGACAAGGACATGTAAAAGTTTGAGATTAGATCATTCCCTAACACCATACACAAAAATAAGCTCAAAATGGATTAAAGACTTAAATGTAAGGCCAGAAACTATCAAACTCTTAGAGGAAAACATAGGTAGAACACTCTATGACATAAATCACAGCAAGATTCTTTTGGACCCACCTCCTAGAGAAATGGAAATAAAAACAAAGATAAACAAATGGGACCTAATGAAACTTCAAAGCTTTTGCACAGCAAAGGAAACCATAAACAAGACCAAAAGACAACCCTCAGAATGGGAGAAAATATTTGCAAATGAAGCAACTGACAAAGGATTAATCTCCAAAATTTATAAACAGCTCATGCAGCTCAATAGCAAAAAAACAAACAACCCAATCCAAAAATGGGTAGAAGACTTAAATAGGCATTTCTCCAAAGAAGATATACAGACTGCCAACAAACACATGAAAGAATGCTCAACATCATTAATCATCAGAGAAATGCAAATCAAAACTACAATGAGATATCATCTCACACCAGTCAGAATGGCCATCATCAAGAAATCTAGAAACAATAAATGCTGGAGAGGGTGTGGAGAAAAGGGAACACTCTTGCACTGCTGGTGGGAATGTGAATTGGTACAGCCACTATGGAGAACAGTATGGAGGTTCCTTAAAAAACTAAAAATAGAACTACCATATGACCCAGCAATCCCACTACTAGGCATATACCCTGAGAAAACCATAATTCAAAAAGAGACATGTACCAAAATGTTCATTGCAGCTCTATTCACAATAGCCCGGAGCTGGAAACAACCTAAGTGTCCATCATCGGATGAATGGATAAAGAAGATGTGGCACATATATACAATGGAATATTACTCAGCCATAAAAAGAAACGAAACTGAGCTATTTGTAATGAGGTGGATAGACCTAGAGTCTGTCATACAGAGTGAAGTAAGTCAGAAAGAGAAAGACAAATACCGTATGCTAACACACATATACGGAATTTAAAAAAAAAAAATGGCATGAAGAACCTAGGGGTAAAACGGGAATAAAGACACAGACCTACTTGAGAATGGACTTGAGGATATGGGGAGGGGGAAGGGTAAGCTGTGACAAAGCGAAAGAGAGGCATGGACATATATACACTACCAAACGTGGGGTAGATAGATGGTGGGAAGCGGCCGCATGGCACAGGGAGATCAGCTCGGTGCTTTGTGACCGCCTGGAGGGGTGGGATGGGGAGGGTGGGAGGGAGGGAGATGCATGAGGGAAGGGATGTGGGAACAGATGTATGTGTATGACTGATTCACTTTGTTATAAAGCAGAAACTAATAAAAAAAAATAAAATAAAATAAAAAAATAAAATAAAAAAAAAAAAACAAAAAAAAACACATATGAATCCTCAACACTAAAGTATTATATACAGGTTAACCTACATTGGCCACTGCTGCATGTACTTAAGCATACTATTTTAAAAGTGGACAATTTAAGTCACTATAAAAGCCTAAGGAGAAAGCTTGTTCTATTCTAAAAGCAAATTTAAAATATTAAAAATTATGTAAATACTAAAAATATTAATTCTCACCAGAAATCAAAGAAATAAAAAGAAGAATAGGGTACCATATTATAAAAGCTAAAACTGATAATATTTAATATTTGTGAGAATCTTATCACAAAGTACTTTTATATATTGCTGGTGGTAACACTTGTTTTGCATGGTATCATTATCATTTCATTAATGCATGTATATGTCTACACAAAAGCTGAAAGTAAAATATTACAGAATATTAAAATTGCTAATCTTCAAATAGTAATATTTTAGACTTTTATTTTCTTCTCTGAACTATATACATTCCAGCGATTGTAATTTGTTATCTGTACTGCTGCTACAGTGATATAAACATAAAAAGAATTTTGAAAGTAGTATTTGTTTAAGGCCCTTAGATTATTCATTAATCAGAGGTATTCTTTTGTTGGTTTTTGAAGATGAATTCTTAAGCCTTAACCACTTCTGTATGAAGGAACCTTTCTCCTCACTTCTCCAAAGATCAGGGTAAAATTCAGTTTACATGTAAAGAATCATGTGAGACAGATACCACATGATAACTGGCAGACTGGCTGGATCTTGGCAGATGCCTTCACAGCTTCTGCCCAGTACCTGGAGCTTAGCAGGGCTGAATCACCAGTTTCTCCCCACTTTGCAATCTGTGGCATTACTCACTCTCTACCACTCTTAACCATGAACCTTCTTCTAACAGATATAAGTTTATCTATATTATGGAACTTAAAAATGGGATGAGAAGGCAAAGGTCTCCATCAATCTCACTTTGAGCCTACTTCTTTTCCTTTGAAGCTGCATCAGTGAGGGGAAAAATAAAAGTTTATGGCCTATGGTCTAAGGTATTTAAGGGTCTTTGCAAACTATAGGTGCATCTTTTGCCTGAACATTTTCATCACACACACACACACACACACACACAGCATAACATCATATATTTATAAAACGATAGAACCAGAAGTGATATTAGACCCTCTAGCAGTTTTAAATTGTGATCCTTGGAGAACCTGGGTTCTGTGCAGCTGTCTAGAGGAAACCTGGGAAGGTTGGAAGGTGCTGAAAGAGTGGTCAACTGGGCCATCCTAGCTCTGATTTAAATTAAGAAACAAAAACAAAAACAAACAAACAAAAACTTCATTTTTATTTCTCACACAACCTGGATGCTGCTACTTTAAAAATACTGTAACCATTGATCAAGTCCATTTTATTCATTTAATATGTTAAAAAATTAGTGGCCCAGAAAGTTCAGTTACTTAACCAAGGTTACAAATCTATGGTAGAAACAGGACAAGAATCCAGGTATCTAGACTTTTAATTCCAAGTGGAAATGAGAAAGTTAATGACAATGGTAATCATCTGCAATTCTGGATTTTCCATGAGGCTGCTATAGCTTATGAAACTCACATTATAAAGAGGCAATTAAGAAAATAAAGAGGTAACCAGGCAACAGTAACGCCATTTTCCTAAAAATAATGTGAGGGATATTATGCAGGGATAGGTTACTTTTGTTTCAGCTGAGCTATTGCATATGTAGGAGAAGAAAGGTTGAGCATCTGCCGGGAATTAACACAGACCTTTTTCTACACACCTGTTCTGCAGAAGAAGATCTATAATAAAAGCGTCTAGAAGTTTGTTCCAACATGACTGCCAAAATCCAAACCAGTAATACCCCTTGGCCATATCATAACATAAGGCAGAATCTGATCTGTGATATGGCTCTAAAGAAAACAAATAAGGTAGTTTGATTGGGAAATTCTATGGGTAGAATTATATGGAATCTTGTGTATTATGGGCCAATCCCTCTCCCATGGGCTTCAGTTTCCCCATCTGTAATGAGGGGAACGGAACTGATCTCTAAAATAATTTTCAATTCTTACATACTTGGTTATGTTAATTGGGGTGTAGTGCTTTTTGTTTGTATTTTTGTTTGGTTTTAAAATCAGGTTCAATGTCTAGAGGGAAAAAGACAAAAGGAAGAAAAATATTAGCAACTGTTTTAGAGACATGGTATCAAGCCTTTGTATTATTATTTTTAAAAATACCATCTCAGATAGAGCTGTAACGTGACCATGAATATTACTAAAAATATTATTTTGAATAGAACAGGGGAGACACAAAACAATTTTTTTAAAATATGAGTCATGTGTGTGTTTGTCTGTATGCATGTGCACATCACACCAACTCAATGAATATACCTGGGTAGTTA
Source organism: Mesoplodon mirus (assembly GCF_964341445.2). NCBI lineage: Eukaryota > Metazoa > Chordata > Mammalia > Artiodactyla > Ziphiidae > Mesoplodon > Mesoplodon mirus. Next base: position 32,463,135 of record NC_138983.1, read on the forward strand.
AACCACAACTGGAGGAAAAAATGTGTCAACATGTAGGCTGATCTCCCTAAAATTTTTAACAATAACCTCGAATGGGTCCTTAATGCTGACAAGCAGCCAAAATATATTTCCCTGATCATCTCATTTTGCCACTCTCCTAGAAGAATATTTCATATTTTATTCCCTCACTGCAAATTCTGTCTTCCAACACCTCCTCCCCAATCCTCACTCTCAGCTGATGATTTTGCTTCCTGTTTCACGGAGAAGACTGGAGCAATCTGAAGAAAACTTCCACAGCTCCCACCCACCCACTGGCATCTGTACCCATGTATTCTGACTTCCTGCCTGATACTCAAGATAAATTAACTGCACTCCCAACTAAGTCCATCCATCTCCTCTACTTACGCAGTAGTTTCCATCGCTCTCACCTACTTTAGACCAATAATTATCCCATGCTATCTCCTTACAGAGTCAAATCCAGCTTCTCTCCCCACCCCACCCTATCCTTAGTTGATAACTCCCCATCACCATACAAGTATGCTGTTTTAATCCCTAAAAATTAGAAAGAAAAAAAAAAAGCAACCTCTTTTGACTCCAGTTTTCCTGGTGGTTTCTTCTCAATTTATTTGTTCCCTTTTGCTCCAAAATTCCACAAAAGTAAGCTCAGTAGTCATTATTTATAACTCCTCTTCTTAAACCTTCCACAGTAGGTTTTTGTCACTGTTGTTGTACCATAGCTCCAGGAAGACTGCCAAAGTCACCAATGGCTCTTCATTGCCAAGGTCAATGGTCAATCCTTTGTCTTCATCTTATTTGGTATATTAGGAACATTTGACACAATTCCTTGTGCCTTCTTCCTTGATATACTTTCCTCAATTGGCCTTCAGGACACAAGTCTTCCGTGGCTCTTCCCCAACCTCACTAGATGCTTCTTCTCAGTCTCCTTTGTGCATTACTCTCATCTCTTGACCTATCAACTTTGGAAAGGCACACAGCTCAGTCTTTGGATCCTTCTCTTTTTTATCTTTATTCCCTACCCTTGGTGATCTCATAATGTCTCATGGTTTTAAACATTATCTAAATGCTGATATCTCCTAAAAGCACATCTCCAGTCCAGATATCTCTCTCTAACTCTAGGCATTTATACCACATATCTGTGTTCTTTACATTTTCACTTGATCTGAAAGAATCATGTCCAAACACAACATTCCCAAATGAACCTCCTGACATTTGCTCCCAGACCAAATTCACTCATAGTTTTCCCGTATCAGTTGATGGGGAAAACCTTGGAGACCAAAATCTTGACTCCTTTTTCTCATAACCCACATTCAGTCCACTTTCAAAATATATCCAGAATCTAACTATGACTTCTCACCATCTCCACTGCTGCAAGTCTCCTAATTGGTCTCTCTACTATCACAGTTGCTGAACATGGGGGTAGGTTTGGGATTGAGAGTGAGTAGACATGAGGCAGATGAGTTTAAAATGAAATCTAGCTAATATGACCCCTTTGCTTAAAACCCTGCATTCAATGAACTTCCACTTCACTCAGAGTAAAATCTCAAATTTTTATAATCAATATATGACAAGGCCTGAAATAATCTTGCTTGGCATTACAGATATAAAAACACATCTGTTTCAGGGGACAGTTCTTCCACATTCCTTTGTGAATGCATCTTTAAGAGTTCAAAGCACATCACTGCACAAATGCTTACAGAGTTTATTCATGACTAATACATCACCTGATTATCCTTGCAATGGAACTACAGGGCATATATAATTTGACCATGCCATTTGTAATGTCTCTCTACTTTCAATACCTTACACTCTTTTAAAAATGCTGCTGTCATTTCATCTTTTTTCAGCCCTAATAATTTTGGATTCCCCTTCTATTACTAGTGTCTTAATTCACTTCCCTTCCTAATTTCATATTTTGCATATCAAATTCTATAAATGTTTTATAAACCTATTACCTCACTCTTGGTAATACAATGCAATATATATACAGTATATAATACAATACAATATTTATTTTTATTGTTGTCAATAATAAATGTGAACTGTTTAAAGAAAAAAATCCTGGATTCATGGAAAGGGGGGGCTAAGTATTCCTTTTCATTGTTTTCTGTATTTGTTAATAATATATGAATTATAAACTTGCATATACAAAAGTCCTAAGTGGAGGACTTCAATAGAATACACCCCTGGCCTCTCTTCCCCAGGGGAAAAAAATCTAGTTTATCTGGTTTATATGATTTGCAAGTTTGGGGAAAAAGGAGCTAGGAATGCTTGGTTCAGCAATTTTTTATCCTCTATTTTGGTCTGTTCCCCTCTTTTCTGCCACATAATATGGGGTCTGACACTATGGAGGTTGCCTGAGGTTTCCCAGTTGTGTCAGTTACCTGGTGGGAAGGTCTCAAGTTCAGAAGAAGAGGAAATTGGGCAAGCTCATTTGCTCACTTCAAAGTCCCATTCTCCTAGCTTTCATCAGTTATACAGCTGACCTTTTGATAGCCATCTGTCAGTCTCTAGTGCTCTATTTATCAACTGGTTTAAAATTCAGGCAGGGAAGAGACAGGTGTAATCTATGGAGTCCATCAAAATCCCAACATATTCAAGGATTGCGATACTAGTTTCTAAGCTTCCCATTTTTGTATGTAGAGCCTGAGGGCAAAAGGGTATAGCAGAAAGAATGGGGCTATGGAGTCTGTCTTGGCTTCTAATGTCAGAGGTGTTACTTATTGACTATGTCACCCTGAGTCAAGTTATTTAACACCTCGCGGGCTCTTTAATCTATACAATGGCATGAACAATGACTCCCTCACTGCATTATTGTGGAGTTAAAAGAAATAAAATACAGGGAATGACTAGCAGGCAACCTGGTATAAATGTATGCTCAGAATTTTATTGTTCCCTTTATATCAATAATCCATTAGATAAATGTCAGAAATAAGATTTACCAGTAGTCATGAGAAAGTTGTTTACAGACCATAAACAACTGAGTTGTACAGACAGCATTTTAGGGAAAACGACTAGTTTTTTATTTTGAAGGGAAAGCAAATAATCTTCTTGAAAAACTGAAGTAGACTAGTGAAGAAGAAAAAGGTACCAGTAAATGTCCAAAATTTCTACAGTAGCTGATGTGGGTGGAATAAGAGAACCCTTGATTCATCCAGCCAACTACTTGTGTTCTGCATAATTACAACTTTTTAATGGCTTCTGCAAGGATATTGATCATTACATGACAACAAACCCATAAATATCTGTCTGTGTTAGAACAGTGACACTCACTGGTTACTTCTGATATTGACAGCCATACTCACTACTAAAACACATCTCTTATAAAGCAAACTTAAATAATGCTCATAGATATCAGCAAGGTAGAAAAGGGGATACCCAACTCCTTGTAAATATTTGGACCAACATAATTTTGAGTTACCCAATATGGAATGAGCTACCTTTCTTGTGTCTCCCTACACCTCTAAAGATGCCCAAATATATTTTAAGTGATCATTAATTGGAGTAGTCCTAGAGAAGATTCATGAATAATAATTAGGAATTCTAGATGATCTTTAAAAGTGTTCCAGCTTCCAGTTCCTGGTCTCAAGGACTCAGAGCAAACCCACATTTATGTGACTTGGAAGCTTAAAATATTAGGCTTAAAATAACTAGGGCCCTTGGGGCTTCCCTGGTGGCACAGTGGTTGAGAGTCCGCCTGCCAATGTAGGACACATGGGTTCAAGCCCTGGTCTGGGAAGATCCCACATGCCACAGAGCAGCTGTGCCACGGAGCAGCTAGCCCCATGAGCCACAATTACTGAGCCTGCGCGTCTGGAGCCTGTGCTCCGCAACAAGAGAGGCCCGCACACCGCGATGAGGAGTGGCCCCCACTTGCCGCAACTAGAGAAAGCCCTCGCGCAGAAACCAAGACCCAACACAGCCATAAATAAAATAAATAAATAAATAAATAAATAATAACTAGGGCCCTGAGTGAGGGGGTGTGTGTGGGGGGGTGGGGTTTAGGCCCAGCTCGTTGGAGGGGGTGTCCGAAGGTAGAGGTGGGGCCCTGGGTGGGGGTGTAGGGGCGGGGCTTGGGATCTGTGTGGCAGAAGGGAGGTTCCAAAGGCAAAGGATTAGGCCAGGGAGCCCAACAGGCTCCCCAGTGCCTAAATAGCCAGGGAAAGCACTGGCTGGGTTCCCTTCCATTCCTTTGCCCCTCCCCCACCATCTCCCCCAGGGTCTCCCCCATCGCCACTGAACCCCTAACCGTGGGTGGATTCCGCTGGGTGTAGGAATTCCTCCCCTCCCCCAGCCGCCCCTCAGGGGTGCCGGTCCCAGAAGCCCGGCCTTTACATTTGCTCCCCCTTCCCTCTCTCCCACTTCCTCAGGACCCACACGGCTGGAGCGGGCCTAGGTAGGCAGAGGATCAGGCCCAGGATCTCAACAGGCTCCTGGGGGTCCAAGCGGGCAGGGGAAATCTGGCCACACTCCCTTTTTTTTTTTTTTCTTTGTGGTACGCGGGCCTCTCACTGTTGTGGCCTCTCCCGCTGCGGAGCACAGGCTCCAGACGCGCAGGCTCAGCGGCCATGGCTCATGGGCCCAGCTGCTCCGCGGCATGTGGGATCTTCCCGGACCGGGGCACGAACCAGTGTCCCCTGCATCGGCAGGCGGACTCTCAACCACTGCGCCACCAGGGAAACCCCTGGCCACACTCCCTTTTGATCCTCTGTCCTCCCAATGGTTCCCCAATTTCTCCCTTCGTGTGTGGGATCCCTTCCCCTCCCCCAGCCGCCCCTCAGGGGCGCCAGTCCCATCCCACCTCCACTTCTCCTCCCCCTTCACTCCCCCGAAGCCCCACATCCTACCCGGTTGCTGGTGGTTCCTCCCGTCCTCTTAGGTGTCCGTGGTCCCCCACCGGTGCCTGGTAGGTGCCCTAGTTGTGAGGAGATGCGAACTCCGCGTCCTCCTAGTCCGCCATCTTGACTCCACCCCCAAACATGCCATTTTATACCGACAGAGACCTAAAGTTTGCTTATGGAAGTGTTGTAGATCATGAAGGGGTGTTATCTGAATCTAAGGGAATTCTGTGATGCAGATGAGGATGGGTGAGGCTCATAACACACAAAATGGCTGAGGGAGCTGGTAATTGTTTGAGGGTGTGCATGTGTGTGTGTTGTGTATTCCTATTTGGCTGGGTTCAGTTGGGTGCAGTTTTCTGTGTTCACCTAGTGTTTTCTGTAGACGGACTCATGCACAAGTAAATGCAGACTTCACATCTGTCCTCTAATATATCAATTGCGTTGAAACAAATCCTTATTTTCAAAACAAGATCTATATTAGAGCAAAATTCTGATAAATATAAGAAATCTCCTCCATTTCACTTCAATCAAAACAATATTCCTTATGCAGGGAAGGAGAAGAGAGATCTGATAGGACTATTAGTTGAGGGACCTTCAAATATAAAAATAATGCCAGTGTGACATCTGATACTACAGTTTTGTTCTAATCATGTTTCTATTACAGCAAGTCACACTATCTAGCCCATTAATTCATGGTCCTCTGCACATGGTTTAAATGGACTAAAGGATTAAATGGACTAATTTGTTTAAGTGAGCTCATGGTGAAGAAAGAAGCCTGGTCCAAAGAGGGGCCAAACTCTATAATAACAATAGTGATAAACAGCATCCTGTTTGCCCTTATCTTAGTGTCTCTCTCACTCTCTCTGTAGGGGTCTTTCCTTTAGACTGTACATTCATGGAGAGCAAGACCCATATTTCATTCATTCCTGTATTTTCAAGAACTATCTGGAACTTGAAAGGCACACAATAGATATTTATGAAATGAATCAACTACCATTCATTGGTGGTTGCTATATGCTGAGTATTTGTCATGCTACTTCTGATCCTTACAGCAAATGTGTGAAAGAGGGATTTGTTTTCTCTCTCTCTAACTAAAGAAGCTAAGGCTCAGAGAAGTTATGTAACATGTCTAAAAACACACATGGGTAGAGTGGAGGTACTAGGATTTTAACAAATGTTCGTTTTTAACCACTTGCATTGGCAGTTCATTACTCTGTGTCTCAAAAATATATGACCATTTTTTGTAAGCACCAAGGTCTACACAAAAAACCACTAAAATTTAACCTTGGTTTAAAGTAGACATAACACATATCTTTGGTAGGTTAACTGATAATCACTTCTTCAAATATCTGTTATTCATCCACTCTGCATCCACTGTCCTGAGTGCAGAGACTTAGTCCTGATATCAGAGAACTTGCAAACCAATTTAAATGGTTTAAGAAAGCATTTCTTTAGAATATTCATCATAAAAGTTGACATTTTTTCACACCCATCAAAAGAAACATATCACTGACCTCTCATCCTCCACTGACATTACTTGTAGATATATTAATTTAACTCACTCATTCTTTTCACACATAGCTTAGCTTCCATTGTATTAGCTTAGAATTTTATATATTTTTTGGATTAAAATGTCACCTAATAGTCACCCTTAAACTGAGGATAAAATCCTTTCAATCCCTGCTGCATGTAGGCAGTGATTATGATGTTGTATTTTACATTTATATGTGACCATTTCACGTCCCTCTCGTTTCTAGGATTGGGACACAGTTTTTTTGGCCTGCCACACCTGATATAGAGCCTCTGACCTTTGAGTGGGGCTGGATGGAATTCTAAATCTCTCAGCTTCTCTTGCCTCAAAAAGAGTTTTTTCAACACAAAGCTTAGGAGGAAGAGTGCTGGCACCTCACCCTCCTGGGGAGATATAGCAGTTCTAGACTGGGAGCCATTTGGAGAGACAGCCCTGTGTTCTTGGCTGCATCTGCTTAGAACAGAGCTTCCGTAATGCAGAGTTGTTTTGTTTTGTTTTGTTTTGAGAGAGAGGGGTAGAGAGACAATGGGTCTTGGCTCAAGGGCCCCATGTACTCTCATTTCCAAATGCCATTGTAATTTAATTTACTGATGGTCTGGCTCCTAGATATCTCATTAACAACTGCCTACTTTAAGTATTATATTATAGAAATCCAAGTCTGTTTGTAGTTCCCTGAACTCATTTCACTTTTGCATACTGACAGTGTTTTCTGATGGAACAGTTATGGGATATGAGAGAAAAGAGATGTTGAGAATGACTGAAAGAGTTTTACTCTAATCACCTGGGTAAATGGATTAACATCTATAGAGAAGGGGAAAAGAAAAGCAAGATACTGGGGGGAAAATACGAGTTTAGTTTGATATGTGTTATGTTTCAGATGCCTAGATACATACGAAAATCCAAGTGTTAGTGTGAGGCATTCCATGGACCCTTGCCTCTCCCCAGCAAAACACCCTTAAATGACTATATATATATATAATCATTCACTTAAAATCTCCAGAATTTTGTAAGGATATGCAGCAAACTAGGACAAGAAGAAGAAAAGAAATAACAAAGGTTAGGTAAAATGTGGTATATCTAAACAATGGAACATTATTTGTCAACAAAAATGATTGAATTACTGATACATACAACAACATGGATAAACCTTGAAATTTTTATGTTATATGAAAAAGCTAGTCACAAAAGACTACACATTATAGAATTCCCTTTACATGAAATATCTAGAGTAGAAAAATCTTTCAGTAGAGGCTGAAAGTAGATTAGAGGTTTTCTAGAGCTGGGGTCAAGGAGAGACTGAGGTGGAGGGATCAGGAGTTACAGGTATGAGGTACTTTTAGGGGCAGAAAATCTCCTAAAATGGATTGTTTTGATGGTGGTAACAACTATGTGAATACTAAGCCCCATTGAATTGTATACTTTAAATTGGTGTATTATATGGCTATGGATTTTATTTCAATAAATATTTTAAAAATCCAAATGAAGATGCTGACAATGGATATGTGAATTTGGGATTTAAATGAGAGGTCGGAGTCAAAGAAATGATATTGAAAGGCATGAGACTGAAGGAGAAGACATGCAGCAGCAGTTTTCAGCTTTTATTTTCAGGAATCCTTTACATTCTTAAAAAAGTACTGACGACTTAAAATGTCTTTTTTAAGGTGGGCAATATCTACTAATATGTACTGTATTCAAAATTAAAACAGAAAAAAATTAAAACACAAGAAGACACAAGCTCACATTCCATTACCTGTCAGAGCAATGGCACTGTCACAAATCACAGTTCTTAACAAAGTCCAGTGGTCTTGGTTCTCTAGCATTTAGAAATTAGAAGAATGAGGGGAAATCAATCAAAGGACACTAAGGAAGGACAATTAGCCAGTGAGGTAAGAGCATAATAGAATGTGATGTCCTGGGAACCCAGTGAAGAAGGTGTTTCAAGAAAGAAAGATGAATGCTAACATATGTCAGATATTGTGCTAGGCTGGATAAGATATGAACTGAAAATTAAGCCTTGGAGTTAGTAATATAGAGCTTACTTGTAAAACCTGAAAATAAATCAGTTTTGGTGTAATGATGGGTGGACCTTGGTTGAATCGAATCAAGAGACAATGGCAGGAGATGAAATGTTAGGAGTAGAAGGAGTCTCTATAAAGACCTTCGAGCTCTTAGTTATAAAGAAAAACAAAAGTAGGGTATAGCTGGGGCAGGATATGTGTTCAAGAAAAATGATGGAATCTATTGCAGCGTTTTAGAATAACGCTGTATGCTGATTAGTCTTACCCAGTAAAAGAAGACAATCAATGGTACAAGATAAATAAAGGGGAATTATAGGAATAAAGGCCTACAAAAGCAGATGAATATAAAAGGGTTATCACAACATGAGAAGAGTCATTGGTACTATCTGATTATAGATACACTTTGTTTGACCTGGGACCCTTAGTCTATGCTACAACAGAAACTTAAATCTGTATAGAATTTATTCTTTGAAGTAATGAGATGATCTCTTCTATGAGAACAACTCATATTTAAATTACCTTCTAATCTCTGTTAATGGCACAACCATGTCTTAGATTGCTCACCAGTAATCTATAAGATATTTGGTGAATTTTTCTCTACTGTTCATGCCTGTGACACTTTAAAAATGTTCACAAATTCTTTGACCCTCTCCCTGTCAAGAAGTGTAGGTCTACACCTCTTTCTCTTGTGTCTGGGAGAGTTCTGTGACTAATTGATAGAGAAAGTACAGGTGTAATAACCTACTGGCCCAGGCAGTAAGAGATGGGAAGAGACAGGCACTTCTTTTATCTTGTAATATTCACTCATGGAAACCATCTGCTATGTGAAAAGTGTGATTTCCATGGGACCACCATGCTGTAAGAAGCCCAAGGCATGAAGAGAGGCTCCAATGGATGAAACATTTTGTGGAAAGAAAAAGAGAAGTGGAAAAGTAATTTTGGAAGTGAAACTTCCAGCACCAGCCATCCCAGCAGGGAACCACACTGATCAGACATATACTGCCCAGCTAAGACCTTCCTGAATTCCTGACCCAAAAAACCTGCTGGCTTTACTCTGGGGGTAGTTTAATATAGTAAGAGGTAACTGGAACAGTCCCCATATAATCCAGTAATGAGTCCTGTTAGATCTACCTCCAAAATACATCCTGGTTCTTCCCATCTCTCAATACCTTCTTCTTCTAGTCTTCTAGTTCTTCTAGTCCCAAACAGCATCATAGTTCACCAGACTAATACAAGACTTTTAATTATTCTTTCTGTTTTTACCTTACCACTTATTCCCTGCATAGAAGCTACAAAATTATTTTAAAAGTTAAATCGGATAATGCTGCTTAAATTCTCCACTGACTTCTCATTGCAATTAGAATAAAATTGCTTACGCTGGATTACAAAGACTGACATTAATGACACACGCTCACCCCTCTGATCTCACCTCCCACCACTTTTCCTCCTGGTTACTGTGCTCTCCCCATATGACCTTCTTAATGTCCCTGGAATGCAGTAAGCTCATACCTGCCACAGGGTCATTGTTTCTGTTGTCACCTTTATTAACACAGTCTTCTCCAGGTCCTAATGGAGTCACTCCTTCCTATGATTCAGTCCTCTCTTAAAGAGACGCCTTCCCTGACTATCCTAGATGAAATTGGTTCTTCCCAGTTAATATTCTCTATCCCTTTAAGCTGTTTTATTTTTGTGGTGTTTATCAGCATATAAAATCATCTTTTTTATTTGGTTACTTATTTATTGTTTATTTCTCCCCTATTAAAATGTAGTGTCTATAAAAAGAGACCTAAGCAGTGGTTCACCACTATATTCATAAGGCTTGAAACACTGGCAGATAGTAGAGACTTAGTAGTTGTTGAATAAATGTAATATGAAATAGGGTAAAGTGATACCTCAATTTAGAATCTATTACCTAGGAATTTTTATTATTAAACTTTGACTAGACTGAAATCTACCAGAAAACCAAACACGGTGCCAAGCTGTAATAAAGTTGATGGCTGGGTATTGGGCTTAATAGTCCTACTGCAGCTTCCCAGGAGGTCATTGACAGGCATATAGACATTGCATATTATATCCATGGCACCATTTAATTTCTTCAATTTAGAAACACACGATGACTAATTTAGTGTATATAGCTGGCAAAGCAATATTCCTCTCTCCTACTAACTTGCTGCTTTCTGGGACATGGTACAGACCTAAAGAGGGAAACAGTCTGCTTCAGATGTTTTCTTTCTTTATTGCTCCAGGCACACAATGGCCAAAGAAATTGGTCTGAAATTGGAAGGAGGGCAGAGGCCAGGGAAAGTCTACACGTTTACCCACTCTTGTTTGGGTTCATTATTACTGAAGCGAGAATGACAAGCTTTACTGAGCCTATTTGGAAATACTACTACTACTAATAATAATAAGGCTGGGAATCCCTTTTCTACCCACTCATAGAATAGTGACAATTTAAGAGACAAGATTTATGTTTTCTCCTGTAGGCACTTTCTTAGAACAATTTAAAAAAAAAACAACAGAAAATCCCACTTTTACTGTCCACTGACATGGGGTCCACTTGACATTTTCTGAACAACCACGCTCTCAAACATGAGCAATAATAGATACCTTTGAAGTAAACCTCCACTTCTTGATCTTAAAAGCAAGCTAGGAAAATGGCAGGTTGATGGTTACCCCTCAAAATCCTTTGTCCTGTTGTGGGGAGAGTATTGCCAGCCCATCTCGCTAAGGCATCTTCCGAGTCTGCCCCCTTTCCTCTTGGGTAATTAGTCTCCTCCTCAGTGATATTCAGATTCCCGGCAGGAAGGAGGGCACTCTCTGCCTTCCATAATTATTTGATTAATTTTATGATGTACTTAGTCCACGCTGCAGTGTGGACAGCCCATAACATATATGAAGAAGAAAATGGAAGGGAAATTGAATCCAAAGGAGGTCTTCATGACTCTTCAGAAGTCAGTATTTTCTGGTATTTGACAAGATTCTCCCTTGGTTTCAGAAGCCACATGGAGAACAACTTGGACTTTACAACTGAAAGAAAATAAATCTGAGTTTCAACCCATCCCTGGCCATTGACCACTTTTTGATAATAGAATAAGTCACTTACTTTTCAGGGCTCTAATTTTCTCATCTATTAATTGGTTCCTAAGTATCAGGTTTATTGAAAAGCTGTATAAAATGCTGGTTAGAAGCAAAGGCTTAGAAACACCTACTGCCTGGGTTTAAATCCTGATTTCACCAATTATTTACTGTGCGACTTTAGGTAAGTTTCTTAACTTCTCTGTATTTCTATTTCTGATTCAGTGGAAAAGCATCTCAAAATCCACAGACCTAATTTTACCTACTATACTAGTGATACGATAATCAGGTCGGTAATGTATTGCCCACAAACTCATTGTGCTTCCACTAATTTATATACACTTTGTTGCTTATAAACTCCTTCCTGCTGAAAATCTGAATATCTGTTGCCCAGGTTTCCTGAAAGAAAACAATAATCTAAGCAGAGAATCTTAACGGGTTTTGGAGCCAAAGACTCTCAGACGATGGGCTGAGGTTTCTGTCAAATAACCAAAAGCTTCCACACCATCAAGCGACAATAAATATCACCAAATAAGTTGAAAGACTCCTGGCACTTTAGGAGCTCTGTGTTTATAGTGGAGAGGAAAGCCCACCCACATTGCCTGGTACTCAGGCTAAGCAGTGGTATGTGAACAGCAACATCGCCATCTTCTGGGAATTTCAGGCTTCACACAAAACTTATTGAATCAAAATCAGTATTTTAACAAGATCCCAAGGTGACTCCTATAATATAAAGATTTGGGAAACACTACACTTCACCAATGATTTCCAGAACTGGCTGCATATTGGAGTCACCTGGAAAACTTAAAAAATGACTAGTGCCTGGATGTTAATCCCAGCAATTCTGATTTAATTGGTATGAAGTGTGGCCTGAGAATCTGAGATTAATATTTTCCCAAACGATTTCAGTGTGTAGCCAGAATTCAGAACCACTGAACTAAATATTAACACATCCCAGGTCTTTGTATCATTAAATTATGATGATTTCTTTCATGTGCTCTGCATAAAAAATGTTAAGGTATATCAAATGCATATCTTTCATGGTTGAGAAAGTTTTCTTCCTCAGATTTTATTGTCACATGCTGTTTTCAAACCTCTTGGACTATTTCTCTCATTGTGAGTTGCGTTTGTGCAGAGCTGACCTGCTTATTTTCAGACAGACAGCTAAAGGCCGATTCCCCAGCAGGCTGAGCTAATGGCCATCGGTTAAGATGGAACGGTGCCAATTAAAAAGGTGGTATTTACCACTTTATCTGATACCAGGAGGTAACATAAAATCCAAGGCACTTTCAGAACTCACAACACATTACGTGTTAGATCCTTGGGAGGAGGGCAATCCCAAATTAGAAACACATGCTTCACTGGAAGGGCACTCATCTATCTACTGGCACCTAAGAAACTCCATTTTGAGTGATGTCTTTATCGCTCATGCCCTTGCATGGACTGCTGCTACCCTGCTGCTACTGTCCTCAAGTAGCATTTCATGGTTCAGCACACAACAAAGGGAAGGGACACCCCAGGGTTGGCCTGTCTTGCACTGTATCTGAAACCTACATTTCCGATCTAATGGAAATGATTAAATAAGATTCTATACATAACATTATGAGCAGATCAAGCAGCACCCAAATGGTTGCCATTATTGTTGTTTTTGTTCTTGTTATGTTTATGCTTATTTGTGTTATTTATTTAACTGGAGATATTTATACTATGTGACTCGTGTGCTCTAAAAACTTCCTATGGTAGAAAAATTTTATATTCAGTAACATATGACCTTAGAGGAAAAACAGATTTGGGGACCATGTAAAAGGTAACTTTTTAAATTGTTCTTCAATATTTATTATTCACTTAAAATAAAAAATAAAGACAGCACAGTGAATAATTTTACACATCTTAAGGTAATAACACTGGTTTCTATTAAATTTTATATAACCTTGTATGCCTTACTTACTAAAATATTTTCAGATTCTTCCTCAATCACAGCTTAACTTAGATGCTTTGTTGCCAATTATTTAAATGATGAGTTTCTTTTTTCCCCTTCATTTCCTACATTTTCTCCTTCCAAAAGGTTTCTGATCAACACTCCAGGATCTTGTATGTAAAATATGCATACAATTTTATAAAAAATAACGACGTAATCTTTATTAAGTCTATGGTTGACCAGAAGATACTAACTTTACCATAGTTATCAAAAGCTATGAATAAAAAACATTGTAGTAGCTCCCTCTAGTGGACATTCTGAAGGTAAGGCGGCACTAACAGAACAGCCATTCTACATTCAGAGGTGTGAATACCATACCAATACTTACAGACCAGCTAGGCCAAACATTCAAAAAAGTGGGAGAAAGAAAGATCAGTATTCAAAATGTGCATTTCTGAAGGTAATAAATCCAGGAAAAATGGATTTATATTCTTCCACTTTTGCATTGAATGATGGGGGGAAAGTTAAAGCTCTCTCATTATCCATAAACAAAAAAACACTTACCCCACAGGCTTGTAAATGAAATCTGTTTCTCCCCCAATCTTTCTCCACATCAATAAAGGTGTACAGCACCAGGGAATCAAATTTGAATCCTCTTTCTCCCATTTTGCTTCACATTCTACTCAACAGCAATTAGCATCTGTTTTCTGACACTCTACCTATTTGCAATCTTTGTTTAGTGCAAGCAGCCATCACCTCTTACCCATGCTGTTGGAGGGTCTTCTACCTGCCCTCCCTGCTTCCCTGTATTGTATTTATATGCTCCATGCTGCACACAGTGAACTGAATGACAAGTATGTTGTCAGCCTTAAATACAACCCTTAAATTGCTCCTTGCTGCACTCAGAACCTTCCTTGCCCCAGCCTCCAAGGCTGCAGTGATCTGGGGGCCACCTGTGTCACCCACTCAAGTCAGCACAGTGATCTCCTCTAAGTTGCCCCAAATAGGTCATGGTATTTTATGTCTCAGTGTCTCGGCACAAACTGTTCCCACCCTTAGCCACACTTTTCTCATTTTTCTTGGGTCTGGTCTATCTCATCTTGTAAGTCTCAGCTTAAACAATACTTTAGAGATTTGTAGATCTAAACTTGGTTTCCCATCCCTCAGTTTTCTTTCTCATAGCACTCTATTTTTTTCCTTCAGAGTATTCATACAATTTGTAGTTATTTGTTTAATCTTTATTATCTATTTCCCCTATTAGAATTTAAGGTGCAGATCTGTCTCCTTTGACAACTAGATTTCCAGTATCCTGGAGAATTGGTGCTTTTAAGTATTTATTGAATAGATTTGTAAATGGATTCATTTTTATACAGTTACGTGATACAGGTTGGCCTGAGTAGGCCCTCACTAAATGTCAATACTTTTCTCTTTCCAGGAAGATGTGGGCTCAACTAGTTCTCATTTCTAGTAGCAATTATGAGCTACTTTTTATGTTGAACTATAGTCGTCCCTTGGTTTTCATGGGGCTTGGTTCCAGAACTCTCCCTGGAATCCAAAATCCAAGGATGCTCAACTTCCTTATATAAAATGGCATAGTATTTACATATAACCTATACACATCCTCCTATATACTTTAAATCATCTCTAGATTACTGAAAATACCTAATATAATGTAAATGCTATGTAAATAGTTGTAAATACAATGTAAATGTTATTTAAATAGTTGCCAGCAAATTTAATTTTCCCTTTTTGGAACTTTGTGGAGTTTTTTGTGGGGGTGTGTGTGGGATATATTTGATCCATGGTTCGTTGAATCCACAGATGCAGAACCCGTGGATACAGAGGGGTCAACTGTAAATGTTTAATGCTTTAAGTAATTAACTAAAGACATGGTACTTCTGCCCTTGCTTGCAGGGCATATTTATACATAGTGAAGCTAATAAACCTTAAACACCAGGAGCCCACATTTTCCCTGGACCTTCCAAGACCAAGCGAGGGACCCTAAAAACACGGTCACATTGTCATTTTTTAAAAGTTTCTTAAGATATGGTTATGCTAACAGACTAATATATGAGTGACATCAATTCAAAGAGGGTTCAAGAGTAGTTCCTGCACAAGAAAATGTGAAATATAATGACATCACATAGTTCTTATATGAAGGGGAATTAAAAGGGGATTTCCAGGGCTTCCCTGGTGGCGCAGTGGTTGAGAGTCTGCCTGCCGATTCAGGGGACACGGGTTCGTGCCCCGGTCCGGGAAGATCCCACATGCCGCGGAGCGGCTGGGCCCGTGAGCCATGGCCGCTGAGCCTGTGCATCCGGAGCCTGTGCTCCGCAACAGGAGAGGCCACAACAGTGAGAGGCCTGCGTACTGCAAAAAAAAAAGGGGGGGGGATTTCCCATAATTGATAAAAATTTGCATGGCAGTAAGTTGTGAAACAAAAATTTTAAAAACAATATTAATGATTTAAAGTGTTTGATCCGCTATTTTGGAGGAAGCAATGAGTTATCTTTCAATTTTGTTTTCTGTAGAAAATGTTATAAAAATGCATTAAAATATTCAAAGAGCAAGTAGTCAAAATGTCAAAAAGTAATTATAGAGTTGTGACAGGTAGTTACTTAAGACATACCTTATGTTATTTTTCTGAGTTTTGTGATGTTTTCGGTGTATGTGACCTTTTAAAAATTTATAATTTTTTTGTTGTTTTCTCATTCACTTTCTAGTTCTATGTTTGTAATTTTGTATTATTTTTTTCAAGAGTCCCCTCAAATTAAAGACTACTGGGGCTTCTTGAAATCTGAATTTTCCCTTAATGCTTGGTTGAAGTGATACATGATAAGTATTGTTTTCAACTGGATAGATTGGAGATATCTTCTTGTATTTCCAATTTTATTTAGTCATCTTAATCAACTTCTATTTTAATGGCACAAAGTGACCTACATAGTGTTAGGAATAGTAAATTAAACTTCTTAACTAAAAATCTTATCTTTTTCAGAAGGGAACAAATACACATGATAAGATTTTAAAAGTAGAGAAGAAACAGAACAAAAGGAAGATATTATTTGGAAAAGATGAATTCAAAAGTGAAATTAATATGTAGAAGGCAGGCTATGGGGTAATCTAATATTATTAGAAATTGGCAACAAACCTGTCCCTGAGTTACTTGACAGCCAACAAAAAGAGATAAACACAGACACAGGGATCAGATAATCTACTAAAGAAAAAAGAACAAAAAACCCCAAACCTCCCCAACATTATAAAAGGGTCCTATTATACAAATCCCAGGATATAGTACACACATCTCACAAAAGCACACAAACACACACTCATGTGCACACAACACACACAGAGTCTGAGTCTTAGTCTGGGTTCCCCCAGGAGAAGACTCTGAGACAAAATTTCAAATGCAGGTAGTCTGCTTGGGAGGTATGGAGAAGACTAACAGAAAAGTGGGGAAGTGATTCAGGGAAGACAGATAATAAAGGGTATATTAACCAGAAAATTACTACCATGGGTAATTGGAGTTTCATGCACCTGGGGAATTCTGAGACACAGGTGCAAAACTCAATATCTCAGAATTAGTACACCTGAGGTCCAAACCAACCATGGCATTTTTTTTTTATGACAACTATTAAGACCTACCTATTGATGGATGCTTGCCTGCTTTCTGTTTGAGCTCAGATAAGTAAGGATAAATAGTAAGGTCTGAGTAAAGTTAACTAGTAAAATACATATAATCAATTATGACTCTTTGGACTCCAGGAAGGTAGAAAAACCAATATTAACTAGATCACGTTCCAAAATATGCTCTATTGAGTCATGACAATTTATATTCTCAACAATATCAACAACATTCCAACTTCTGTGCCTTTCTGCTCTGTTACCAAAATGCTGGCTTTGTGTGGTAGCAAGATAATGGTAGAAGTTCCATTCCTCTGATCTTTCATGATTCATAGTTAGTGGAAAACTATGAGTCTCTTTTCTGGGAGGATTAGCAATGTCTTAATGTTGTCCATCCTTGAGTCAATCACCAAGGACAGAAGAATGTGGTACTCTCATTAGTCAGATCTAAACCACAGGCTCATTAATAGAAGCAGAATTGAATGGAGTCAACATCACTGGAAGCACATGGGAGTGCATGGCAGTATAGAAATAGAATCTGGGAGTCGTTACTACAACAATGGGACTGGAAGTCATTATTAAAATAATGGGGAATGGATGCTGGGCTGCAATAATGACAGATACCACCATCAGTGTCTTAAAAGTAAAACCACAGGTAGAATTAAGTTCAGAGTATGTCTACCAGTTTATACCTGGAAACACAATGAAGCTTATTTATACATTATATCAATCTTTTATTCATAGAAATGTGTGACCTGAATATGTTTTAGGTCACAGGCACCCTACCAGCCTTTAAGAAAATCCTCAAAAACTCAGTCTACTATATTAAGTGATAATGTAGTAGAATTTTTAAGGCAGAATTAGGAAAAGGAAGAGTCAGGAAAGTCTTACAGAGAAGACAATACTTAAGTCAAGAAGAAGGAATTCTGTGTTTGGACAAGTCTCTGAAGGAGGAAAGAAAGGAAGAAGGGAAGAAGGACATTTCAAGTAGAAGAACAGCATGTGGAAAAGCAAAGAAATATGAATGGATGTAACTTGTCTAGATACATGTAATTTGATCTGGCCAGAATCTTAGAATGAAAAATGAATGAGCAGCAAAAACTTTTAAAAAATTGTTTCGACCCAAGTTGTGAAAGCCCGTTTTTCTAAGGAGTTTATATTTTAATGCATTGACAACAAGAATTCAATGAAGGGTTTTTAACAAGAGTGGGGAGATGATGAGACAAGAATTCAGATATCCTGGGAATCAAACTGATTCCTTAATATAAAAATTCTAGGTATAGTATGAACAATTCTATCTTGCAACTCACTTCCCCCTCCATTTATATGATGGGAAATAGTCTTTTACTAAACACATGCACATTTTCAAAACATTTAATAACTGCTTATTTTTATTGAAATGCTATTCGTGTCGCCTCATCCAAAATAATACTTTGAGAAAAATTCTCACACTAATAACAGTATTATTTGGTGAAACTGAGAGACATCTATTTTTTGTGTGGACTAATTTATTTCTGACTTAAATTGCTCCAGCCCTGACCCCCGCGAGTGAAGGCAGAACCAAAGCCCTGAAGGCGCAATTTGAACAGCGGCCGCTAGAGGACAAGCTTACTTCGTGATGTGACCAGTTAGCAACCAGCTGCTTTAATTCAGAGCATGGTTTGGCAACAAAGGTGACCTCAACAGAGGTTAGCACGAGCCCATTACTGTAAAAGGAGAGGTCAGTCCATCAAGTGACAGAGATGAAATATCATGAGTCACTTTGAAGCCAAGCTGACCAACTATACCCATCAAAGCCCAAAGGTAATAAAAATCAGAGAAGCAAAGAGTATCATTTTGACTCGGAGATGACCTGTAGAGGGAGGAAGGGGATGGCTGTCAGGTTAACCAATTCTACCTTTACATGAATGAGGTGGGGGCATTTTTCAAACACCTTAAATAAGCTACTGAAAACGTGTTGTAACCGGGGGTTAATCCTAATAGAAATAGAGCAGTGAGGGAGGTGCTTTTTAATCTAAAAACAATGGCTAAATAAGACCCCTGAGGGGTGTATCCTTTTCACAGGAGTTTATTCCTTGGGAAACTGACACCTACTTGAATATAAGCACGACAATCCTAGAATAGCCTGTATGCAGACAGGCTCATCTCAGATTAAAGTCTTGGTGTTGTTTTGAAAAGAGCTAAAAGTTATAATAATATCAAATTCACCTATAAAAATGAAGCCAGAGTTCCTTGAAGGGGGACTACCTGCCTCAGGCTACCCTCCTCAGACATGGGAATAGTGGCTAAAATTTTGATGACTAGGTTCCATCCCAGATCGTCCCTATCAGAATTTCTGAGGTGGGGTCTAGGCATCTGCATTCTTGACAAGAGCCTTAGGCGACCTGTGGCCTCTCCCGTTGCTGAGCACAGGCTCCGGACGCGCAGGCTCAGCGGCCATGGCTCACGGGCCCAGCCGCTCCGCGGCATGTGGGATCTTCCCGGGCTGGGGCACGAACCCGTGTCCCCTGCATCGGCAGGCAGACTCTCAACCACTGCGCCACCAGGGAAGACCAGGCGACCCTTTTTATTTGCAGTTTTTGGGGACAGAGAAGTGTGGCATTAACTCAAGGTACCTGCATGATACCTGTGTTAGGCACTTTTGATGAGTCAGGCTCCTAAGTGCATCTAAGGGTCATCTGTTTGCTCACATAAAAATACACATTTTTATAAAGCAGGCAAAGCCTCCCTTGTGTGGGACACCTGTATTTAGACACATACTCTGCTAAGCACTGTATGTACGTTATTGTATTTTAATCTTCCCCAAGCCAGTGAAGAATATATTGTTATTCCCTTTTATAAATCAGAGAAAACAGGTTCAGAGAAGTTAACTGGTTCATCCAAGGTCCTGCAACTAGAAAGCAACCAAACCAGAATTAAAAGCAAGATCTATTTACCTCTAAAGCTCTTTAGCTAAGAAGGAGAGGAAGAGGGAAGTATTTCAAGGTTTATTAGACTTCACGTATTAATTTCCTCTTCATTTCCTACTCCTCAGTTATTGAACTGGATGTCGGAAAGCCCCCCTATATAAAATTCAAATCTGCTGTCCTAGAACATTCACCCAGTCTCCTGAGATCTCCAGAGTTACACGGGGAAAAAGCTAATCTTTGACCAATATGATGACTTTAGAGGAAAACATTAACTCCTGACTGTTTCAAAATAAGAGGTAAAGACTTCTAATGCTATCTTCTTGAAGAAAATCTATTTAAAATCCATTTTAATGGATTTCTTTGGTTTAGAGATGTGTCTGTAGCATTTTATAAACTATGGACCTCAACATTTAAAGTTAAAAGAAGGTCAGGCATCTCATCTCTACCAAAAATAAAGTGAATAAAAATCCTGGAAAAATTATTGCAGAATTTTTAGACTTCTCTAAAGAAGCATACTTCACTCATTAGAGTGTAGTCCTGAAATACTATAGCATAAAAATGAAATGTGGCTTATTTTCTTTTCTTTTTAGTAGATTTGGCCATTCTCATTAAATAAAGAAAACTTTTTTGGTAAATTGTATTTCATTTCAGTAGCATGCATTTAAATATGTCAGCCAAGAGATAAAATCCAGATTTTCATATATATATATATATATATATATATATATATATATATATACACACACACACAAACACAGTTGGTCACCCTTACAAATATGTGAATAAAGCAACAACCACACAAAAAAATTAACCCTTAAAAAGAATCAAATGACTTAAAAAAATACTTCTGAAATCCATGATAATATTCACAGGGGTAAAGATAAATTATAGCATTTTCAGTTAGCCTATTTTCATTTTTAAATTATGTATTATATATATAATACATTATATATATATACATACATATTTGCCATTTTCTTCCCTCAGCTATTTTGTTTTATTAATTTTTTAGACATACAAAAAGCTATAATAATATATACAATTTGATGAGTTTGGAGATAAGCATTCATTTGTGAGAGCATCACCACAATCTGTGCTACAAGTTTTAAAAGAATAAATTAATACATACTTGTATAAAGTAAAAATTATGTTTCCTCCTCCTTCTGCCCCCTCACTTCTAACCATGGCTCATGGTTTATTGTGTGTTCTTTTATATCTATCCATATAGGTAAATCAGTAGTTGAAAAAGGGGAAATTAGGAGGGTAAGTAGATTAGATAAATCGTCCATTTTTTTTTAAATGAGGAACAATGTATCACTGGAGTCCCTCTGTATACTGTATCTGAACTTTGCAAAGAGCAAAATGATTCCCTGACTTAAAGTGAAAGGATGTATGACAAAGTCACAAGCAGATGGCATTATATATCATTTGTATATAGCCACTATAGATTTATGAATTAATCGATTTACACTCAGAATTTGAGGAGGTAGAATGTTAACAATATAAGCTGTCAGGATGATGGATTTACTCTCTCAGTGTCACCTCAAAGTTATGCTGTTGGCAATAACAAATGACTCCAAAACCCTGGTGACTCCCAACAACAAAGGTTTAATCTTATTGTGCAGCCAACAGGAGTGGGTAGCTGCTCTGTTCCATGACTCCACTATGAGATGAGAATGATGGAACAGACACTAACAGGGACATTGCATGTATCACAGCACAGGGAAGAAAAACCATGGAGAACGGATGTTTTTGTAGAAAAGTGGCAGGCATCTCTTCTGCTCACATTTCATTTCCTTATTTAAGTCCTTTGGTCAAGCCTGATATCAGTGAGTCTGGGATGTATAAGGAGGGTGAGCAAATATTTTTGACAATATGTAAATTAAAATAGGTATTTTTTATAGTAATAGTATCTGCCAAATCTAACACTTGCATTATTATATATTATTTCATCATATGAATGCATCATAATTTATTTGCAGACATTTATGTCTAAAATTATGTCTAATTTTTCAATAATACAAACAATGCTTGGCTGAACATACTTCAACATAAACCCATGTGCACACATTTCTTCTGGACTATGTTTAATAAATACAAATTATAAACATAGATTTTTTTTTTTAGATATGAAAATCATAGAATTCTCTTCTATGCCTGCATTTTCCTCATTTTTTTTTCTTTTATAAAATAATATGTCATTCTTGCCTGGTTAAATAGACTCCTTTCACCAAAATCCTGACAGAAGCTGACTTAAAATTCCTATTACTGGGACTTCGCTGGTGGCGCAGTGGTTAAGAATCCACCTGTCAATGCAGGGAACACGGGTTGGATCCCTGGTCCAGGAAGATCCTACATACCGCGGAACAGCTAAGCCAGTGTGCCACGACTACTGAGCCTGCGCTCTGGAGCCCATGAGCCACAACTACTGAGCCCACCTGCCACAACTACTGAAGCCTGTGTGCCTAGAGCCTGTGCTCCACAACAAGAGAAGCCACCACAATGAGAAGCCTGCACGCAGCAACGAAGAGTAGCCCCCCAGTCACCGCAACTAGAGAAAACAACAACAAAGACCCAATGCAGCCAAAAATAAATAAATAAATTTAAAAACCCACCAACTTTTTGTTTAAAATACATATATTATTGTGTCAGGAAGCTGGAATTTGAAGTCCTCTTTACTTTTGATCATTTATTTAAAAAAAAAGAAAAAGCGGTTCAGGAAGGATAATCTACTGTCCTCTGACACTATTTTTTTTTTTTTTTTTTTTTTTTTTTTGCGGTACGCAGGCCTCTCACCGTTGCGGCCTCTCCCGTTCCGGAGCACAGGCTCCGGACGCACAGGTCCATGGCTCACGGGCCCAGCTGCTCCGCGGCATGTGGGATCTTCCCAGACCGGGGCACGAACCTGTGTCCCCTGCATTGGCAGGCAGACTCTCAACCACTGTGCCACCAGGGAAGCCCTCTGACACTATTTTAATCATATTTTTTTTTTTACCTTGTAAACCTATGTTACATAAAGAATTAATTCTTTGTAAGCTTTTTGGCTACTTGTATATCATTAGCTGAGTTTGGGTCAACTCTGGGATAGCTTCTTTTTCTCCATGCCCATTTCAAGCTCTAACACATACCTGATATTCAGCCACTTGAAAGAAATAATGCCATTCTTTTCCAATGTCACTGAACAAACACAATCAAACAGTGGGTAATATTTTTTTAAATCAATGGACAGTTATACTTGGCTTTAAATATTTTTTAAATCCATAGTCTTGTTTGTAATTTTGATATATATTATGGTATTTTATGATGTATAAATTTATTAATTATAATATTTCTAAGAAGCTGAAAAAAAAACTACATCCATAATTTTGTAAATTTATTCACCCAACAGACATTCCAGAAATATCTGTTGAGGACCTACTTTGTGAAAGACACCATGACAAGGCATTGGAGTTATGGAGGAACAACATGATCTTGTCACCACTCTCCCAGTTATTACCCAGCAGAACTGTGACCTGAAACCAGATCTATCTGTCAACAAAGCCTGCAATTTTAACTACCATATATTATGGCCTACAGAAACATGTGCAGGCTACACTATCAATAAATATTTTACTAAGTAAGTAGTAGTCTTGCCTATTCTGCTTGGTTGACAAACGAAACACATAAAATCAATGAAAATGAGCTTCCTTTCACTCACCACTAACATTAATAGAAGAGGACAAAGAAGCAAGAAAGTTCTTGCTTTTTCCTTTATTCTTAATATATTCAACAAATACGTGTTGAAACTACACTATGTGGCAGGCATTGTACTGTGTGCTATAATTCCAGTGGTGACCAAAAAATCCAGGCAAATATAATTAAACAGCAAAGAGACATTAAAAGGAGAAAACTGTAGGGAAGACACAGGCAATGAGCAAATAAAATGGAAACAAACAAAAGAAAAATGATTACAGAGAAACTTATTCAACTAAAAGATAAAAAGCATTTCAACTTCCTAGAGTGGTATTCTTGAAAGAAACTAGAAAAAATATAGAAAAAAATATTCAAAGACTTTTGAGAAAAGAAAAAATTTTGAGGTGGGGAGACGGAGAGAACAAACACCTAAAATATGTAGTTTGAAAGGGCAATGGTGTCCCAAGGAAACATATGAAATGATCAATCATGAGATATATAACAATTAAATGGTTGCATTTTAAGGATAAAGAAAGACTCTTATGAGTGGCCAAAATAACCTGACAGTGTTGGGAGGCAGAGATATTGAATAACATCCTCTGAACTAGAAGGAACTTTAAGACTGAAAAATGAAGTAGGCAACTCCACAAAGTGCACTTATGAAATTTATTGCGGGTAACTTACATACTGGTGGGATTGGGCTAACAATGATCCAGAGGCCTTCACAGTTGCACTCCACACAGCTGAAAAGGGTATAGGGGGATTTAAGGGCACCAAAGCTAAAAACAGAATCTGACCACTAGGAAGAAGCAAGTCCACATTTCTGGGAACTGGGGTTTTTTCCTCCCCCTAGGGGTCTCATGACCATTAACCATCTGCATTAGCAAAAGGCACTCTTCCAGTTTTCATATCAGATGAAGGCAAAGGTAAAAGTTGATTGATAGAGAACTTATCTGGCTTGGGCATAGTCCTTGTGAGTAGGCTAAAGCTCAGTCACTCAGAAAGGGGAGGGGGTAGGACAGCCAGTCTGAGATGGAGCTGACAAAATGGAGTCAGTGTGGTTCAGCCAGATAGATAGATAATGACACTAACAAACTTTGAAACAAACTAACCTTAGGTGGCTTCCTTCATAAAATATGAGTATAGAAGTATAGAGAAAATTTGTCACTAAAATATTTATACCCAGATAGTATGTCATCAAGAATCAAAGAAAGAGATAAACATTCTCAAGATACATATTTTACTAAAGGATATTGTGGGGAGGGCCTCACTGTGATGTTTCTCTAGGACAGTGTCAGTTTCAAGTTATGTATATTTTTTGAGAACATTTTCTTATCAAATATGAATTATTTGTGCACAACAGATCTTCTCTTAGCAATTCATGTGCCTACTTTCAGATATGCTAGTCTGTCGGGCTCACTGTGAAGCCTTTTATATTATGGGTTCTCTATTTTTAGAATTTGTTCAGAAAAATCAGAGCCCAACCAGAAAAATACATTAAAGCTTCTACTGATGGAACATGAACCACAGATTCTTTGTTAAAATCATTTAGATGAGATTCTTTTTGTAATATTGTAGCTGGAAAACCATGGAGTTTCCAAAGAAGAGAGTTTGATATTTTATCAACTGGATTTGATTCCCACCAATAAATTTAATAGTTATCAGTCACCCACATTTACTACTTAACCTCTTGTGCCTCTGTTTTACCATTTGTGACATGGAGAATCTTAAAAATAGCACTATCACTTGTTATTATGAAGCTCTTCATCATGAATTAGTAGATCCTATGTGGTGTATGACTTTTCTTGCCATAATGCATAATTTTAAATCCTTCTGAACTTAGTCCAGCAGCAATTCAAAAACAACAAAAAAGCAAAACAAAACAACACACAGAAAAACAGATGACATTATAAAGTTTATAATCCTTTGCTTCTCTCACACCACTTTTTAACTAGCCTTAGTTTAATGGAAATAGCAGGAATTTGTCAACAGAAATGCCTGGGGTAACACTGAAATTTTGTAATATAAAAGTATGAAGCAAAGGTCAATTACTTAATATCTCTAATGGTTAGTGTCTTCATCCATAAAATGTACTTAATAATCCCTATTTTTCAGTTTTATGAGGCTTAAATGAGATAAAGTTATAAATACTCAGAACAGAGTAAATGCTTAGTATTTAATATTCCCATTTGCCCTTTCTTATATTTCCAGAGCTTTGAAAGCACACTCACATTTAAGTATTGCTCAGAAATTTTCAGAATTATAAATGACTGTCTGGGGATAATAGAGTATTTACCTTAAATACTTTTAGAAGGAAAACAACATAAAATTGTACAGCAAAGTCTCTAAATGGTATTTGAAAGTAATCTTTTAAGTTTATAATGCTTATAAAGTTCTGCTAAATTTCTTTCTTCAAGTGGTGCCATTATACTTCTAAATTATTAATTGTACAAAGATCAAAGAAAGGATGACAATGTAATGGAGAGTGACAAAAAAAATCAGCAGAAAGAGCTTAGGGGGAAAAAAGGAAAGACAATACTAAAGCTATTTGTCCTGGATAATATTCACTAAATCATTTTTTCTTCTCTTGTATAATTGAAGTTCTTAAATTTTTATAAATATTCTTTTGGTTTTGATTTTCCTGCAGTAGAAGATTTTTAAACATAAAAATAAGTAACATGCCCTATGTCAAGACTCCATCTGTAAATGCCAATCATTTGCCAGCAGGTACAGATATACCACCCATAAAATATATCTGCTTCAGACTAGACAGGAAGTAGGGAAAACAAAACACATGTTGGTTTCAGGTTGGCTTATGCGAATTCTGCTTATCCAAATGTGTCTCTCACCTGTCTTGAGATTTTCCTCCCTCCCACCTCCTACTGCTCTCTTCTTTACACACTCCAGGTGTATTGAACATGTCTCTTTCTTCTTCAGAAAAAAGTTTTTCTTTTTTCCCCTGGCTTATGCTTCCAGTTTTTTCATGATTCGGCTCAAATGCTCTCTACTCCTGAAAGTTGGCTCCGCCCTTCTTTTATTTGCATATATCCTCCTATGTGTATAAAGCATCCTTTTCATACATCAAGCAGGGTATTTAGCAGCATGTAATGTAGTTCCTTCTCCCACTAGATTATGAAACCTTGGAGGACAGGTCTATATTTTTCTTACTTTTTATATCCAAACATATCCCAATTCTTAGCAAATAGAGAATTCCCAGTAATTGTTTTATGAATAAATGAGTTCGTTGTCTATCTATAAATACCCTCATTTCCTAACCACTGTTCCTCACCTGCTTTGAGATTGCTAGGAGTGGGATGTTAAGAAAATGCTTCCTCAACTTAATCACTAAAGAATGAGAAGGCTTAAGAACAGAAAAAAGGAGGAAGATTTCCAGCATAGAATGAAAGTATGTACAAAGGCAAAATACTAAAATCCATGGCTTCTGAGAGAAGAGTGTATATATTGTAACTGAATCGGAAAATTTTGTCTAGCTAATAGTAGATGATACAGTTAGAAAAAATAAAATGGGGCCATTTTAGTGAATTGATTTTAGATCCAGATCAAGAAGTTTAAATTATGGCCTCAGGAAAGTTAGGACTTGTTCAATCATTTGGCATAGGTAAGTGATCTGATCAAAGATTAAGCTTCCAGTATACATAGACCATTATTAGGTCAGAGGTCCTAGAACAAGAAGGCTAATCATTTCAAAGCTAAAAACAAAGGAAAATAAGAGCTGATATTTCTTGGGTATTTACAATATTTTCTACTTAAATGGTCTTATCATTTTTAAAATGCTGCTGTAACAATAATCAGTTTATTCCCAGTCTACATAGGAGAAAATTATGGCCAAGAAAAGTAACATGATCACTCTTGTATCACTTGTCTTTGACTGCCATAACAAAGTGCCATAGACTAGATGGCTTAAACAACAGAAATTTATTTTCTCACAGTTTTGGATGCTACAAGTCCCAAATCAGATGTCGATAGGGTTGGTTTCTTCTGAGGCCTCTCCGTTTGGCTTATAGATAGCTGTCTTCTCCCTGTATCTTCACTTGGTCTTCTCTGGGTGTGTGTCCTAATTGCTTCTTATAAGGACAATAGTCATATTGGATTAGGGCCCACCCTAATGACCTTACTTTAAATACCTATTTAAAGACTTTATCCAAGTATAGTCATATTCTGAAGTACTGGGGGTTAGAACTTCAACATATGAATTTGGGGAGACACAATTCAGCCCATAACAACTGTCAAACACTAAAAAGTAGCATAGTGTGAATTTGAATCCAGTCATCTGACTCCAGATTCTGTGACTGCTCTGGACAACACTTCACTCTTCCACGAAGTATGGAACTGAAAATGAAGATCAGGTGGACTTCTCTGGTGGCACAGTGGTTAAGAATTCACCTGCTAATGCAGGGGACATGAGTTCGAGCTCTGGTGTTGGATGATTACACATGCCACGGAGCAGCTAAGCCCGTGCACCACAACTACTGAGCCTGTGTGCCACAACTACTGAGGCCTGCGCCTACAGCCCATGCTCTGAAACAAGAGAAGCCACTGCAATGAGAAGCCTGCGAACCGCATCGATGAGTAGCCCCTGCTCGCCACAACTAGAGAAAGCCCGTGTGCAGCAAGGAAGACCCAATGCAGCCAAAAATAAATAAATAAATTTTAAAAAAAAGAAAATGAAGATCAGGAGCTGGAGATGAGCTGGAGAGATCTCAGCTACCAGGTGCTGAAGTAGCCAATTAAGATTACAAACCAAAAGGAAAAGTAACTTTCAAGCCTTCAGTCATTCCCTGCAGTAGTATAAGCAAAACTAGTTTAAGCTGAAGTGGAGAAAGCACTGGCTCTCCCCGGTTCCATTTTTCCTCATGAGAGAGTGCTGATCTAGGGCCAGCTGGATCAGCACAGGTTTGGGGATTGCCTCACTGCTGAGAGAGCCCTAAGAGAGAGGGGAGAGGGAAGTGGGGAAAGGTTGAGGAGTGGACAACCACTGAGTCCTGAGGCAGAGTGGAGAAAATGTTAATGGCCCCCTTCTCTCACCTCCAATAAAGAGACTTCAGCAGAGGTGCCTGAGAAGGTCTTCTACCAAAGGCCCCTGATAAACAGGCCTCCAAGGGAGGTGCCAGTTCTAGGGATACAGATTATAGGTAAGAAAATGGCCAGCTTAGTGGGCGAGGGGGAGCAAGGTCCTTGACTGACACTCTCTTCAAGGACTGCCATGCACTGGCTGTGCACCAAATCCTCGTGCAAAGAGGGTAGTTTCCGTTTGTGAGGTTTGCCAGGTAAAGTCTTTGCAGTTGCCTATGGTTGGGCTTGAAAGACCACAAATACGTTTTTGGCCAGTGTCTAAACTACTTAATAATGGAGTGTGTAAGAGTTAAGGGAACCTCCCCACAAGATTCTGAGCCTGTGAGTTGTGGGAAATACCATATCTATGCATGTGGAATAGTTTTTCCTTTGACATGCTCTGACCAGGTCCTCGTTGTTGCAGTTGTGTCTGCATCACATTCTCACAGTGACTTATTTTTTCCTCCCTTCCAGGTCCATTAAGCCTCTACCATGGTGAGTGGGACTATGGAGAGAATCATGTTGTGGGTGAAATCATTTAGGGAAGGAACATCCTCAGCTGAATGTGGCTCAGTGTTAGTGGTTGTCTTGATCTGGAACTAGGAGATTTGTAACTTCCTTGGCAGCCAACAGTGACAGCAAACATTACCCTCAGATCATTAGTTCTAGCAATCTCCTCCTAATTTAGAAGTTTTAAAAGCCAATAAGCCAGTATTACATAAATATGTAAAAACTGATATCTTTGGCTCAACACTCCAGTAGATACAATTTCGTAAGTGAAAGGGGGCTTTGGTATCCTCATGTGCATTCTCTCTGCTTGAGAAGAACCTGATACACAGAGGTCTCTGGAGAGGACAAATACGTGGTGATTGAGTTATATGCTTGGCACCATCCTTGTGGGATTGGGTACATTATTTCATACAATGTTCACAACAATCACATGGGTAGGTAATGTCACCTCCACATTGCAGACTTTGAGACTGCCACGGACTGGACATTGACACTATCAATCCCATTAGAATGGAATGTGAAAAGAATGTGGACTTTCTTTGAGATCAGATCTACCTGCCTTCAGTCTCAGCTCTGTGACTGCACCATTGCTCTCTGATCTTGGACCAAGTATTTGAAACAACCAACTCTCTATTTATATTTTTGGTGGTGCTTATGACAGTATCTGGCACATGGTAAATATTCTGTAAATGTTCATTTTCTCATATTCCTTTCCAGACCATATATTTACCATAGAATATAGGTCTGTTCTCTTCACCACAATGATTTGTCTTTGTGCTATGAGTACTGTGCTTAATTTTACTCTTAGTTATTCACATATTTCTTTTAGAGTTCTAAAATAGTTTCTTTACTAAATATTCATTTTAGTATACTATCCAAGGTTTATATGCCAATAAATCAAAGGGAAAGAACAAAGCGAGACAAAAGGAGTTACATAATTCTGTAGAGAGAGGTAAGCAGAAGTTCTTTATCTCAGACTTTTTGCCCAGTAGACCCAGCAGAAGGAAACATGAGTAAAGAGGTGCAATAAGATTAACTGGAGAACCATAAAGAAGGGCAAGGAAACTGGCAAATTTAGCCGGTAACTACCCGCACAATAAATCAGACTAATCTGCTACTGAATTTAAAAAGAAATTCCTGACCTTCACTTTCAAAAGAAGAGGGAAACGTTATGGAAATGATTGTGATTTTATACTCTCTTAGCTGATGGTGATTTTTTAAAGACATTTAAGCTATCTGCTGAACCAAGGATAAAATAAAGGAAACTGATAAAGCAGAAAAATAATATTTTAAGATGTTTCCTTAATGTTCATGCAAAAAATATAAGGATCTCTGAATATAAATTTTCTATGGAATGAAACACTTGCCATGTAATATAAATTATTAGTGATGAACTTCTGGCACAATATTTTAGGTAACATGAAGCAGTTAGAATTTTAGAACCTCATCTATTCTGATACGCGCTCTTCAAAGGAAAAATTTGGTGACATTGAAGAGTTTTGGAAAATCCTAGGTAAATTCAGTTTGAACCATTGCAGATTTTGGTGTATATGTGAGAAGGTGGTTCTTTTTTTATATATTTTTAAAAATTTTTATTGATTTATTTATTTTGGGGGGGCTGCATTGGGTCTTCGTTGCTGCATGCGGGCTTTTCTCTAGTTGTGACGAGCGGGGGCTACTCTTCATTGCAGCGTGCCGGTTTCTCAATGTGGTGGCTTCTCTTGTTGTGGAGTGTGGGCTCTAGGTGCGCGAGCTTCAGTAGTTGTGGCTCGTGGGCTGTAGAGAGCAGACTCACTATTTGTGGCACACAGGCTTAGTTGCTCCCTGGCATGTGGGATCTTCCCGGACCAGGGATCGGACTGTGTCCCCTGCACTGGCAGGTGGATTCTTAACCACTGTACTACCAGGGAAGTCCGGGAAGGTGGTTCTTATACACACTCAACTTGCACTTGATACATGAAAGTTTTTTAAAAATACTAACCACTGAATACTCCGTACTTAGAAATATTTACATTTGTTATTTGAATTAATTATTAACAGCTTGGATTTAAGTTCCATAAAGGCAGGAATTATATGAACTGTCTGGCATATAATAAGTGCCCTGTAGTAGTGTTAAAATCAATTAATGAATAAATTCTAATTAATAAACCTTTAAAATCTGAACCACAGGGAAAGGGGAAGTGATGAATGAGAGAGGAGAGAGATTTCAGAGTAATTGGGGGACAGGTATGAGGAGGTTGCAAGTACTTCATTTCGAAAGTTGAGCAACTTTGCAGAGTAGACTAAAAAATTCCTCCTAGATAATTCATAGAGGGATTTGATGAATCACAGTGTAAACATCTAGTTATAAATTTGTATTTGATCATGAACTTCATCCCAGAGATGAGAGATAGAGAATGTCTTTAAAATACCTTCCTTATTCCCCAGAAGGATTCTAGTAAAAATGGGCTGACACTGACAGGATTTCCCCCTACACTGTAAAGCTTGTGAAGTAGCTACTCAGTTGGAATTTCAGGTTTACTTGACATGTATTACATTCATCATTACCATCCTTTGAATTGTAACCATTTTACCTCTTGGTTTTTATATTTGTAATTTTCCGTGCATCTTATTCAGCACAAAGGTTGTCATATGTGAATTTCTGCTTCCCACCTGAGCTTTGAGAAACAGCCCTACATTGCACAGTATTTGACTCACTACAAAATTCAAGTCTTGGGCCACTAATATTTGTCTAGACAGGATTACTAAGAATGGAAAGAAATCTCTGTCCAAAGAATATAATGTTCCTCATAAAAATCTACTTATCTAGAGAAGAAGGTATAAAGAATACCTTTTCGTTAATGGTGGGAGTGTGTCCAGGATGCATTGCTTCTGAGATGCTTTGACTAAACTGTTTTAGTAAAACAGAGACTGTCTAATTTTTCTCATCATTGCCTCCTCTCTGTCTGCCACAGAGGGGATGCTGAACAACAGCTATTGGATCAGGAAATTATGTTTATGTACAACCAAGCCAGGCATTGATGATATGGGGATGAAACAGCTAGTCCTAGTCCTCAAGGAGCTCTCATTTTAATGGAGGGAATGTATATGATTATTGTACAAGATGATAATCCTACCAGTGCTGATAAACATCCAGGTGCTAAAGCAACACAAGGAAAACCACTCAATTCAAATCAATAAAAGTGGGAGAGAACAAATGTTTCCTACAGGGATGGTGTTAATTCTTCAAGAATGTCTAGGAATTAGCTATGTAAAAAATGGGGAAAGAATTATTATTGACAGAAAATGTGTACAAATGTAGAAAAGAATGTCACACTGGTACAAGTGTGGGTGTAACATAGTGAGAAGAAATTCTCCTTTTCTTTTTATCTTTTTACTTGATTGTCTCCTATTTTCCCCCTTTATTTCTTCCTTAGTACCAACACCACCAAATCCAATATATATTACCTTCAAAAGAGAAGTTCAATTACTATATGTGTTATAGACTGAATTATGTCCTCCAAAATTCATATGTTGAAGTCTTTATCCCCCAGTACCTCAGAATGTGAGTGTATTTGGAGATAGGACCTTTAAAGAGGTAATTATGTTAAAATGAGATACTTAGGGTGAGCTACAATCCAATATGACTATTGTCCTTACGAGAAGAGAAAATTAGGACACAGACACATAAAGAGGGAAGACCATTCGAAAACAGAGGGAGAAGACAACCATCTACAACCCAAGGAGAGAAATGCTCAAAAGAAACCAACCCTGCCAACACATTAATTTCAGACTTGTAGGCTCCAGAACTGTGAGTAAATAAATTTCTGTTGTTTTAGCTACCCAGTCTGTGGTACTTTGTTATGGTAGCCCTAGCAGACTAATACAAGTGTCCTTCCTCTACTGGTAAAAAGGTAAGGATTATCACACAAAAAGTATCAAAATAAAGTCCTTCCCTCATTTTGTATTATAAAAACACAACTAGAGCAGATGGCACATTAATTTCCCCTGGGTCCTGGTATTGTTGTCTTTGTTGTAACATTTGTTTGTTTCCCTGGACTTCTTTCAAAGACTATATGGTGCCAAATGTTTACCTAGGCACATGGTTGGAGAGATTATTGCTAGCTTTTTCATGCAAGAATACCTGATAAAACTTCATAATCATTTAATTCATTTAATTTAAATTACTGAATAAACTGGGTTCCTGATGAAGTGAGAGCTAAATGTTCTAGCTTTATTACTTGGAAATATTACAAAATCTACTGGACTATATCTTTCTCTTTGAGTAACTTGCATTATCTTCCAGGAAATCTATTTTTATCACTTCAGCCTACATGACCCACGCCCCTGCCCTGTGTAGTTGAAGAAAATATATTTTCCGACATTTCACAGAACAGAACCAAGAGTATTTAATTTTGATCTTTTTAATGAAGGTGAATAATTTTATATGCAACTAAATGTAATAGTTTACTTTTAGCAAAATAACCCTGAGATTCTAGAATCATGAAATAATACTTGTTCTGGCTGCATTTAGGTCTTTGACCAAGAAGCTATATTAATCATTATAGTATCAAATAATAAACATGTGTTCATTTCTTGCTTTCATTTGCATTTGCTATTATTTCAATTTCCACAGAGCTTCCAGTAATCATTGAAAGCAATATAATGTGGACTAATTATACAGAGTCCCTGTAGTTATTCAAAAAACATGTAATTTTCATTGTTAATTGAAAAATATACCAAGAAAAATGTGGCTACTCTCTGACCTTATCTCTAAATTTATTTTATTAGTGAAGATCCAAGCAGGAAAACAAAAAACTATCCTAAGTATTAAAAAATAAAGAAAATTTAAGTCAGTGAATTAAATATTCAGGCTGGAAAAGCAGAGGAGCTAAACAAGGAATTATGAAGCAACCCGGAAACGAATAACATTAGGAAAGAACATGTTCTCTTGGAATGGAGTGACAACAGGAAGAGGCAGTGTTACTGGAAATCAAGGCATGGGATATCCAGGTCAAATCTGAAAGTATAACACATTTGTCAGCAGCAAAGTGGGACTGAGGAAAGAGTGTAGCTCATGCAGAGAAAGAGGGGGATAAATCCCCTGGTTTCTTCCTTCTGCTCTCTAGTGTTCAAGCCAGTGCCCTCAAAAGCCTGAAGGAGAGAGATTGTTTAATGTGACTCAGGGCAGGATGGAGGATGGATTTGGACATAACTGCAAATTTGAACAGCATTTTTAAAAGTTAGATCTCAAATAATTTTTACATGATACAGATTTACATTTTGTGTACTGGAAGTAAAGTAAATGTGGGGGCAGAAGACAAAGAGGTAACAATAGAGGAAGCAGAGGGTTAGGCAGGCTGACAGAAAGCTTGGTGTTGGAAAAAAGAAGATGGGCAACAAGAGAAGAAAACCACACTGCAGATGGAAATAAAGGCAAGGAGCTCACAAACCTCAGTCACTTATTTACCCTGTAAACATTCAGTGAGTGCCAATTATATTTCAAATATTGTGTCACTCAAGGAAAGGAAATATAATAAAATATAAACCCCTGTGGTACTGCAGTGCTCACAGGCTAATAGGAAAAGCTGAATATACAACATCAATTTTAATACATGTTCCTGAAAGCTGATAAAGAGAATCAGAGTGGATTATTGGGCCTCAGAGAAACAGAAACTAGACAGAATAGAAGTCAAATGTGCCACTTGACTTTGTCTTAATGAAATTTAGCTGGCTGAAGGAGGGTGTTGAGAGAGTGGGAAATCACTTCAATCAGAGAGAAGAGTACATGCATATAAAACAGAAGTGTGAGAAAATACCACATTTTCACACAATTGTAAGAAGTTTGGAATTAATAAAGAAAAATATTCTTGTAGATTTGGATGATGTTATAAAGGTCAGCGTGAGCCATGTCATCACGGGACTTGGGGGCTAAATTTCCTCTATTATTTTGTTTCAGGCAAGTGGAGGCCATGAACAGCTCTCCTCCTCATCTAGAACAATGTAGATCTGCAGCACCTGCCATCATGTACAATGATGCTGATGCTTAGACGTGATTCAAAGTTACACAATCTCAAAGATCTCGTCCTACTGACCATTCTTTTTACAGCCTGTGCCTCTGGCCAGCTTTGCAAGAAAGAACATCCTTCATATGTTATTCTGAAATCTATAAATACCTGTTGAATCCTAATCTAAAAGTGTCAGGATACAATTACATGCAAAATTTATTTGATTAAAATGCTCTCAACTCCTTTTACGAAGCTAAAGCATTACTCTTAATTTTCTAGAAATAAATACACCCTTCTTCCTTCAAAATGTCAAGGTTTCTTTGAGTTTCTGATGATGTAAACATTAAGGTCTCTCAAAATTGGGACATTTTGTCTTGGTGGTGCCCTGGCAGCTCTCTGTTGTGGAATAAAGTGAGTTGCTTGGGGTAAGCGTGGTCAGCCATAAGTCAAGTAATCAGAGGAGGCTGCTCCCATTGGTGGGTAGTACAAAGTGGGACTTAAAAAACATTTAAGAGGAGGAAATATACAGAAATGAGAGAAGAAGGACAGGCAAGGAAAATGGGTGTTCGTCAAAGCAATAAGGTAAACATTTTGAAACTGAGTCAAAATATTTTGGAGTCTCTCCAAATATGCTTCTTATCATGGTCAGAAACTCTGTCAGTGTGGCTGATTTTAGAACTATAAGGTGCAGAAATTAGGCACATCTTGATAGAGGACAAGACAGAAAAAGGAAAGAATCAATGTAATTCTGTAGATACCTGATAAACAGACAGGTATGTAGATCAGTAATGAAGTCATATAAAAATGTCTCACTTCCCAGGAAAAGCAAGAAACACAGGGAAAAGCCATTCCAAAGTGACCTGTTAAAAACTAAATAGATAGTTCTAGTTTGATGCATTCTTTAAATGGTATTTCAGGCCGCTTAGGATAGCCAAAAAGCAAATTCTCCTGCTTTGTTCATGTTTGTTCTCTATGGAAGGTTCTCTTCCAGCACAGAGAATCTTAGAGAGGTTGTTGATAAATTATGTCATGTGTAGAATTAGCTGCTGTGTTGACAAATTATTCTATTCAAAGCTAATTTTCTGGAAAGGCACATCTCCTTGGCGGGTTTCTGTGCCTTAGTAATTTCCTCCTGAGTCACTTCAAAGAGCCTTCCTAGCATCATAAATACACTCACCAAGGGGAGGCTCTCACAAGGGCCTGCAAACAACAGAAGTAAAAATCACCAAGGAAAATTTGTGCATTATGTGCATTAAAGTGCTCTGAAGCCATGAAACAAAAATAACCCACAATGGCTATGTGTATTTAATTTGGGGTGGTGTCTGATGTGTACTTCCTTGGTATTGGGGGTATTTATCTTGGTATTATCCCAGAATCAAGTCCTGTGGACAGAGGAATACCATGTATTGACCTTAGGCCTGGGCTACCTGAATCTTTTATTGTGACAAGAATGGACAAAGTCCAGGTTTTGGTCATTCAAGGTGCACTATGAAGTGAGTGCAACCCAAACTCCATTAAGGTTTCACTGTGGAGAAGCAAAGGCATGGATGTTGTCAACAGAGCTACAATGTCCATAATGGCTATTCACTCGGAGAATGTCTCTACATATTTATATTTAATTTACTGACACCATTTCTCATTCTATACAGAACTTGAGCCATCTTACAAGGGGAATTTTGAAGTTTTTGATTTTTTGGGGGGCACTGATCTCATAAATATGCATTGGTTATAGGCTGAGGTGTATAGGTTTACTATGAATCTAGCATTTAATCTTGTATCTTAATGTGATTGTTAAGACTCAGAATTAATAGGAATGGACCCCTAACAGGTCAGAAATGTCCCCAAGGAGTATGAGTGAAACAAAAGAATCTAACAGAGAAATAATACTGTGAAAAGATGGCTTAAAGAGAAAAGAAACTGTTATGACTCAGTAAATAACTCAGATATGAGGACCTTAAAGACTTACAGAGCGGCTATAATGCAGCTACTGCTTGCCTCTGAGCTTCCTGGAAGAAAAAGTTATTAAATCAGTAATTTCAATTTCATTTTCAGAAAGTGGACTTCTTTTATTTCCAAGTTTCCTTGCACACAGATGCACAATGATGAGCAAAGAGTAGATATTTCATAAATATGTGTTGAATGATTGATGTAACTGCTTAGTAAATATGTAGTGAATACCATTATATTACTTTTTTTTTTGTTTGTGTGGTATGCGGGCCTCTCACTGTTGTGGCCTCTCCCGTTGCGGAGCACAGGCTCCGGATGCGCAGGCTCAGCGGCCATGGATCACGGGCCCAGCCGCTCCACGGAATGTGGGATCTTCCCGGACCGGGGCACGAACCCGTGTCCCCTGCATTGGCAGGCGGACTCTCAACCACTGTGCCACCAGGGAAGCCCTATAT
Source organism: Mesoplodon mirus (assembly GCF_964341445.2). Taxonomy (NCBI): domain Eukaryota; kingdom Metazoa; phylum Chordata; class Mammalia; order Artiodactyla; family Ziphiidae; genus Mesoplodon; species Mesoplodon mirus. The sequence goes on from NC_138983.1 coordinate 32,500,689, forward strand.
TACATTTTTGATCAATAAGAACATTATAGGAAACATCTTTTTGAAAGTTAATTGTCCTGATCTAGGCAAGGGAATCAAAAAATATTACACCATGGAGAGACATTAATCAAGAACAAAAACTTCATAAAAAGTTAGTTAATAAATTATATACTTACTTTTGTAAGAACCAGAATACATCAATTTTTACTCTATAAAATGTAACATTAATAAGGAAACTTTATTTGAATATATTGTGATATTAACCTAGTTTTAAATCTTCACAGAAATAGGTATTCTTCCATTGAAAATACACGTGTTATGTCGGTCTCTAAGCTTAGAGTCTTGATATTTGTTGATAGTTCTTGGATTTATTTTTCACAGAAAACATGAAAGTTGTGTGGGTAAAGCTGTGTGAACAGGCTACTCAATTTCTTCTCTAATATCAACTATTTTGGTTCAATTATATCGAATCCCATCACTAAATACAACAGGTTGGACTTTTAAAGGAAACATGGGGCTTTTAGACAATTTATTTTTTGTCCCTCTACTCTTAATGATTTGTCAGAAATGTCACTTATCCAAACATGAGTTAGGTCACAATGGGACAGAATTTTTATTTTCATTTATCTCTCTTTCTGCATGGAGCTATCAACATGTCTCAGAAACAGAAAGCAGAAATTCCCCACATATACTCTGGGATGAGATGGATCTGTCAATTAGGAGGCATAGCAGCTTGCATTTTATAGTACTTTAAATTTTTAAAGTGTGTTCATTGACTTCATAACTTTGATGCTCACATTGGTTCCATAACATAGATGGAAATGTAAACTTGCTTTTTTCCTTTTTTTTTTCCCCAGAATAGAAACTGTAACTCAACAAGATAAAATTCTTGGTTAAAGATCCAAACAATTAAGTGGTAGAGCCAGGATTTAACCAATGGGAGACAACACTGCTTAGTGGTTTAAAGCATAGGTTTTGAAGTCAGAGACACACGGGTTACATTTTTTCTCCATCAACTATTAGTTACATGTACTTGGGTCAGGTTATATTACATTGCCAAGCTTCCTATAAAAATGGGTATAAAATAACCAACTCTACTGAATGATGTAAAACAAAACGATATAATGACAGTAATACATTGATATATATACATATATACATACCTATATATGCACATATACTATATATACACATACATACTTAGCAAAAGTTGCCAATAAACATTACTGATATTAATAATGGTCTTGATTTTGATGATTCTCTCAATTCCAAACCTCTTTTAAATAAAATAATCATCTAATCAATTTTGATCTGCACTGTTGACATTTTGAGCTGGATAACTGTTTGCTGCAGGAAGCTGTCCTATGCAATGCAGGATGTTTAGCAGTATCTCTGGCTTCTACTTACTAGATGCTAGGAGCATCCATCTCTCCTGTTGTAACAATAAAAATAACTGCAGACATTGTCAAATGTCCCTTACAGGGAAAAATCTCTCCAGTTGAGACGACTGACTTAGCTAGCACAGGATCAAAGAAGATGACATGCACCTATTTTGGCTGTAGCCTGTGAAAAATCTGGTAGCTGAGAAAAGGGAGAAGAAATAAAATACCTGAGTGCTTACTTTGTGACAGGGATTGTGGTGTTAATTACTTTCACATACATTATCTCCTGTGATTCATTCAACACAACAAATAGGTAAGTTGTTCTTATAAGCATCATTTTATAGAATAAGAAACTCACAGGAATAATAAGTATATTGCTTAAATAATAAGTAAGAAGGTTTGTGAGAGTAAGGTAACCTGATCAAACTTGAAACCAAAGTTTGCGTCTATGAATAACCAGAAGTTTCAAGTTTTTATCCACCATTTTATATGTCTGGAAGACAAATAAGATCATAACTGAAAGCAAAGAAGTAATCTTTATAACATTTTTATAATTTTAGAAAAATTCTAAAAGAAAGGTAATAGCCAAGGAACTTAAGATGGATCTCTTGTATACAGTGGTGTTTTACTCATCCATTCAACAACTGAGAGTAGGAACCTCCAGCTTTAGTACAAAGTCCATCGTAACCTCTTTGAGACTAAGTTTCAATACATGACATAGTTTTATATGGTATGATTTTGAAGAGCTAAGGCATTTGCTAAAAATCATCTAGCAGCTTGGATTCAAAGAGGTTAGTCTTGTTTTTTGTTTTTTTCCCCCCCACCCTATTAACTTACAGAGTGCAGGGAACAGTACCCAAACACTTGTCTCCAGGCTTAAATGATTCTTCCCACGTCTCCTTCCTCCTGATAGTCTCCAGCCTCTCATTCACCTCTTCACTCATCAATCACCTAATTCTCCTCTTTATATTTTGCCACCCTCTCACATGGAGATCATTCTAGAGGCCTAGTGTCAGATTACTGAGGTCTATATACAGTGTGTGACTGTCATTCTCTAGTCAAGTCTCTGGAGTTTGAACAAGAGTCTGAGAATGCTGGTTTCCTCTCTGGAATCTGGTGTGACTTTGCTGAGAATTGAGAACATTTTTGCTATTATACCTTAGATACAACTGTAGAGCACCTATGTCATCATGACTTAGTTATGTGTTCCAGGAAAACTCTGCCTGGGAAAAATAAAACTGTAAACTAATAAATAACTTCCCTGTTGGCTCTAGGAAGCTCTGATTTACCAATTTATCTGAGTCACTAATCTGCTCCCCTGGTCAAAAAGCTCTCTTATCAATACCATTTCATTGATCACAGCTTACTTCATGACCCTTGCTTTCCTGTGTCCACCAATCCTCAACTCATACCATGAAATTTTCCCATTCCCAATCTGTACCCTACTTTAAAAAACCCACCTTAAACCACTTGATCTTGGATCTTAAAGCACTTCCTCAGCACTACTTCTGACTCATCCATCCATCAAAGTGGTAGTCTTTGCTACTAGAATAATTTCAAGTCACCTGATTACCTGGCAATATTTTGAGGTTCACAACCACATATGGAAATGTATTTGAGACTCCTAAGGATTACAATTGGTTCTCTTTTTTTTAAAAAAAGTATTTTGCTCATTATTTTTTTTTAAATAAATTTATTTTTATTTATTTATTTTTGGCTGTGTTGGGACTTCGTTGCTGTGTGCAGGCTTTCTCTAGTTGTGGCAGGCAGGGGCTACTCTTCATTGCAGTGCACGGGCTATTCATTGCAGTGGCTTCTCACGTTACGGAGCACGGGCTCAGTAGTTGTTGCACAGAGGCTTAGTTGTTCCACGGCATGTGGCATCTTCCCAGACCAGGGCTCGAACCCATGGACCCTGCATTGGCAGGCAGATTCTTAACCACTGCGCTACCAGGGAAGTCCCTACAACTGGTTCTTGACAAAGCTAAGTGAAGAAGGCATCTCAGTTTGTGGTAGTTAGGAGACCCCTCTTCTTGCCCACTTCCTAGGAGTCCCATTGGGAACTGCTATTCCATCAGCCAAGCACAGCTGATCTGATCCATGAAATTAGAGAGAATCAACCATTTATAACAATTCATCATCACCTCTATAACATTAATATGGTATTTTAAAATGCACCTCAATTTTTAAAAAATCTCAAAAAGAAAGATGTCATATAAATAGTTTAGGTACTGAAGGATAGAAGTGTTAAACATCAGGATTTTCTATATAGTCTGCTAATGTTTGATGTATATGAGACCCAAATCCCTTCTTATCTTTTCTCACTGGTATCTTCAACCTCTCAGCTGTGTAATCTCCAGTTCTATTCCTGCTAATAAGATTCAAAATAAAGATGGTACTGTCTGAAAATGTTTTGAAAACATAAAGTAGATTACTAAGAGTCTAATATAATGCAATTAATGAGCCATGATTAACATGTAAATTCCATAGACAGCACATACTTAATCCTCATGAGCAACCAAAAAGTACCTTTGAGTTGGAGTAGCTTATTAAATATCACTGATAGAAATGGTGCTGGGATTGAGGTCTATCTAAACCTGTAGTCCATCCTCCCCTCCACTACAACACCACACTGTCTCTATAATACTGCTAACCAGGGAATAATGCCAGACACAGGGATACAAAACAAAATTAGACAAACAAAATGTCTTTGTTGCCTGAGGATAAGATTAAAAGATGTTTACTCTAACCATCCAGTGTCCCACAGATACCTCAGCGGCTTTCCTAATTAATCTCTTTAAGATGCATAGAAAGAGATGCCAAACTCTAAACAAGCTGTCAGATCATTTCTTCATGGAGGGTAATAAACAACATGGTTGAACACATAATTACAGAGAAATAGCTTGAAGAATTGAGCACAGTGTGGGATTTCCTATAGGTTTAAATTTGAATTCTGGATCTATCACTTAATTTGGGTAACTTCTTTAATCTAAATGAACTTGTTTCTTCATCTATAAAGTTGGAATATTGAGGTCAACCTCAAATGGTTGTGCTGAGGACTTAAAGAGATAAAACACTTTGAGAGTGCTGTGCAGGAATGCCTGAAACATAATAACATCTTCCTTTGAAATATTAAATGAGCTTCACATCATTTTCAACCCCACACTATTCAACTGGATACAGAAATTATGCTACTTATATTGATGATTTTTTATTAAATCTTATGATATATATTCCTTATAAACAGTCATTTTATATTAAAGCATATCTTATCTCCAGTTGTTACTTAAAGAATAGAGAGACATTTGAAGTAGCATTAACAAAATGCATAATGGTAAACAGAATTCTGAGAATTGCCAGCCACCAATAAGACTAATTCCAAGCTTGAAAAATAACTGAATGCTTACAAAATGTATTTTTTTCTCCAAATGTGCTAAGTAATAACCTCCTACAATAATAGCTATGTTTTTCTTTTTTAAAAAATAAATTTATTTATTTATTTATGTATTCATTTTATTTTTGGCTGTGTTGAGTCTTTGTTGCTGAGCACGGGCTTTTCTAGTTGCAGCGAGCAGGGCTACTTTTTGTTGTGGTCCGCGGGCTTCTCACTGTGGTGGCTTCTCTTTTTGTGGAGCACGGGCTCTAGGCACATGAGCTTCAGTTGTTGTGGCATGTGGGCCCTAGGGCGCAGGCTCAGAAGTTGTGGCGCACGGGCTTAGTTGCTCCGTGGCATGTGGGATCTTCCCAGACCAGGGCTCCAACCAGTGTCCCGTGCATTGGCAGGCAGATTCTTAACCACTGTGCCACCAGGGAAGCCCAATAATAGCTATGTTGATAATAACTCTGAAGAATTTAGAGAGCTTGTCATTTCATTTGTTATAATTTGGAAATTTGGAAGATTTGTTTTCTTTTTTTTTTTAACATCTTTATTGGAGTATAATTGCTTTACAATGGTGTGTTAGTTTCTGCTTTATAACAAAGTGAATCAGCTATACATATACATATATCCCCATATCTCCTCCCTCTTGCATCTCCCTCCCTCCCTCCCTATCCCACCCCTCTAGGTGGTCACAAAGCACCAAGCTGATCTCCCTGGGCTATGCGGCTGCTTCCCACTAGCTATCTGTTGTACATTTGGTAGTGTATATATGTCTACGTCACTCTCTCACTTTGTCCAAGTTTACCCTTCCCACTCTCTGTGTGCTCAAGTCCATTGTCTACATCTGTTTCTTTTTTTGTTTGTTTTGTTTTTCTTTTTTTGCGGTACGTGGGCCTCTCACTGTTGTGGCCTCTCCCGTTGCAGAGCATGGGCACCAGATGCGCAGGTTCAGCAGCCATGGCTCATGGGCCTAGCCGCTCCGTGGCACATGGGATCTTCCCGGACCGGGGCACGAACCCATGTCCCCTGCATCGGCAGGCAGATGCTCAACCACTGCGCCACCAGGGAAGCCCCACATCTGTGTCTTTATTCCTGTCCTGCCCCTAGGTTCTTCATAACCATTTTTTTTTTTTTAGATTCCATATATATGTGTTGGCATACGGTATTTGTTTTTCTCTTTCTGATTTACTTCACTCTGTATGACAGACCCTAGGTCCATCCACCTCACTACAAATAACTGAATTTCGTTTCTTTTTATGGCTGAGTAATATTCCATTGTGCCACATCTTCTTTATCCATTTATCTGTCAATGGACACTGAGTGTCCAAAATCACCAATATTATTCAACACTGTTTTGGAAGTTTTAGCCACAGTAATCAGAGAAGAAAAAGAAATAAAAGGAATCCAAATCAGAAAAGAAGTAAAGCTGTCACTGTTTGCAGATGACATGATACTATACATAGAGAATCCTAAAGATGCTACCAGAAACTACTAGAGCTAATCAATGAATTTGGAAAAGTAGCAGGATACAAAATTAATGCACAGAAATGTCTTGCATTCCTATACACTAATGATGAAAAATCTGAAAGGGAAATTAAGGAAACACTCCTATTTACCACTGCAACAAAAAGAATAAAATACCTAGGAATAAACCTACCTAAAGAGACAAAAGACCTGTATGCAGAAAACTATAAGACAGTGATAAAAGAAATTAAAGATGATACAAACAGATGGAGAAATATACCATGTTCTTGGATTGGAAGAGTCAACATTGTGAAGATGAGTATACTACTGAAAGCAATCTACAGATTCGATGAAATCCCTATGAAACTACCAATGGCATTTTTCACAGAACTAGAACAAAAAAATTCACAATTTGTATGGAAACACAAAAGACCCTGAATAGCCAAAGCAATCTTGAGCAAGAAAAACAGAGCTGGAAGAATCAGGCTCTTGAACTTCAAACTATACTACAAAGCTACAGTAATCAAGACTGTATGGTACTGCCATGAAAACAGGAATGTAGATCAATAGAACAGGATAGAAAGCCTAGAGATAAACCCACACACATATGGTCACCTTATTTTTGATAAAGGAGACAAGAATATACAATGGAGAAAAGACAGCCTCTACAATAAGTGGTGCTGGGAAAACTGGACAGTTACATGTCAAAGAATGAAATTAGAACACACCCTAACACCATACACAAAAATAAACTCAAAATGGATTAAAGACCTAAATGTAAGGTCAGACACTATCAAACTCTTAGAGGAAAACATAGGCAGAACACTCTATGACATAAATCACAGCAAGATCATTTTTGACCCACCTCCTAGAGAAATGGAAATAAAAACAAAAATTAACAAATGAGACCCAATGAAACTTGAAAGCTTTTGCACAGCAAAACAAGATGAAAATACAACCCTCAGAATGGGAGAAAATACTGCAATGAAGCAACTGACAAAGGGTTAATCTCCAATATTTTCAAGCAGCTCATGCAGCTCAATATCAAAAAACAAACAATCCAATCCAAAAATGGGCAGAAGACCTAAATAGACATTTCTCCAAAGAAGATATACAGATTGCCAATGAACACATGAAAGGATGCTCAATATCACTAATCATCAGAGAAATGTAAATCAAAACTGCAATGAGGTATCACCTCATACCAGTCAGAATGGCCATCATCAAAAAATCTACAAACAATAAATGCTGGAGAGGGTGTGGAGAAAAGGGAACCCTCTTGCACTGTTGGTGGGAATGTAAATGGATGCAGCTACTATGGAGGACAGTATGGAGGTTCCTTAAAAAATTAAAAATAGAACTGCCATACGATCCAGCAATCCCACTCTTGGGCATATACCCTGAGAAAACCATAATTCAAAAAGAGTGATGTACCACAATGTTCATTGCAGCACTATTTACAATAGCCAGGACATGGAAGCAACCTAAGTGTCCATTGACAGGTAAATGGATAAAGAAGATGTGGCATATATATACAATGGAATATTACTCAGCCATAAAAAGAAACGAAATTCAGTTATTTGTAGTGAGGTGGATGGACCTAGAGTCTGTCATACAGAATGAAGTAAGTCAGAAAGAGAAAAGTAAATACCATATCCCATGACATATATATGGAATCTAAATATATATATATATGGTTCTGAAGAACCTAGTGGCAGGAGAGGAATAAAGACGCAGACATAGAGAATGGACTTGAGCACACGGGGTGTGGGAAGGGTAAGCTGGGATGAAGTGAGAGAGTGGCATGGACATATATACAGTACCAAATGTACAATAGATAGCTACTGGAAAGCAGCTGCATAGCCCAGGGAGATCACTTCCGTGTTTTGTGACCACCTAGAGGGGTGGGATAGGGAGGGAGGGAGGGAGATGCAAGAGGGAGGAGATAAGGGGATATATGTATATGTATAGCTGATTCACTTTATTATAAAGTAGAAACTAACACACCATTTTAAAGCAATTATACTCCAATAAAGATTTAAAAAACAAAATTACCAATGGCATTTTTCACAGAAATAGAACAAAAAATTTCACAATTTGCCTGGAAACACAAAAGACCCCAAGTAGCCAAAGCAATCTTGAGAGCGAAAAACAGAGCTGGAGGAATCAGGCTCTCGGACTTCAGACTATATTACAAAACTACAGTAATCAAGACAGTATGATACTGGCACAAAAACAGAAATACAGATCAATGGAACAGGATAGAGAGCCCAGAGATAAACCCACCCACATACAGTCACCTTATTTTTGATAAAGGAGGCAAGAATATACAATAAAGATTGGTTTTCTGGTGCAGATAGTTTTCTTCTCCAGCCTTGCTTTTTCCTTTTGCTGTTCATTTATCTTTTCTCCATTCAAGGTCATTCTAGTTAGACAGAAAGTGCAGCAATATACTACATCTTAAAATATTTAGGCTCTTTGACCCAAAGAAATTGACTGAATTGGGACAGCTACAACCTGTACTTTACTGCATGATGTAACTTAATAAAACCTTTGCAGGAAAAGCTACAAACACTCATAAGTCATCAACCTTGAAAAGAAACATACCAGCCTGGTGGATGTTAAGAGCCTGGCATGTTAAATCTGTTTCCATATAGTGGAATCTGAAACCAAGTGGGATCCTGTGGGGCTCCTGGGTCACAGAAGCCTTTCTGAGTCCCAGGTTTCTTTTAGGGAACAGACTCCAGCCTCCATGACCTTCCCTGAGTTCCAAAGGGCTGATTCTAACAGTTGCTAATCCAGGAAGGGAAGGGATACAAAGACAAGGGAGGGGCAGCTGAGATATAATAGCACAGCCTTGGGCCAGGGTCCTCGTTGCCTCAAGGAATACACATAACAATGTCTTTAAGCTCTTTGTAGAATTAAAACCCAACAAATGGAAGATGTCAGCATTCTTCATACCAGAGAAGACTACCTGAGGCCAGAGTAAAGTAATCAGAGAAACTCATCCAGATTACATGAGACCAGATTAGAGGAGCGCAGGTCCTGCACACATGCAAATCCTATCAACAACCTCATACTTGAACTATTGCTATATAACTCCTCATCAAATCCTCCTGGGTTGAGACACATCGTTTTTCAAGGCAGTAGCCCATTGTGTCCCCCTCTGCCTAGCAAAGCAATAAAACTACTCTTTCTACTTCACCCAACACTGTCTCTGAGATTCCATTTGGCACTGGTGCACAAAGGCCGAAATTTCAGCATGAAATCCACAACATAAAACACAATCCAGGTGCTGGCAATTCCTTCTAGAATGACATTGTAGCATGCAGAGGTTAGCACTGAGTGTTACTGTTGAGCATACCTTCTTATTCCAAACTACCATCCTGGTCCCTAAATAATCTACTCAACATACAGTAGAGCAGACAGACAAAGTAAATGAGCTGTTTGTGTCAGAGGCCTTGCCCATGAAACCCAGATAAGTCAGGGTGTGGTGCAGACTCAAAGTTGGCAAGCACAAAGTAGAGTGGCATAGTGGATTAGCAATCAGATTATCTGGCCTCACATTTCATCTTTACCATTGATTAGCTGTTGGGCCTTGGATAAGAGTGTCATTATCTCTTAATTCCAATTTCTTCAGCTAAAAAGACAAAGCATTTGACTCATTGATTTCTTAAGGTTATTTCAAAATAAAGCATTCTCTCATTGCAAATTGTGAAAAATATGTCCAATGTGTCCTCTTATTTTTATATATTTTAGAATACTCTTCTAGAGCTGTAAAGCATTGGTGCAGCAGTCTGATCATGGTCAGTGTGTGTAGAGAGATGCTATGGGCTACAACAGTGGCTTCCACCAAAGACAGTGCAGTGAGAAAAAGGGTTTGCTTTCTGTGGACATGGTCGTCATTATTGTGAAGTGTTAAGGAAGCCGTTTGCTTCCTGCATCTTCATTCTAGAAAGGGAGGCTGAGACCCCAGTATTATTGTCCTGTGTGGACTTTAACTTTCAGTTAACTAAAATCTAACAAGGGAAGGTCTCTCATTTTCACACTGTTCAAGTGTTTCTTTTAGGATCAGTGACATAGAAGAATCTTTCAGGTGGATTACTTAAAATGGTTTACCCAGAGCACTAGTACACTAATATTCTACGTTAAATGTGAATTTTGTTCAGATCTTAGAAATAGCATGAAAAGATAAAAAGAAGTTTTACCTTTAATGAAATGCAGTTCACTGGGTGAGTGGTGAAGAAAGGAAAACAGGCATGAAGTGTGTGTAAATGAATATGTGTATCTGTCTAATATGTCTAAGTAGGGGTTTATGTGTGGGAGGTGTTCAAATTATTGTATGAGTTGGTGTGTGAAAAGCCTTGAATAAAATTAAAGAGAGAGAGGATAAACGTTAAATAATTAGGAACACCAAGTGGTCACTGCCATTCACTAAAGTGACTCACTTTTCTTAAGAAGGTGATGAAAGTAGTATTCCACGGAAGAGTTTAAAAATGACTCAGTTTAAATATTAGAAAATTAAAGAACAATTTGCATGTCTGTCTTCAGGGTCCTCACTGGCCTCACTGTATAAGAGACTTTGAAATTTTAGTTCAGAAACCAGAGGAAAACTATCTGGAGAATAAAAGATATTTCCTAAAGGGATTCCAGTAATCCATGGCTTTGCTAAGATGTCACTATCTTCAGAATAACTTTTCTGATGATATTTTTTTCTGTATTTTATACTCCAAAATAAGACTGAAGCGGTAACTATATCATTTTAAAAATTTGAAAATTAAAAAAAAATTGAGTATATCATTTAAAAAATTTGAATTAAACCACGTGATTTTCTGAGTTTCTTTTGGAGTCAAGGCTAAAGTTGAATTTAGTTTTATGCAAACAACACACCTAGAATCAGATAGCTGTGCCTCAGATTTTGACCCAGAGTAGGATAAGCCTCCTGTTCCTTCCCTGTACCCCCTTTTCAGTTAGAAAGAATTTTTTTTCATTTTCTCGTTTATACTTAGGGAAACAGACAAATTTCATTTAAAAAAACAGGTTGTATGTGTGTGTGTAAAATTTAGAAAAAGAGTCAAATAATAGTACCTTCATTTAACAGATTAATAATCTTATGCCTGGAGAAGTTAAGCAAAATGCTCAAAGAGGAAAACAACTAGCTAGTGACAGAACTCAAAAGATAATTTAGTTCTCTTGCTTATCAATTCATTGTCTCAACCCTATCTTTCAGGTGGTAGACTGCTTCAACATTGAAGGATGGCAGGGATGAGTCCAATGGAAATTTTTGCATAAAATCAGCTCAGTGATAGCTTATGTAAGCTTCAGGCAGCAGAAAAATTGTTAAAATAGTGACCTTTGGAAGTTTATTTCACTGTAGTCTGTATATTGGAAATGAAAAGATTAAACAGGAATATAAGAAGTGTTTTGACCTGGGGGGTGATTAAACATGTTACTCAGGGAGTATTGTGGCATCTAGAACTATGCCCATCATGGGCCTCTTCAGCTCCAAATGCAATCAAATGGTTACCTGGTCCTCCAGAGAGAACAGAGTCTACTCTTCTTTTATTTTTATATATTCACCAACACAGATGAGTAAAACAAAGAGGCAGCCAGGCAGAAAACATAAATTGCTCAGAGCTGCAGGAGAAAGAAAATTTCAAGCACATGTAAATAGAAAAGGAACTTTTCCTAGTTTATGAGCAAGGTTTTCGCAAAGCAAGTGGAAGAGAGAGTTATTGCTCACCAAACAGTCCATATGCTAGTCTACATTTCCCAAACTCCCTCATACTTAGATTATAGTTGGGTTGGGCACAAGTGAAAGGTTCTGGCCAGTGGCCTATAAGCACAAGTAATAGTGATGTAGGTGGATCACTTCTAGTCACAGGAAACAACAGATGTTTATTCTCCATGTTCTTTCTTCCTTCTGTTGCAGTGAGAGTAGAGATCATGTGTCCAGGGAACAAAGACCTCAGGTCTATAAATCTAGGTCGTTGAGACACTGCTTGGAAGGGAAACGCAGAGGACTTTGCACGGGGAGAAAAAGGATAACATCTATGTTAAGCTACTAAGATTTCTGGATTTCTCCTGCATATATTAAATCAATTTAATTTATATTACTTAATATAAAATTCGTACAGATTCATAAATGGTAACATCTTACAGTCAGTATGTTAAATGAGATAATATAAAATATATATATTTAAGGGCACAGTAATGCTCAAAATATTTATATTTCCTTTCTGATCAGTCCTTTTTTTTTTTTTAAGCATGAACTAGTTTAGCACAGTCACCAAGTGCAGAGTATTGCACTCTGCACCAGAGGGGCAGAGTATCGCACAATTCAAGAAGAACCCTATCCATGTTCAATTTTCCCTGATAGTCACAAAAATTGTGTTTTGTAACCAGTTTATTTGAATCAAAATATAAACAAGGTCCAACAACAACAAAAGAAGTAATAGAAACCAGATCACCATAAAATTCATTCTTTAACCAAAGCTGGCTAAGGCCTCTCATCTGTTCCTTTGTGTAGCAATTGATAATTAATATCAGAATATCACTATATCTTTGTTGACATGTTACATATATTATCTCCTGTGTTAACTACATAGTGGAATGTGTTCAACTGTCACTCCATAGAATAAATTCAGTATTTTATAAGTAACCCTTTATTGTCTTTACAAAGTCCTATATAAACAAAGCCCTGCAGGTATACAGGGTGATTGAAGGATGTCTGGATTAAGCGGGTCCTGTTCAAATGTAGCAATCAATATCCACATGCCCCAGTGGCAAAGCTAGGTAATCAGTTTCCATTCGAGAATATTTTAAAGAGCTATGCAAATGTAAGTCATGGTCAATATTTTATCTTTGCTTAAGTTACTGTTCTGATATAAAAGAAATACAGAAATCGAAAGACAATTTTAAAAAATGGTGCATTCCACAGACTAAAGAATATCACACAAAAAAATAAAAACATCAGAACTTCAAGAAGTCATTTCAACAGAATGATTGTGTCTGAGTGAACAGTATTCTGCATGTAAAATCCAGTTAAGCTCCATTAATTGATTTCAAGAGGATATAACTGAAAAGATTCCTTGAAAGAATGTCTTTGTTTTTTGTTGTAATAAATAGCATTTGCCATAGCTTTTCTTCAGCTTCTCTATATTTGCTGTCATTCATTCAAGTAAACAAAAACCAGAGCCAATATCATGGTCACATATAATAACCATCTCATTTGGGAAAGAAGGCTAACTTGAAAGAGATCACTTGGAAGATATAAATTTTAAATCCTTCCTCTTAAAAGTGACTGGAGTTCCCAACTAAATAAAACAGCTGGATCTTTTAGCAATAATCCCCTCCCTTCAAAACAAATAGTCGGATAACACAGACAGAGATGGTAATTGAAAAAGGCTCCAGCACTAATTAAGTTGAGCTGAAACAATAGTTTCTGCAGGTACCATTTCTTTCAACTCCCAATGGCCTATCTCTTGGTTTCAACAACTAACAAAAGACTAACAAAAATAAAAGTGCTTACAATTCTAATAATCACTGAGTAACTGATGAAGTATATTTCTCTTTTGGTACTGGCACATGGGTACACAGATAGCTCAGTGAAATAAAACATTTAGAAATAGAGCCACGTACAGAAATTTAGTATCTGATAAAAATGGCATTCAAATAACTCAGGGAAAGATGAAATATTAAAACATGTAGGTGCACAACTGCATCCTCATTAGAAAAAAAGATAGCACTGTATCCAGACCTCATGTTATACATAAAAATAAACTTCAAGTGACTCAGAGCTCTAAAAGAAAAAAAAAAAAAAGAAACAACACAATACTAAAAGGAAATATAACTGACATTTTAAACTCAGTGTGAGGTAAGTTGTTTTTTTTTTTTAATTTTCAAACTGAGTCAAAAATCCTGATACATTAGAAGTTTATAATAAATTTGGTTACATAAAAAATAAAATCATCAATAAAATAAAAAAAAAACTTAAAAACTGGGAGAAAAGATTTTCAATATCTTATCACAGAAAATAGGATGCTATCTTAGTATGTAAAGAACTCTTAAGAATCAAGGAAATAAATACCAAAAATTTAAGAGAAAAATAGGCAAAAGGCATGGACAGTCTCGAAAATACACAGTTGCCCCTAAAACATGAAGAAATGTTCAGTTTTCACTCATTAAAAATGGAAATGTATATTAAAACTACACTTAGATACCAGAATCAAAACAAATCCATTTTCCTGTAAGGTCTTGATTTGAGATTCACTGACAGGTGGTGTTAGTCTTTAGCCCACAAAAAATTCTAGTGGCTATTCATCAATCAGAAAGTGTTCTGTTTCTGGAATAGTTAAAATCACCATGGGGAACTTACAATTGTATTGTCAGGAACAAAAGGCAGCATTAGTTAACCAAACAAAAGTGAATCTTTTAGTAAGCAAGAAATAGCTTTTGTCTTTTAATCACTACTACTCTATAAACTCGTCTTCCATTTTTTTTTGCTTTTTTTCTTTATTATAGCTTTCCTTTGTTCTTTGAAAATCAAAGAAATACATGAGAGTTCTTAAATGTAAGCATCAAAGCCTCTATTCTTGCAAAGAATATATAATCTGGAAAGACAATGCATAAAGAAAAATGCTATTTTTCCTTAAAAAACGAGTGTGAGATAAATGGGAACTAAATTTATAAGAAATTGATTACACCCCTCTCATCCATCTGGTTGAATAAGCATACAGTAATTCCCCTACAATGGACCTTCAAGGTGCGAACTTCCAAAGATGCCAACATGTGTTTGCATGTCCAATCAAATAAGTTAGTTCACGTGTCTGGTGTACATTGTCACGTGCATGCATCCTCTACAAGTAGTTGTGCTTTTGTGTAGTTTACTGTACAGTACTGTATAGAGTACAGTACTACAGTATCTTTATTTCAAGCCCAAGATGTCCGGAAGCAAGCATAGAAGCAGTGGTGATGAGAAAAAAGCAGCGGCCTAGAGAAAGGATAAAGAGAGAAAAGAGGAAGAAGTAACTGAAGAACCAAAGAGATTGATGATGCAGGAAATGACAAGGGGATTTTCTTTATCTGAGGAGGCACTGTTAGCTTTTGAGGCACAGGACCCGAACGTAGAGCAGTACAAGAAGTTTGCAGCAACCATTCAGAATGCAATACAGTGCTATCGTGTCATCTATCATGAGAAAAAAAGAGCTACTACCCAGACATCACTAGATCGTTTTTTCAAGAGGGTAGATAGAACTGAATCCAGCGAGGAACCAGAACCTCTGCCATCAACGTCAGGCGTGAGTGAAATTGCAGCTTGCTCTCCATCTCCTATTGCTGATGATCCTTCAGCTCTACCATCTCCCACCTCTTCTCCCTCCCCCAGTCAGTAACTCTCTTCTTGCCTGTTCACTCGATGCCAGCCCCTGTATGCCAGCTGTTGTACTGTACTACTGTACTTTTCAAGGTACTGTACTATAAGATTAAAAATGTTTTCTTTATTTTTTGTTGTTTATGTATTATTTGTGTGAAAAGTACTATAAACCTATTACAGTACAGTACTAGATAGCTGATTGTGTTAGTTGGGTACCTAGGCTAACTTTGTTGGATTTATGAACAAATTGGACTTACTAATGCACTCTCAGAACGGAACTCATTCATTTATAGGAGACTTACTGTATTATTTTTCGAGCTGAGAATTTTCATTGGCCATGTCTCTGCTTTGACATTTCTTCTGAGACTTCAAAATACCATCTCCAGACTATGCAGTAGTGTCACCTGGGTTGCTTCTTAAAAATGGAGATTCTTGCCCCAAACTAGACTTAGAAAATCAGAGGATCTGAGAGCAAAGCCATGGAGTCTATATTTTAATAAGCTCCTAGTGTGATGACTATATATGAGAAAGATAAATACTAAAATGCTGCCCTATTCTTCATTGGTGATTCTTAGTTGTCTGCTCCTGGGAACTTTCCGTTTATCTTAACAATAGTAATAGTCATAGCTATCATTTCATTAGTGCTCACATTGAGCTAAGCAATCTACATTTACTATTCAATTTAATCTTCACAACAGTGTTCTGAGGGACGTATTTTTATGACACATCTAGGGTGAGGATATTTAACTTCAGAGTGTGTAACTAACCTGCTAGCTATTCTGTAAGCTAGTAAACTCAGAACTAGTATTCCCTTCCAGTTGTGTTAGACTACAAAGCCCAAGATCTTAACTGCTATTATGCAACTTTCCATTCAATAAAGCTTTCTGGTAGATTTCTAGATAGATAGATAGATAGATAGATAGATAGATAGATAGATATGCACAGATAATTATTTATGGATAAATGGAACAATGCATAAACATATACATAGATAAACTGTATGGGAGAAGTAATGAGTACCATGAGGAAGTATAGAGAAAGTAAGTGCTATGAAATAGGATAAAGGAGAAATGGAAAATTCTGCCTTGGAGGGTAACGTTTCATGAAGGGGAAGGCGTTTCTAAACTAGGCCATGAAGACTAAGCAAAAAATACACAAGTGGAGATCCACAGAGTAGATTTCATATGGATGAAATATGAATGAAGAGATAGAGGGAGGAAAGCATGGAGATGGTAGAATATAAAGAGGGTACGTCACAATGTGGAAAGTAGATAGTAGAAGATAATAGTAAAAAACAGGACTAGACATTTAGGTTGAAAGAAGATCACACTGGGCCTTAAATGCTAGTTTAATTATTTGAACACTATTCAGGAGGGAAAGAAAAGTTTACAATAACTTCAGTTATTATCAGTCCCTCTTTCTTTGCTTTGTTCAGGCTATTCTCTTTGCCCAAAGCATCCTTTCTTTGATCATCTGCCTGTAAAACTATGCATTCTTTAAAACTTATTTCAAATGTCATATCTTCTCTTTTTCCTTGAAAGCTCTCTATTGTACATCTCTCCTGAAAGCTTATTATTTATCTTTGTCCTCTTATAACTATATCCATGCCTTGATTTTAGCAATTAAAAATTAGGGCTTTGGCATCAGATACCGCCTGGGTTAGAATCCTACCTCCACCAGTTGCTATCTGAATCATCATAGTTGAATGATTCAAACCCCATGTGCCTCAGTTGTCTTATCTGTAAAATAGAGATTAATAGCACTACCTGACATGATGAAAAGGAATTATTAAGTAAGCTTTATAAACTGTTATATTAGTTTCTGTAATGTAGTAAATGTTCTGCAAACACTAGCTATTAACTGCTACTATCGTGGCACTTATTGTTTGTATTGTTATCAGCCTACATCTTTCTTACTAAAGAGTAATTTCTTTAAAGGCAGAAATGTATCTGAGCATAAATGGGGAAAAGACCTAGAAGATTCGTTTGTACAAAGTTGGGACTCAACATATGTTAACTAGTTGTGTTAGGAGTATTAGAGTGACAAAGTGAGAATTCTATGGTGAACCTTAAGACCCCAGACTAAATCAGGGAATATTTCAGGGTAAGAAGTCTTCTTAGGACCTGTGCCACCTGGATTACTTTTCTGTCTAAATCCAAATGGTCAACTCTCATATTTCAGAAATGTCCATTATTAGAATGAAGTAGAAATGTTAACACAAGCTGTCTTATGCAAGCAATTTTACTTATACATATTGTGAAATTTAACAATTTTAGGTAGTAACTGCCAAGATCGCTTTTGCCCACAGGAGGTACTGGGCTATCTCAGTTCTGGGAGAACATACTGACTTTTTGTAGTATTTTTTTCTGGGTCTTCCAATTTTCATTATGGTGTTGAATCTGGTCTTTGCATTTAAGACTTGACTTAATGGTCATGTTTGAAGCCTGAGGAATTTTACACAGGATATTCAGGTATAATATAATATCTTTTTTTCACAGTGTGGCAGTAGTTTTAAGTTTGGGTTAGTGCCTGGGTGAAGGGAATTATTAAGTAGCTATCATATATTAAGTTCAGATTAAATTTGACTCATAATATTTACCCAAGCAGTCAAAATATTTTTCTTATGAAACTGGAAGTAAAGAAAAGAAAGTATATTTAAAGAATGCACTTTAGCAAAGCTTTATTCTGATTTTCATGTCTCTGGAGACCAATTTCAACGAAAAAATTCCCACAAGACCGAGGATCATGGGGAAAAAGTGCAATGCTGGTGCTTTACATAATTTCCAGCAAATACAGTTTTCAGCACTCATGTACTCAGCATCTTTGAAATAGACCAATGTTTTGTTTTTCTCTCACAGCACTGACCAAAATGGGCCTCTGAAGACAGCTATACTATCAAGGGAAGCTCTGGTATGATTAAAGATGTGAACAGTGCTCCAACCTAAATTTTTATGTAGAACCTTACTGGATATGAGGGGATTACCCCGTGCTCTTTTTATTATATGCACAGGGGCCATCACAAGAAAGAGAATTACAGTCACTGAATGATGATGATTATGATGATAATAATAATAATAGCCAACATTGTCATACATTTACTGTGTACTAAGCACTATCATAAACATGCAGAGAAATAAGCTCATTTAGTCTTCACAGTAACTGTATGAGTAACTATTATGATCTTGATTTTACAGATGAAAGGGCACAGAGGGGTTACTTGCACAAGTAAGTAGCTGAGCCAGAATTTCAATACTGACCACATGGACCCACAGCCCATGACTTTAACCATTATACTAAACTTACTATACTATACCATACTATTCTACTCTATTGTAAATGCTTTTTTTCTCCCAAAAAGTGTCGATTTAATTTAATTTACACCTAATCTTGTACTAAAAACTAGAGTGAAAATGCTTAATTAAGGAGAAAAATTAATTCCCTGGAATATTTTAATCATGGAAAGTGTAGGACCGTTATCATTCTTCATTCTTCACTTAAGTATTTCTTGAGCATTTGTCATGTGCCAGATACTCAGCTGAGACCAGAGTTACAGCAGAGACGAAGACAAATAGGAACTGGACACTCAAGGAGCTATGGTAAAAAAAATGATAATAAACCAGGAAACAAACAAATCAACCTTAGTGCTATGAGGGAAATAAAATGGGTGATATGGAAGAAAGTGACCCAGTGGAATGGCTGCTTTAATAGCATGGGAAGAAAAATCTCTTTGGTGGGATGACATTTGAGTTGAGTTCAGAGTTGTGAGAAGGGGCCACCCTGGGCTGATGTGGAGCAACAGAAGCAGATCAGCTGTGAAGGCAAGGGACTCTTTGGCATTTAGCAAACAGTAGAAAACTTTGAGCCACAAGTCATGGCCCATTTTCAGGAGGTTGAATATAAATGGGGATGCAAATTAGTCCTGCTTCTTGTTCCAATGCTATGAAACAGAGATCTAATTAGCATAAATGGGAAGTCACCAGCTTGTCACCACATGAACATGAAGGATCTTTATTTTAACAACATGTGTGGGGTATTATTTTTCTGTGTAAAGAATACATTACCATGTAAACAGTTTAATAATGTCTCAATCATTTATGAATATAACCAACTTTTATTAGGTAAAAAGTTTCAAATTAAAAAAATCTGAACACAAAACCATAAATGTCTTTTAATCCAAATTATGATTAATATAAATATTTTTAAAATGCTGGACTAAAATGGACACAATTCCATGAAATGCTAAAAGAAGTTATCTCTAGGTAGAAGAACCTTGAATTTAGATTTTCCAAATTTGGGTTAATGATTTTAAATAACTGTCCAGAAATAGATAAATAATTAAATATGTTATGGAACCTGACTATAATGAATTTCTAGACAACAAATAAAAGGATATTTGCAGTAACATAGGGACTCCCAACCCTCTTTCCTTTGGTTTTACCTACAAAAAAAGACTTAAATAGAGCTCTCTTTATAAAAGTAGAAACAAACTTAAATTTTTGTTATCCTATGACTCATGGTTTTTTAAAAAGAAGAAAAAATATTCAGATATTTTTAGAATCATTTTTAAAATTAGTAATTTCTTAAGATTTATTATGATTTTTGTCTGTTTTATTTGCAAAATGTTGAAGTAAATTACTTAAAATGTGTTGCAACAGGAAACATATTTTGACAAATGAAAGATATAAGTACAATTAAAAGTATGATACTGGGCCTCCCTGGTGGCGTAGTGGTGGAGAGTCCGCCTGCCGATGCAGGGGACATGGGTTCATGCCCCGGTCCGGGAGGATCCCACATGCCGCGGAGCAACTGGGCCCATGAGCCATGGCCGCTGGGCCTGCACGTCCAGAGCCTGTGCTCCGCAACGGGAGAGGCCACAACAGTGAGAGACCCGTGTACCACAAAAAGAAAAAAAAAAGTATTATATTTATTTTTTTACAGCTATTTGAATTTTTTAATTAATTATTTATTTTTGGCTGTGTTGGGTCTTTGTTGCTATGCGTAGGCTTTCGCTAGTTGTGGCGAGCGGGGGCTACTCTTCCTTGCAGCGCGCGTTTGTTGCAGAGCACAGGCTCTAGGCGCATGGGCTCAGTAGTTGTGGCGCACAGGCTTAGCTGCTCTGTGGCATGTGGGATCTTCCAGGACCAGGGCTCAAACTCGTGTCCCCTGCATTGGCAGGTGGATTCTTAACCACTGTGCCACCAGGGAAGTCCTGATACTTATTGATAAAAAGAAAAACAGCAAACTTGTTTTAAAAACCAAAATTTAATCAAACCTCAATCACCCAATATGCTTTAGGAAAGGAAAAATATAATTTAAAGTTACCCTATTTCTGATGATCTATGTAAAGTTTCATAGGTTATACTATTTAATCCTAGCAATGACAGATAGGAAATATAATTAGAACCAATTTTATAGAATAAAAACCTGGATTTTAGAGATGACAAGCAAACTATTAATATCATGTAAGTGAAAACTGTGAGATTCACAACCAGTTTTGCCAGACTTCAAAACCTTTATTATTCTACTTTACTATACATGGAACTATGAGGGAAGAGGACTCAGTACAAGAGAGAAAATCCTTGATAATTCAAATTTATGAATAACTGAATTTTGACCCAAAATATATGTTTTCCCTAAATTCAGAAATCTTTTGGAATGGTATATATCTTCATTTCTGACTCAATGAGGATCACAGAATAAATTAACCTAATACTTATTTGATAACTGGGAATTCTGAAGACACTGGAGCCAGTATTTCATACCATCAAATCTCACAAGTATGAGAAATACAAACATTTCTTTAAGAAATCGTTTTATGTTACAAATTCTTTTGAGGCAAAACAAACAAACAAACACACAAACAAACACTTTTAAAAGACTGCTTGAGGGCTTCCCTGGTGGTGCAGTGGTTGAGAGTCCAACTTCTGATGCAGGGGACATGGGTTCGTGCCCCGGTCCGGGAAGATCCCACATGCCATGGAGCGGCTAGGTCCATGAGCCATGGCCACTGGGCCTGCGCGTCCGGAGCCTGTGCTCCGCAGCGGGAGAGGCCACAACAGTGAGAGGCCCGCGTACCGCAATAAAAAAAAAAAAAAAAAAAAAAAAAAAAAAAAAGACTGCCTGAAGTATAATACACTGCTGATGAGAAAGGAAACATGACTCACGAGAAGAAGCCCCAGAGGCTTAATTCTGATTCATAACACTCATTTTTCCTTGCGTTGATGAACGTACACTATTCTCCTTCTGTGTATGAGCATTAATACCATTAAATTGAAGATGACTGGTTCACTACTATTGTTCAGTATGGCAGAGATAAAGTTGGACAAGTCACATCCCCAGAGATCCCAGGCTGTGGATTCTCCTATTGGATCTCCATCAAAACACATGCATGGCTATCATGGGTCAATGGTGACTCCTCTGCATTTTCTTCATTTAAGTATAATTCTCACAGAGCTTGGAACACTCTTAGCAAAGGGTCTTGACCCAAACCCAAAAAGCTCTGATCAAAGGCCAGGACTCCTGAGGATAGACCTCAGGTTTAACCCCAGATGATCTTGTCTATGAGAATCATCTATTCAGAGGAATACAAAAAGGAAACACTGAAGAAGAACCAGGAAAACTCTTGTGAAAAGACAACTCTTTAATAAGAACATACACTGTGGGTGGGATGTAAATTGGTACAGGCACTATGGAAAACAGTATGGAGGTTCCTCAAAAAATTAAAAAGAGAACCACCATATGACCCAGAAAATTCACTTTTGGGTAATTACCCAAAGAAAACAAAAACACCAATTTGAAAAGATATGTACACCCCTATATCCATTGCAGCATTATTTACAATAGTCAAGATATGGAAGCAACCTAAGTTTCCATCAACAGATGAATTAATAAAGATGTACACACATACACACACACTGGAATATTACTCAGCCGTTAAAAAATGAAATCATGCCATTTGGGGCAACATAGATGGATCTAGAGGCTATCATGCTAAGTGAAATAAGTCAGACAGAGAAAGACCAATACCATGATTTTCTCACTTATATGTGGAATCTAAAACAAAACAAAACAAATGAACAAACAAAACAAAAACAGACTCACGGATTTAGAGAGCAAATAGGTGGTTGCCAGAGGGGAGGTGAGTGGGGGATTGGGTGAAATAGGTGGAGGAGATGGAGGTACAAACTTCCAGTTTAAAACAAATAAGTCAGGGGGTATAAAATACAGCACAAGAAATATGGTCAATGTTACTGTAATAATTTTGTATGGGGACAGAGGGTTATCAGACTTATAGTGATGACCATTTCATAATGTATTTAATTGTCGAATCACTACATCGTACATCTGAAACTAACATAATATTGTACAACTGTATTTCAATTAAAAATAATCAACAAAAATGACACTAAAGAATCACCTTATTTCAAAATTAAACTGATGAATTAGGACATCAAAAGAATCTCAGTCTAGATATGGGATAGAAATTGTCTTTAGATCCCCCACTTCTTTCTCATTCCTTTTTTTAGTCAAAATATTTTATGGACCCTTTTGTAGGTGTACTGACTTGTCCTCATGGGCAAGTGCTCTCCATTGAAGACCCTCCTCCCCCAGTTCTCCATACTGTCCCTGCTTATAACACTGTCACTTCTTGCTATTAAAACTTTCCTATCTGTGTCCATTTCCTCACCTCTGCTTACTGCTCAAAGACGATGGGTTACAAACAAATCAACCTGTTTTATTCAACTATCCATTTCCATAATTTTGCTAATTTAAAATGTATGTGTCTAGAAAGAATCACACTTTCAAGAGGCTGAAGTCTTTAGCCAACTAGCATGTCTGTGTCAGTCTATTTTCATCTCTGGGTGGCCTACCTTTCTTTGCATGGCACCAATCCCAGAAGAAAGCAAAAAGGCTCTGATCCCGAAACAGAACGAGGCTAAGATTAAAGAATCAGAAAGTAGAAATAATTTTACAATAGCAAAGTAAATTGGCAAAAAAGAACAGGAAGTGTCTAATAATCATTCTTTTATTCATGTTCCATTTCTGGCTTTATTTGTATATTAATATTGCAGATGCATCAGTGACATAACAACTTGAACACTGAGTAGTTTTGTGTATAGGTAATTTTTTTAAATTAACCCATTTTCTAACCTCTTGTAGATGTTGAGGATTTTGAACTTAAATAATAATAAATACATATGCTGTGGACCCAGGAAATGTTGTCCATGAAGAAGCAATGGGTCCTAGATTAGCACCTAGTGTAGACTGGTGAAGAACGAAGGCTCTATGTCAGTTCTGAAAAGAGAGCAGGGTCATCCATCATTAAGAGGTAGGTGGTAGAGATTTTTAGGATAGAAGTAAAAGCCAAAAAAAAAAAAAAAAAGAAGGAGAGGATAGGTTAGCATTAAACAAAACAAAACAAAAAAACCACCCAGTACATTCTAAAAAAATAAAAGCAAGCTAGGATGTGCACACCGAAATATGAGAGGGGGCTACATGCTCAGAACTAAGAAGATACTCGCGGCATTTATGTCACGTTTTACCACTGGCAAAGATCCCTTACATCATTTTCCTATTTTATATTCACAAAGGAGTGAGTAGACAATAATATGCTGAGTTAACAAAATAGGGTGTCCTGAAATAAATGGTTTGAAGTCAAATGGCTTGGTTCAAGGTCACAAAATAAGTAACTGGCAGATCTAGGCATCACATCATGCTTATGACTCAGATCTTTATATGCTCCTGATAATAATTATCATTATACTGGATAATTGTGTTGTACCTTATGTTTTGCAAACATCTAAGGATACTATCTTTTCTTGAATCTGACCAATGCAGAGAATTCTAGGCTGAAGGAAGTTAATGCCAGCTGGATTGACAGGTTAGGAATCTCAGAGAAATTCCTATATGAAGCCAATATGTTAGAGCTTGTATCTATGCAGAAAAAGAGTCCTCTTTATCTAAGATGTAAGCACCTGAAAAAAGTAGCTGTGGGTTGTAGCACAGTACAAATATTTTGGGGTCCCAGGTGACTTTGGCCTAGAAGTGGCAGTTTTGGCCACAAGATGACATTCTTGATTATTTTTTCTTATTTGGTCAAAATCTTAGTTATTAATTCCACTTCTGAACAGGTAGAGTCAATCAAATTTGAAAATATACGTATTGCTTTGGCAAATATCCCACCATCATATCTGCCTTCTAATTTTAGCCTTTCTAGAATTATCTTAGCTACAGAGAACTACTACTTTATCTAAGAGCATGCCCTTCCCTGGGCGGGCCACACCCAATAACTGATGGAGGTATAGTATAAAGGCCCAGCTATTTTGACTCAACATGGGAGAACTCTGACAGTGACAGACCATTATGTTTCAGAGCTCTCTGTGGTGCTAACTTTGTCATCAAGACTTCATCATAGCAGTTCAACTTTTCCCTCTGCTCAATCTAGTTTCCTTCCCCTTCCTTCCATGGGTATTGATCCCAAGGACATTCTTTAATAAATATTAATAAATATCCTACCCCTATGCCAGTCTCAGGGATTGCCAACCACAAGACCTGACTTGTGCCAATCGATGCCATAAATGAAATGAGAAAAGAGAAAATAATGCCAGGTTTTAGTACTAGACTACTTGTTGCGCAAAGGCAGGGAGTACTTTATCCTTATATTAGAAGGAGCACAGACAGCACCCTGGTACCATGTGGCAGTCCAATTTTAAAACTGTCTGAGAGGAAAAGTGGGATGCATACTGGTAGAAGGGAATGCACTAGCTGGTGTGAATGGAACAGGCATTTGAAAAGTATATGGGTCACAGAAACCATAAGGACTGATTATTATATTTGACCTCCTCTCACCATAATGAACTAAATTAGTTTAGAATTGTACAAAGACATTAGCTTAAAAATAATCATGCCTTTTCTGCTAAGCTAAGATACAAAAACACAATGTCTCAAGCTCATGGTCAGGTCTAAACAAACACCTGATAATTCAAAAGGTTAGGATACATTATGCTTGAGTTATTGAAATGACAACTTATTTGTGCCTCAGGGAAGCTCTTTGCATTGAAGTGAGGTAAATAGTGAGATTTTATAGGCAAGCTTACATTTTTAAACTCCTTTGTCAGTTTTCCTTTTTCTTAGGGCTGACTTAACACAAAGTGACCATAACTTCACTTGTGTAAGCAGTGGGTTAAGAAATAAAAATTCTGTTTTAAAAGTTCATTGTTGTATACAACAATAGCAAAATATCCTCAACTCACTGGTCATACACAATTGGCTGTTTGGATTGCTATTCTGAGGAGGAGTATAAGGTATCAGAGGAAGAGAAAGGCATGACTGAAGAGAGATGTTTGCCCAAAGCACATGGGAAACACAAGTGAAATCATGCAAATAAAGAATCTTTCTTCATCATAGAACTCAGGATGAATAAATGAAAGTTGAGAGCTTCTAATAAGAAACAAGGGGAAGAAACTTCTCAATATTGACTAGAGATGAATCACTGATAACTTCATCTCTGTTTTCTACAAATGGATTTAATTTCACAATATTTATCAATACAATCATTTCCTGAAGACCAGTAGAGATGTAAATATGTGTTCTCAACTACAACCAGCAGGTGGCAGGAGGACATAGATGATCCAGTCATGACTTTCCCATTATAAAGCAGTTGCTCAAAGGAATGTTTCTAAATGGAGGCGGGTGTCAAGGAAATTCATTGTAGTCATAAAATGAAATATAGCGAACTCATGAAGCAATAGTAAAATTTTCAGTAACGTAAATTTCCATGATTTTTTTTCAGAGTTTAGTGTGAATTTTTATAGCTCAAGATTTAAGGATAATATATTTTAAGTTAGGTATTGCAAAATTCATTTAACTAAAATAAGAAATGTCATGCTATTTATCTTGCTTTAAATGTAATCTGCCAGCTTTGCCTATGTGATATAACAAAATCTTAATCTGGTCAAAAAATGTTTAATATCTAAAAAGGAAAGTGTAGCAGGGTAACAATTTTGTATCATTTTATTAACAGACTGAATATGCATAAAAAGGGGTTAACAAGAGGCTGTGGAGGTTGTATATACTAGGATGATCCAAACAAAAACTGCTCCTCGGGTACTTGAGTCAAGAGGTGAGAAGTAGTTACAGAAGATAAGAAGTTGGATTTGTTGCTCCTCTGCTTAAAACCAGCCGATGGCGTCTATTAATTTATAAGTAACTTGGTATTATAAATTCAAGGTCCTTGGAGATATGGTTTCTGCCCACCTCTCCACTTCATTGCTTGCTATTGCCCCAAATGCATCCCATGCTCCAGATGTAGAACGCTGTGTTCTCTCTTCTGTGTCTCTCCTTATTTATCACATAGTGTGCCTTCCATCGGGAACGCCTCTCTTCTCTGTAGGTTCATCCGTACTCATGCTTCAAAAGTCCCCACTAATATTTCACCCCTTTTGAAAGTTTTTCCTAATTGTTCAACTGTCCCTCTACTGTGCTTCTGGCTGTTTTAGATATGTCCCTCTTGAGTTCTTAATCAAATCCAATTCTCATTGATTATTTACTTCTCTGATCACTTCATTAGACTATAGGCTTTAGCAAGTAGTAGTTATGCATTCATTCACTCCCATTCAACAAACATTTCAAAGTGCCCACTGCATGCAATCTGTGAGGTACCAGAGGCCCATCTGTGCTCAAGCTGCAGACTGTATCCCTAAAAAACTTAGGCTAGTGGGAAAGAGCAAGTAACCCAGGAGGCATTATCTTCTCCAAGTGGAGGATGAGGGACTGGAGAATAAGGAAGTGACATAACATTTCCAAGGTCACAAGGCAGTAAATGGGCAGACAGGATTTAAAGCCTGCCAAACCCACAGCCAGTATTTCTAATCCTTATAATCTACTGCTTTACCAGAAAAAAAATCCAAGAATAGACACAAGGCCTAGCCTATCTCTTCCACAATCATGACATGCTCATGCTTGTGCCACATAGTATAAACCATTAAAAAAAATCAAAATGCAAAGAAGTAGTGCAAGCAATGACATAGATTGCATGTCATAATAGAATAAAACAGTGCTTTTATTCTATTGAAGATAATTCCCATGCAGAAACAGATAACGGAATTAATGATGCCCACAGTTCAAGGTGCTTCACATTTATATATATCCCCATGATCAAGCAGATGTTTCTGTAAATTTACAAAAGTCATAACGCATTAGGACTGTTGTCTCTGTCTACTCTGAGTTCCCTCTGTCACACCTCACCTCTTATCTGGATTGGCCCCACTTTTGTGACTTGATAGGGGAAGCTGAGTGAGAATGCATTTATTTTGGGTTTAGTGAGATATGATTGTGGGCTTATTACCTATACCTAGGTAGAAATAAGTTATTTCTGGCAGTCCCGGTGTACAGATGGCTTTTAGGAATATTCCTACCATCTGCTGTGTGAACTCACTCACTGATATGGCACAAAGGTACAAGGACAGTAATTGTGATTGCAAAATGGGATGTGTCCGATGTTGCTTCACTCCAGAAATTTGTGATTGGGGGGAAACAACATTTGGGATGTACCCAAACTGAAACATCTGAGAAATTATACTAACTGTTATAGATCACAAATGAGAAACTGGAGACAGGTATTTCCAAATTTGGCATTAATCCTAAAAATGTACACAGCATTATCAAAAATTATCATGTAGATGAAAATAACTTTTTTTTAATGAAAATAAGATACTTCAACCAAGCATGAGAGAGAAAATAACAAATCATTTAAAACAATTCTTGCTATAGAAAAAGTTATAAAATCAATGTCATATGAAGAGGCTATCAAACAGTATGAATCTGAAAATTACAGAGAAAAAACATGGTAGAGGGTGTCAGGCAGTTAATTACTAAAAATAACATCTTTTTTTTTTTTTTGCAGTTTGTGCTTTTGTGCAACTTGTCATCACTGAAAAAAAGTGTAATTGTAGTAATTTGCTTTTCTCAACTCTAAATAAATGCTCTCCTTCCTACCAACTATTGTATACAAAATTTTGCATTATTATTTCTTGAAAGAGGCCCTACTAATTATATAAGCTTCAGGCTTCACAAATCCTGGATCATTCCTTATTCTCCAGCCAGAAGTAATTTCTCATTTGAATTTTCTGCGAGACTTTCATGGTCTCTATCTTTTTCTGCCACTTACTTGTTCTTGAATAAAGCTGAATTATTCTAGCTCAGTGCCTATGACATGAAAAATGTTATACAGAATTAAGAAGGCTTTCTAAGTTGAGAATCTTTGCTTAATATGACCTCAGCAGTGAGAGTTTATTAAATGGATATTTTAAAATTTCGCTATAAAGAGAACAAGCCTTTTAAAAATCTACAGTAAAAACACAACCCCCAAAACAGCAGTGCGTGGCTTTAAGCTATAAGTAAAACAATATGGATTTTCATACTCCTGGTTTCCTCATGGACTCTGGGTAACTGGTTAGGTGTCTTAGGTGAGGTGCTATCTTTTGTGTCTTTTACTTTCCTCAGCCACACAAATTGGTATAATATTTAACATTATCATGTCTCGAAGACAGGGTTCATGAAAAAACTAAGATCCCAAGGAAAAGAGCTTTGTTTATTTTACCATAATAAAAACAAGATATGATTTCTTTTTACACTGCTGGCTATTAAAGATTTCTACTCAAATAAAACAAACACCAAGTACAAAATGATTAAACAGGCTCAGATAACACAGAAACTTTAATATAACTCTTTGAAGTTCTGCCTAAGTTTCTAACTCATATTTACTTTCAAGTTCTCCATCTCACCATATCTCTTTCCCATGGGTTTAAACATCTCCCGGAAAAGAATTTTTTAAATGTTTTGTGTTGCAGTTCTCAACTGGAGGCAGTTCCTCCCCCCATGGGACTTCTATAACTAGAGACATTTTTGTTTGTCACGGCTGGTTCGGGGGGTGGGTTCTGCTAGCATCTAGTGTTGTTGAGACAAGGGATGCTGCTAAATATCTTACAAGGAGCAAGACAGCCACTGGAAACAAAGAATTTTATGGCAAAAAATGTCAGTAGTACCAAGATTGGGAAACCCTGATATGAGATGGCAAACACACGAGAGTTGAGATTTAACATGACAACTTAGAATCCAGCTCTCAAATGATGACTGAAACCATCAATTTTCAAGACACCAGCTCTCCCCCACTTCATTTCAGTTTTATTTTCACAGAAAAAATACATGTGTGTCACGTTCTGGGGCTATGGACTTACATATCTTTTTCCTTTTGGAAAAAAAGCAAAACAAAACTATCTTCTTTAATAGTCTGGAGCTCTACTTACTGCTGTTTCTCTCAAGAAAATATAAGCCGTTGCACATTTATTTACCTTGTATAAATATTCTGATTGTTAATATTGTCCTTTGTGGGAGGTCATATCAGTACAGCTGTTTGGCACATGCAAATTTGCAACGAGCTGAACACTGATACGAAGCAGCTGATCAGGGCATAAAGGGTCTGGGAGTGTGACTGAACGGAGACAGTATCTAGAGAAGAAGTGAGGAAACAGAGAAGAGAGCTGGGAGGATGACTGTAACAAATTAAATTAAAATGTTGTTGCTCAAGCAAAAGTGGAAACTAGCATGAGAAAATATGGAAGAGAAAAATTCAAGAGACTACACTTACAACAGAAAGCAGAGAAAAAACAGTCAGTCCAGGATTCTAGATGGCTCCAGGAAAAGGCCATCCTATTGCTAATACCACTAGATACAGCTACAAGTCTTTCCACTGGTCATTATTCTTTCCACAGTTGAACTGACTGCAACAGGCAGCCATGGTCCGTTGTGTCCGGCATAAAGTGAAACCAGGACCACTGTCTCTTAAGAAAAAAATGGTTAATTTCTGCTAATGTGCACTATAAACAGTGTTACCTCACCTACAGAAAATAAATAAATAATTAAATTTCAGAAAGGGTAAAGTTGTTAAAGAGGGAGCTCCTTATAGCATAGGATAGCTGAAGCATATAGCCACGGCTGTTCCTGAATTCTCCTGCCTGCACTTCAAGGTCCTTAGTTATTACACTGGTCACAATGCAAGTGACATCCTCCACTTAACATTTTGGTTCATGCATGAACACAGACACCAGCCCCCACCCCCAACTCCAGTCATTCAGAGAGGAACACACACATACATAGATACACACGCACATACCAAATATCCTTAATGACTAAGGATTTTTTTTAAAGTTAAGATATTAAAAACAACCCCACAAATATCTAGAGATAATCTGAGTTTAAATTTACATTTATATCTCAAATACTTTTCACATGTACACACTAGTATATTTAAAACAGATAACAAACAAGGACCTACTGTATAGCACAGGGAACCCTGCTCAATATTCTGTAATAACCTAAATGCAAAAAGAATTTGAGAAAGAATAGATACATGTATATACATAACTGAATCACATTGCTGTACACCTGAAACTAACACAACATTGTTAATCAACCATACTCCAATATAAAATAAAATTTTTAAAAAAATCAAATATTTTTACAGCATGTACTATGTCCCAGGTTTTGTTCCAGGGCAAATATTAATTTGACCTCATATCATCTCCATGAATATGGACTAATATCATCCTCATACAGATGGAGAAACCAAGACACAAGAGGTTATGCAAAACACATCCAAGGTCAACTAGCTGGTAAAAGACAGACTTAGGATTCTGATCAGGATGTCTGAATCCAGAGTCTATGATCTCTCACTATGACTCCCCAATCTTTACTTTGTGATCCACCTAACTCCCATCTGAAAGTGCATGACATGGCAGAGGCCATCATTACCTCAGTCTGTTGGCAAGGCATATAGACATTCAGACTCCTTGAAATTCAGGCCAAGAGAGAAACAGAGACAGAGACAGGGACAGAGACAGAGAAAGGTATTTTAAATCCCCTCTCCTACATCCAGGCACTGCACCAAAGTTTTCATTACCTGTCTGTAACCTAGACACAGACATTGTATCTTTCACAAAAATTAACTCAAACTAGATTATAAAACTAAATGTAAAATATAAAACTATAAACTTTCTAGTAGATAATACAGTAGAATGCTACAACACCAAGAGTGCCATCTGTGGAAGAAAAAGATGATAACTTGCACTTTGTTAAAATTTAAACTCTTGCTTTGAGAAAGACATTTAATTGAAGGGAAAGATAATCCACAGATTTGGAGAAAATATTTGTAAAATAAATATCTGATAAAGGACTTGTATACAAAATATAGAAATAACTCTTTAAAACTCTACAGTGAGAAAACTAACAACACAATTAAAAACTGGGCAAAAGATATGACTAGACACCTCATCAAAGAAGATGTTTGGGTGGCAAATAAACATATGAAAGATGCTCAAGATCTTGTCATCAGAGAGTTGTAAATTAAAACAAAACTTAAATATCACTACACACCTTTTAAAAGTTTAAAAAGGGTGGGGGGGCAACGCAAATTGCTGACAAGGACACAGAAAAATAGGAACTCTCATTCATTGCTGATGGGAATGCAGAATGGTACAGGCAATTTGGAAGATCGTTTGGCTATTTATTTCAAAGCTAAACATAATTTTACCATACACTCCAGCAATCATGCTCTTAGGTACTTACTAAACTGACTGAAAATATGTCCACACAAAACGTGCACATGAGAGTTATAGTAACTTTATTCATAATCACCCAGACTGGAAGCATTCAAAATATCCTTCAATAAGTGAATGGCTAAAAAGACTGTGGCACATATATACAATAGAACGTTTTTCAGCCATAAAATGATATAAGCTAATCAGGCCACAAAACGACATAGATGAGCCTTAAATGCACACACTGTTGAAAGAAGCCAATCTGAAAAGGCTGCATATGGTATGATTTCAAATTACTTAATATTCTTTAAATGGAAAAAATCTATCAAGATAGTAAAAAAAAAGATCGGTGGTTGCCAAGTGTTGGGGTAAGGGAAAGTTAATGGGTGGAACACAGTGATATTTAAGACAGTTAAAGTTTTACCTATGATACTGAGATGTGGGATACATAACACTTCACATTTGTTTAAACCCTCAGAACTTTGTGACGCAAAGAGCAAACCCTAATACATGCAAATTTAAAAAAAAATTCTTCTAAGCAATCAGGGTATTTCAGGAAAGAAGGCAGAATGTGACCAAGGTATCTACATGTATTGCAACATATGAAACATCCTAACTGAAGGGAGTGGAGGAAGACATTACTGTCCTAAAGTTTGAAAATGAATGAAATCTATAAGACTAAAAGCAAGAGACTAAACGTAGGTACAGTGCTCTAGTTGATAAAGTTCTTTCTGATGGAGGTATAGGTTAACAATTCTGGTAACAGTATACATGTGTACTGGAATTGAAAAATAAATCAATAAATGGATGGTAGATGGTGGGAGCCAAGTTTCTCACTGTTGAGAGCTAAGTGTTATAGATAAACAAGGGAGAAAGCTATGATGACTCATGTGGTAATGGATCAGAGTCAGATATGTAAGTATGAAGTCATGTTTAGCTTAACATAGATAGGTACAGTTACACAGTGAAATATTTATAGAAAGATGCATACATACAGGTTATTATGTACACATATATTTCATTGTTCTTTCAGCTGAGAGAGCCTAACAGCAATGATATAAGAATACTAATGAGCATACTTAATGCTCAGATGTTGGTTTCTAATACTATTCTTCAATAAAAGGAACAAGACGTTGGTTTCTAATACTATTCTTCAATAAAAGGAACAAGAGTCTTCAGAAAAATGTCTCACTGAAGGACTGGCGAAGGAAATATACAGGAAGAGTCTGGAATATCTTGTATTGTCCAAAAGTATGGAATGTTTCATAAGGGGAAAGAAACCTCACAATGGTAGTGGTACATCAAAGTGACACAGGAGACAACTGAAACAGCTCCAAGTGGCCAAAGTTGGAAAAATTTTAGCAAAAAAAATAACTAAAGCAGTATCGTATTAAAACCCAAAATACAAAATAAGTATGCATGTGTCCATACTGATAAAAATAAATGAATATCTAAACAAATGAGGGAAAAAGAATAAATCTCCCATGCAGAAGAACTCCAAATAATTTATCTAAATACTATTCCTTCAAGGAGGTTGAACATAACTCCCTACTCCATAAGTGCAGGCTGTACCTAGTGAGTTCCTTCTAAAGACTACAGTAGGGTGAAGAGGAAAAAAAAAAAAAAAGAAAACATTCTAATGGAGAACCAGACAAACACTACTTCATCCATGTGATGAAGGTTAATTTCAACAGTGATAAGTAAT
This sequence comes from Mesoplodon mirus, assembly GCF_964341445.2. Taxonomy (NCBI): domain Eukaryota; kingdom Metazoa; phylum Chordata; class Mammalia; order Artiodactyla; family Ziphiidae; genus Mesoplodon; species Mesoplodon mirus. Next base: position 32,534,566 of record NC_138983.1, read on the forward strand.
GTTGATAGTATAACCTTGACACGATGTGATGAAAATTGCATTTACCTCTGTGGTCTTCCTCCCCCAAACCCATAATCCTAGTCTAAACATGAGATAAGTATAAGACAAATACATATTGAGGGACTTTCTACAAATGAGATGACCAGTTCTCAAAACTGTTAAGATCATCAAAAACAAGGAAAGTTTGTAAAATTGTCACAGCGAAGGGGAGCCTTAAGGAAACTTGACAAATACAAGTATTGTGGTATACTGGATGAGACTCTGAAACAACAAAAGGACTATAGGTAAAAACTAAGAGAATCTCAATGAAGTATGGAACTTAGTTAATAATATATCAATATTGGTTTATTAATTGTACAAATGCACCAAATTGATGCAAGATGTTATTAACAGGGAAAACCAGGTGTGGTGTATATGTGAATTCTTTGTACTATTCCCTGGACTTTTCTATAAATCTAAATCTTTTCTGAAAAGTTTATTTTAAAATATTATGTTAAAGAGGAGAAGGAAAAGAAACTGAGTAAAGGATGGAATATGAAGAGGAATCAAACTATTCCTGAGATTGTGGCTCTGGATGTAGCTGCACATGTCCAAATACTCCTAGTTAACAGTGATGGAATCTATTTTGTGACTACTGTTATGACGTGGAATATTTTTGCCAGAATCCATGCCTAACATTTAAATCTATAGTTCTCCGTTGGAAAGAAGATAATGAAGCATGACAGTTATAAACTTATGGAAAACTAGAAGGTGCCAGCTTACCTTACAAGCACCACCACTGCCCACCCTTAATCTCCACAACAGAAAAAAAATCAATGTTGTTACTTATTTACATAAATACACAAGCATATTTATATGGTTTAGACAAAGATGATATTTGTAACTTGTTTTTTTTTTATTTTTCCAATTTAGGAGAGTGGCATAATATATTGTATTGAAATTTTTATTTCAAGGGACAAACATTTGTTTGGAAATCAGTATGCTGGTATTACATGAAAGGTCATGTACATGGAAATTACCTTTCAAAACTCTCCCCTATTACCAAATGATTTGTAAAATTAAAACTAATTTTCATTTTTATTCTAATGTTCAGAACAAATACCTAAATTTTTTTTTTTTTTTTTTGCGGTATGCGGGCCTCACTGTTGTGGCCTCTCCTGTTGCGGAGCACAGGCTCTGGACGCACAGGCTCAGCGGCCATGGCTCACCGGCCTAGCCGCTCCGCGGCATGTGGGATCTTCCCGGACTGGGGCACGAACCCATGTCCCCTGCATTGGCAGGAGGACTCTCAACCACTGCGCCACCAGGGAAGCCCTATTTTGCTTTTAAAAGCCATGTATAGAGAAACCAAATTACATTCTGGATTCAGAAATCTAATTAAACTTGCAGTAGTCCAAATAGAAATCAAATCAAGACATATTTCAATGTAATGTACTTTGAAGAGAGAGATAGATGCAAATTTAAATGAATAAAGACTACTTCTTTGAAACAGACCTTTTAAAACATGTCAGATATACAAACATTTCAAAATCACCTTTATTAATTTGCATATCAAAGTATATCATTTAAAATATTTATTGTTATTTTATAAAAAAAGCAGAAAATGTGAACTTTTCCCAAGTTTACCTTGAGGTTAGCTTTATCATTATAAGGGAAGAGTATTCCATGTTTTTTTTTTTTTTTTTTTGGCTGTGCTGTGTGGCATGAGGGATCTTAGTTCCCAGACCAGGGATGGAACCTGTGTCCCCTGCATTGGGTGTGTGGAGTCTTAACCAATGGACTGCCAGGGAAGTCCCGGAAGAGTATTCTTTTTTAAGATGTACAGAACAATTTTAATTAAATTTTACATGCATTTTTAAATTTTTTTTGAATTTTTTTGAATTTTATTTTTTTATACAGCAGGTTCTTATTAGTTGTCCATTTTATACATATTAGTGTATACATGTCAATCTTAATCTCTCAATTCATCCCACCACCACCACCCCCGCCACTTTCCCCCCTTGGTGACCATACGTTTGTTCCCTACATCTGTGTCTATTTCTGCCCTGCAAACCAGTTCATCTGTACCATTTTTTTTGGCTTCCACATATATGCATTAATATATGATATTTGTTTTTCCCAGGAGACTATTCTTAAGACTATTTTCCACATAGTGGCAAACTGATATTTCCAGACCGATATTATCCTTAGTGTTTGTAAACTCGGAATTAGAGTTTCTTTCCTTATAGTTCCTGCAAAATCCTAAACAATGTTCTCCCACTTTGGCCACACCCTCATGTGAGAAAGGACAATTACCATCAAGTGAATGATGTGTTCTAACTGAACAGACCTAAAAGAGATTCATCAGGATGGTACTAGAAAGTTACCTTATTGAAATCAGTAATCTATCATTTGAGTTACTGCAAGAATTTATTTCTTGTTTTATAGGAAAACTTCTTATTGCATGGAAACAGTCTTGATTAGGCCTAGACAGGACAGACATTTGTCCTACTTTTTCCCACTGCCTTACTCGCCCTTCCTCCATTTTTTCCACTTTTATAAACTTTAAGTTTTCTCTAAAATCCAACTGTTTTCAGTTTCTTCCCCAAATATCTTCAAACCATAGAAACAAAAGTGAACTTTTCCTCTGGATTATGAATGCATGTTTTTTATGGTACTTTATATATAGATGCTCAGAAGATACTTTGAATAAAGGGACACATTACTGAGGAAAAAAGAAACTGTTGCTTTCACCAGATGTTGAATGAAGTGTAAAAGTTGCTCATGTGACCATATTTGTGCAAAGAACGCTCCTGAGAAATATCTAATTGTAGTCATTGAAAATTTGGGTAAATATTCATAAGCTTAAAAACCTGATAACATAAGAGAAGAAGGGAGCATTGTATATTTCATATACCAACCATTAAATTAATACTGACTAATATAAAGGTGCTTGCTATGTATTTCTGATATTCTCAGAAGTTTTGGAAAATGGTTGGATGGAGGTGAATGTGAATCTGGAAAGAATCACATCAAACATTGGCTTGGGGAAATTTATGTAGCTACATATATTTGAAGGCTTCAATTTGAATTAAGATGGAACTTTTTTTCTAGTGTATATGATATCACAGGAGTAGTATGTATGTGTGTGTATGCACACACATGTGTTTGGACAAGCACACACATATGAAAGATGCATAAAAAGACATAGAAAATAAATGAAGAAGTGGTAACATTTATGTAACTGCTGTTTCCATTCCCACCAGTAATTTTGAGCCAGAATATAACCTAATACTCAAGTTCTTAGCTACTGCTACTCCCAGAATATGCTAGATGTGTAAATTTATATTCTTTATTCCTGAGTTTTATGCTCAAGGAAGCAGCCTTTAGTTCAGTTAAAAAAAAAAAGTCTCATCCAAGACTTACAAATTTCTAAGTACTTATTATTTAGCAGAGATTCTTTTTTTTTTTTTTTTTCAAGAGAGACATTGTCAAGGAGGAGTGATAGGAGATTAGGAGTGCATGTTACCAGCATGTTTGACTACAGGGAGAAAAAGATTTATATTTAACAGAAATGAAGAATATACACATTAAAAAAAAAAGAATATACAAAACCAACATCAATCAATTCACTCTTTGTAGTTAGGAGGAAGGTATTATTTATTGGTTGAGGCAATAGTTTATTAATTCATTTGTTAAATGTATCTATTTATTAGCTGTCATCACATTCACATAGAATAAGTTAGTATTATTCTCACTAAAATAATACTAGGACTGCATCAACCCACACCAGTTTAAGGAGTAAGTGGGGAGTTGCTGGACAAACAGGGTCATCAATTCTCCATTGCAAAATAATGAGTAGAAAATAAATCTACTTCTCCTAAAAAATCACAGCTATTACTCAGGGCAATTCATTAACTATGATATACAATCTTAAAGAGATTATATTATAATCTTAAATTTTGTATGATTTTTCATACATTAGGCCTTAGAAAAGAGGGCCCAAGTTGTAACTAAGAGGAAATAATCTAACTTTCCAAAATTCAGTGCAGTCTCTTTAGGGAAGGTAGAATTGATTTTTCTTCATTTCAATAGTCGACACACCTGTTCCTTTTAGTCTTCGTTTCCAGATAATTTCTGATTTCAAGGTGAGTGGGGCCATATTTCTGCTTTCTCTGCCCTAACAGAGAAAGCTATTCATCGTAATGTTGTCAGTGAGTTAAGATCCTGTTAGAATAGTGTGTTACTATCATAGAGGGTTCAATGGTTGGGAGGTAGGAGAGCAACAGTTTCATTTAAATAATATTTTAATCCCAGGGGATTGATGCTCTTTCTTGATAAATGTGGAAATGTCTTAAAATCACTAATGAGAAAGATCAGTTGGGTTTTAGGTGCCCCTGGCTAGTCCAGTTCATAAATGCTTTTTACCACAGACACATAAAGAATATTTTTAGCCCATTTCACTCATCCCAAGATTCACTGCAAACTTGATTTCTTTATATCATGGACAGTTTTACTTGAACTTTAAAGTCAACTCTTGACCTTGTCAAGAATATAATAATTGCACTGTAAAATGTGGAAAGAACCCATTAATGCCATTAAAATTGAATTTTCTCTCCGGTTGTGATAAAGCAATACCAAAGGTCTTTATACAAACTAAGGTACATCTGGTGCTGAATGTCACTAAATTACTATCATTACTATTATTATCACAACTACTACTACACCACATTAGTTTACTACTTATTATGCATTTGTATATAAACAGTTTTTTACAGTTTACGCAGCACTTTCGTATCAGTTAGCTCACTTAGTGATAATATTAGCCTTGTGGGATCAAAGCTATTCCCATTATACAATTAAGGCTATACTGGCTCCAACAGTTACTTATCTTGTTTGCAGTTACAAAGTTACCAAGTAATAGAGCCAGTCCTGGAACCTAGTTCTTCCAATTCCAATTTCAGCATCTTTTCTGCTATAACATGGATTTCCTACTAACCTACTCTCTTATAAGACTCTGATCTCTGAGGAAAATTCCAAGGATGAGGATGAATACCAAGCTAGAGTCACACCAAGTACACCCACCCCCACCACCTCCACCCACTTCCTCTCCTCCACAAGGGCAACAACAACCCAAGTTGTTCCTCAATAGTCAGAAGAAACAAGGAAATTAGAGAAGGAGATCCTTTGAAGCAAAGGATTAGAATACAAATTAAAGGTCTCACATATCCTTTAGATGCTATAAAATGAAACAAATTTAATGGATCAGAAAACTGAATATATATGACAAAAGTAAAATCACCTCAATGCCTTTTTATTCTGGCTGTTGTGTCTCATGATGGCTCTACTGAAGGCTGCTGCTTCATTCAGATCCAAGACAAGGACATGCTAACGGCTTTGATTTTTTAAAATATACTTATGTATTCAAAACAATGAATATCTGTGGAAAACTAAAAATATTAATCAAAATAGTATTTTAAAAAGATGCTTTGGATACCTTAGGACTTTTTTTTTTTTTCCTTCAGTGAGGGCTAACAACATTTTCGTAATACATGGGAATATTTTTAGTTTTGACATTTACTTTCATATTTTATAAATAATTCAATTCCCTGCAGTCAAATGATCTGCAGAGCTGTGGCTCTCTGTGGGGAGCCTCCATGCTCAATGTTTAGCAAATAAAGCATAAAAAGCTTGGCATTATATCTTTTAATCATGCATGCCATTTGCATGGATTTTGACATCATTAGCTCATAGAGATTTCAGTGTTGGCCTATAATGGATTATATTAATAAAAGTAAAATGCTCAGAGGCCACCTTTACTAGTTCTACCTTTTAGTGACCTTGTTGCAACCCAGTATTGGTATTAAGAGTGAATTAACCGTTTTTGTAACCCCCTGGCTCTACCACTTACAAAGTAGGTGATCATGGGCAAACTCTTTAACATCTCTGTGCCTCAGCTGTTTCTTCTCCATAATTATAGTAACTTCTTCAATGACCCATTATGAGGATTAAATAAATTAAATTATACAAAGCATGTAAAACAATGCCTGGCACCAAGTACTCAATGAATTTATTTTTATTAATGTCATTATTATTATTATAATTAAAGATGAAGACACTTTGGAAGAGTGGAGAAGTTGAAGGTACTTGTTCATAGAAGGTGGTTGGCAGAGAGAGGCATGTGAATTTAAACCCACATCAACTCTTAATGAAGCAATTAGGCAATAGGTACAAAAGACATATTGCTGAGGTTTTTCTTTCAAACTTCTAAAAGTTATACAAAAAAAAAACCCTGGAATACTAACTCTGCATTTAAGAATCAGATTTATTACAAGGCATTTATACTTTAAAACATAAGCTTTATTTTTTTTAAACCCTTAATCCTTATACAATGATTTCTCTAGGTACCACATTCCCTATTAATTTGACTTTATTTTACAAATCAACTATAATTAACTGGAACAGTTAAATTAGTTATTAAATTAGCAAAGCAAAAGTACAGAGTCACACTAAAATGCTTCTTTCCTGTATGTTCATTCATCTGCTCAACCTTAATATTTTAATGCATATTATGTCCCAGTGTGTCAAAATCTCTGTACAACTAACCCCTAACTGAGGATAAATAACTCACTAACCTTGAGCTAGATAGTTTTGGTTGAGAATATTCTGATTAATTTGTCCTTGCACACATTTTTCTCTTCAGTCTCTGAAAGAGCTTTGTGTCAAGAACATAAAATTATTTTCATTTGTCAAATAATAATTATGCTGATGTCCTCTACATACCACCTTGTCTTTTCCTTGGGGAGATACTACCCAGGAAGGAAACAGTGTTGATGATATTTTTAGAGAAGTAGTGAAAATGGAGATAAAGGTAATAAGTTTACTTAGAAACACAGATCAAGTTTATTAACAAGTACCAGATTTCTGACTTTTTAAAGAAGAATTCTAACTATGTAGTACTTCTAACAATGTAATATATGCATTTGGAGATGGATGGGTTGAATCATGTATCATGTGAAGAAATCAGGGAGAGGTGACATTTTGACTGCAAGCTGGATTTTTCACACATACACAAGATTAAAGTAATATAAATTGGAAGCACAATTAAAAGAGTATTACATCCATATAAACTTAAAGTTCCAAATTATTAATTAAACCAAATTTTCAAATGTATAATCAAATTATGTTTGATAATATCTTCTCAATCAGAAATAGTTTGTTTCTATGATATATTCAATAGAAAACTAAACCATAAAAGTTGAATTGTAATTGGGAAACTACAACAGTATACTGTTATTGGCTATCAGTATTTCTTGCTATCTTTGTCCTTCTCATATATGCGTATACCTCCATTTTTTCTTAAAAGGTTTTTGGATTTTCCTTTAACATGTGAAGGAATAAAAATAACTAGAAGAGGACACATATGAAACTTAAGCTTTAGCTTGGGTGTTAGACAATGGCTTTTAGGCATGAATTGGTAGCTTTGATTCAACTGCCATTTTACTTGGAAATATGAATATACAATTTAATGTCTACAGGAATGACTGGGTCCTATGCTTAAAGACTGATATATTCAAAACAACTTGGTAGTCAAGTCACCTAAACTCAGATTTTCTGAGGAATCTTCTAGAACATAGAGCCTTTCCTTGAGAAAATATCCATTGTTCAGATAATGACCTTTTAGTCTCACAACAGTGTCTATTCTGTCAGCAGCCTCCTTGCTCAAACATTTCAGAACTGGGTAGCGTCATGTTTGGGCTTTAGAGCTAGACGCACCAGATGTACAGCTGTTTTGTCACTTCGAGAGATAATGAGCTCCACATCCATTTCCACATCTGTAAAATGAAGATAATAACTGCCTCTTAGATCCAATATGAGTATTAAATGAGCTGTAGAATGTCTAATAGGATGAAAAATGAGATTTTTCCTGGTTTGGGTTTTTTTTTTTTTTCAGTTTAGAAAGCGGCAACAAAGCTGAAAACAATAGGTAAAATTTACCCCCACGTTCCAAAGAAAGATGCTAGGCACATTTATAGATTATAAAGCACATGTCTGCTTCCCTTAACCCATCATTCAGCTCCAGTCTAAATATAAGATAATGCAGAAGATTAACAGGGAAGAAAGAGTGAAGACTCGTGTACAGAGGAAAAGTGTTAGCCTGCTGTATACTCTGTGTGCTTCCCCAGTGTGCGTCACCTCTATCTCAAACCAAGTGTGGCAGATTCAAAAAAACTAGTCCAGAGAGTGAGTGTGACTGCAGGGAAAGACCTGCTTTTCACTCACACACAAGCTCCGATAATGAAAGGTTCTTAAAGCTTCAAGAGACTGGAGTGATAAGTGATAAATATCTTTTCAGGAAAAACTGACCTGTGTTCTCTGGGGTTTCCATAGCACAGAAATTGATGTCTTAATTTTTCCTGGAAAATTCTGAAGGACAAATGTGCTGGGGATGTCTCTGATGACAAAGCAAAGAGAGAAAACTGGAGTGTAGCTACTTAGCTACTTGCCCTTCTGGAATGTGTTGGGTGTAATATCACTGTGTTATCCTGTCGTCTAGGCAAATGCTTGGAAGAAACAGAGCCCCAGACACATTGAAAGGGACCTGCCTGTTAAGAATGCCTGCCAAGATGAGGAAACTTTTCTAACAAAAGGCCTGTGTGAGGTGCACATTCTGTGTATGGGAACTGAAGAAACATTATAAAGTATGAGCAGGGGGCTGCAACCAGTTTCCCAGGGAGGGTGGAGTAGAAACAGCAAAGGAGGTATGGATGTTGGGATCAGAGAGAATCTCCAGAAAATCCACAGAAAGTGTTTCACATGGAAAGAGAGAGAGAGAGAGAGATAAAGGTTGCATTTGGGCAATCAAAGGTCAGTTTACAACAGTACTAGTCAGTACTAACACCTCCTCCCACCATCTACCAGCTCTGGAAGAACCCCTGTGTCATAAAAACTGGAAGAGTGGAAAAGAGAGATGAGTAAACAGTGAATATAAGGCCACCGCCCCTACCCCCTCTTCCCCACTGCTGTTCTGTTGTTCTCAGTCCAGAGCAGGTGTCTTAGTACATTTGAGCTGCTTTAACAAAAATACCATAAACTGAATGGTTTATAAACAACACATTTCTCACAGTTCTGGAGGCTGAAAAGTGTAAGATCATGGCGCCAGCAGATTTGTGTCTGGTGAGGACCAACTTCCTAAATGGCCATCTTTTCACTATGTTTCCACATGGAGGAAAGAAACAGGGAGCTCTCTGGGGTCTCTTTTATAAGGGCACTTATTTCATTCATGGGGGCTCCATCCTCAGGACTTAATCCCTCCTAAAAGCTCCAGCTTCTAATATCATCACATCGGGGGTTAGGATTTCAATAAGAATTTTAGGGGAAACAAACACTGAATCTATAGCAAAAGGTAAGGTGAGTATAACTTTGAACTTCATGGAAGGTTGAAGTCTGTAAATCATACTATTTTCTGGACTTTTTAATTTCTGAAAACCTGATTCTTGTAAACCTGAATGTGATTGGCAAAAGCAGCAGAACTGTCCTGTGTTAGTGTTCAAGAGCAGAGAAGGCAGACTTGACTAATGTATAGAAATATTAGCATAGTAAGCAGAAAAAATGCATATACATTCTGAAAGAATATTCTATACTCTAAAATTTACTTTAACATGCCTTTGCAAAGAGGATGTGATGTGATAAGTTTGTGCATGCATCTGAGTGGGTGTGTGTGTGCACGTGTGTGCAGGTGTCTTTTTTTTTCTACTACTCTACATGCTAGGAGGCTGGGTGTTGTGGAGTTGATCCACACTCCAGAATCAGTTACTACCAGTTCTTCACTATTATTATCTGCAGTCAACATCAATGGTTTATCAATTAAAACAGTGAACGTTATATATGATTTTTTATTGGTGAAAAGAGTGATGCTTAAAACGTAGTTTATGTAGAAACAGAACAGAGGCATTTTTGCCTTTACATAATAAGGTATACAAATCTGGGAAACCATACCACAGATTTCTTAAGAATGGTTCCCTAGATTTAAATTCTAAACAGTCTTGTTTCACAGCTGTTAATTCAAAAGGTATTTAAGTGCCTGACTCCAATTAGGTGAATCTTACTCTTAGAACATTGTTGTGTTGCGTCAGATAAATCTTTCACTCAAGGCACTACTGGAGCACCTAAAAGGACTGACCGTAGGACTTCATGAACTTACAGAACTGGAATGACTCTTTTACACTAGTCTGTTAATGAGTGTTTGTATGTAGCAGTATATGTTGATTTCATTATACACTGGTAACAAGGAAGAGACATTTTCCCTACCCACCTCTAACTATTCAGAAGCTACTTTAATTATTAATAAACCTAAGAGTTGTGTGTGGTTATACTAAAACATTTTTCACTGAGATAATTGGCTTTCATTTGGAGACCAAAGAAAATAGCTTTTCTTTTGGAACTATCAATAGCATAACTTGGACTGCATCACTAACCTCCTTTAACGCCCTTGGTGGCTTGCCTTCACTAAAAGAATACAAGCTAAACTGCTTGTTTTGACATTCAAATCCCATCACAAACTGCCCCAACTTAACCTTCTTATCTTTCAATCTGTCTCACACTGCAGTCCAGCTACATTACTATCCATTTAACAACTATCTGTTAAACTGCTGCCAAAGAAACATATGTTTTGCCAAGTAAATCAGAAATGGTCCCTGCCTTGAAGAGTATGTTGAAGGAAGTAGCCTAAGAGACTCATAAAAAAACTATTCTACCAAATATATGAAAAATGTTCTAGGAGTTCAGAGGAATGACTGAATATCTCTGGTGGTTTCAGGGTGGCTTTAAAGACTGATTTTGATTTCTGAACTGCAGGCTTCTTTCTCATGTTTTTCTGTGGTTGACCACGATGTTTCCTTTACATGGATTACTTTACCATCCTCATACTTTAACATTATGAAAAAATTCTATTCACAAGGAGTCTGTTCAAATGTCTCCTTTGTCGTGTGCTTTCTCTGCAGATTCCTTCCTAATTCTGTCAGGACTTAACACTTCTAGTGCTGTGTTTCCACAACACACTATTCATGAATTTACTATAGAACTAATCATGTTGCACTTTTTTTTTTTTTTTTTTTTTTTTGCGGAACGCGGGCCTCTCACTGTTGTGGCCTCTCCCGTTGCGGAGCACAGGCTCCGGATGCACAGGCTCAGCGGCCATGGCCCATGGGCCCAGCCGCTCCGTGGCATATGGGATCCTCCCAGACCGGGGCGCGAACCCGTATCCCCTGCATCGGCAGGCGGACTCTCAACCACTGCGCCACCAGGGAGGCCCTCATGTTGCACTTTAATAGAAGGTTTAAGTGTCTGTCTTCCCATTAAACTGTTTTATTGACGAAGATCCACCATGTAAGATTCTAAAAAGTGTTTTTTTTTAAATAACAAATTAATGAATGGAATTATGGAAATATAATTTAGAAGATTATTTGAGATCAGTTAGGAATTCTGGATAAGATACTTTTAAGAAATTTTTGTTGCTGACTCTTCTAGACACAACCAGTTATAAGAGTAGGTTAAATATTAATACCAAGGAAGCTAATAGCTTGAACCTAATCTCCAGGGAACCAGTTTGCTTAATTCTGTTCCAACATCAGCTGCATCCCAAACTCTAAACGACCTTTTTATAGATGAATGCAAAGGTAGCAACAGACTATAAGCATAAATGAGAGTGTTCTGCCTAAAATCATTAGTACATCTCTAATAGGGTTTTACTAATGGTCAGTCTTTCATTTGATCACCTGTATGTTAAGACCTCAAAGGCTCTGAGTGACATTTATAAAAATATTACCTCATGTACTGATACGATAGATGAGAAACAGACCCAGATATATTCAATGTTTTATTTACATAGTTTGAATATACAAATCATTATCCCTTCATGTAACTTACAGTCCCATTGAATTAAACATGTTACTACTCCACAAACATAACATTCATGAACTTGATATTCATGGTTTCTCTATACTTTGACCACACTGAAAATCCACAATATGATTCACTTGTGATTTATTGACTTAACAAAGTTGAATAGTATATGATTCACATAGCTTATGATCAAAGCCAAGCATCAGCTCATAATGTTACTTTTCTTTTCTCATCTTTTCTCCATTCATTAAGTAAATAATAACTCTTGAAAGTCATATATGCAAACATTTATTATGAAAAGTTGGCCCCGGCACAAGGCAGAATGAAAGTCTGACTGAAGACACTGGATTAGAAGAAAAAATAAAGCCAATAGATATAATAAACCCTTGGTTCTTAGCCTGGGCACAATAGTTTTAGTTACTCCCAAGACTAAATTGTCAAATTCAGTGTTGATCTATCACTTGAACAAAATCTACAATATGGTGTGTATAAAAATAAGAAAAGTATTTTTTAACTGTTCTAATGAATTCTCTAGTCAATGTAACATTTTTACAACATAGATGAAAAAATGTGAAAACTGAAAAGATGGCAAGCATAGGCTGCGGGCACATGGTGTTTATATGTGGTTTCTGGTGATACTGTGATTCAGGGAGAATTTTACCTGATTTGGTAAATATTTCTGCAGTTTTGATTTGGGAAATCTTTAAAGATCTGAGATATATGGCTTATGAATGCCAAGCCTCAATTCCCAAAAAGTTAAGAAACAAATTAATGCAAAGATATATATTCAATGAAGATTTAAGATCTTTGTGGAGTGGTGTTAGTCAAGAACGATTCAGAGATGAGCATGTTTTGAATCTTGCACTAATTCACCAATTTTTTTGTTTCTGTTGTGTACAAGAATTGAAATAGCTCCCACTAATTTAAAACAAAACACCATGATCAAGAGGCCAATCCTGCCCTCTAGGAATCATCAAACTTACTTAGCACTGTGCAATTCCCCCTTTTTATGACTCCCAAAATATATCACATATGTAATAACTTGTTTATTAGCCATCTTCCATTGCTTCCCTAGTTTGTCCTTTGGCTAAAACACATCATACTGGGACTTCCCTGGCGGTCCAGTGGTTAAGACTTTGAGCTTCCACTGCAGGGGGCATGGGTTCAATCCCTGATTGGGGAACTAAGGTCCCACATGCTGTATGGTGTGACCAAAAAAAAAAAAATGAAACACATCATATCTTTAATAGTCAATAACCTGTCAGCTCAATAGTTCACTCAGAGCACAAGCCCTGTTTGTCTTGATCAGTCTCACAAATTGAACACAATGTGGCACAGAATAGATGCTAAATAGATATTATAAAATTAATTATAATAATTTGCAAAATGAAAGAGACAGATAAGTAAACATATCATTGTTACATGATAAAGTTTATGATAGATTAACCAATGATCAAGTTGTGTGAAAAAAAAGCTTCACAAAGAAAGAGATACTTGAGAGAAATTTTGAAGAAAAGGAAAGGGTTTTCTGAGCAAAAAGGCAAAATAGGGAAAATATTTCCTTAGTACCAAACTATAAATAGCTACATAAATTCTGATATAAGCTAGTTTTAAGAAATAAAAGACTTAATTTAACTGAACTCTGGATTCAGACCAGCTTCAATTAGAGCCTGATTAATACTCAAAGATTACAGTAATATCCATCTCTTGGCTCTGCTTTCTCTCAGTTTGCTCCACAGATAGTCTCTGACAACTCCAGGCTCTCACCTCATGATTGTTTCAGGTCTCAGTTCTAGCCTCATATCTTTCCCCAAACCCAAAAAGTAAGCCCAGAATTCCTAACTAAAGTCTAAAGTCCACTCTAATTGAACAAGCATAGTCTCCCTTCTAAATCAATAAGGTACTCTATGGTCGTGAGTCAGGCAGACACACTCCCAGAGAACATGATTTTTATCTATGAACATCATGATTAGAATGTGGCAAGGAAGGTTTCTTAGAAGAAACGTGGCTAAGAGTTTCCATTAAGAGAGGAAAGTGTGCACTGTTGCAGTTGTTATACACAACCACCAAGACAGGCCTTATGTTTTTAGTCCTAAAACCATCCACTGGAGAAAAAATCAGTTTCCTCTTATAAGGAAGATAAAATCCATTAACATTTGTCCCCAAGGCACCCCAAAAATACAGAAACATAGGAAGTAGTTAATATCAACAACTTCTATAGCCACAGCTTCTCAGAGTGTAAAAGAATCTTTGTCCCAGTTCCTAACCAGATGGTTAAATATGACGTCTCTCGTTGGTTATGCAAGTATAAATTTATGCCTAGGTCCCATGCCTGAATGAAACAAAAAACAGGAACATGAAGTACCCACACGTATTCCACCTTGAAATAGAACTGAATCAGGCCAGGCGAATCTGAGACCCCTGGAGGAGTTTCTGTAAACAGCCTAAGATTAGCCACTTCCTCCTCCTCGTACAAATTAAATTTTCCCTTTAGTGGGAGGAAGAGAAAATTTCAATGTTGCCTTGGGGACATATTAAGCTTCTATATGAGGCTCAGTTTTCATCTGTTTTAGCTGCAAAAGGATATACAGTCAGGAACCTAGAGAGCAGAGGTTAAGGCCAGAGTTTGTTAGACTTCCATGAGTTAAGAATGGACGTTTGGCTATGAGCCCAGTCTAATGTTACGAGGTCTTGACTAGAAAAAAAAGAGGAAAGCTAAATTGGGTCGCCCATAAATAGCAAGGTGTCTATCATCTGTACTGGCTAATACTATTATTTTAGCTTTTGAGGCTGACTTTCTATCCGTACTTAATTTATCTTCCACTACCCTACAACAGGGATCTTCTACTCTAGCTAAACAGGTCGTTTCTTGTCATTATCCTACCAAAAACTGGAAATTTATCACCATATCTACCTTTGAGAACTCTTCCTGTTGCAAGTGATAGAAGAGTCAAATCAAATGAGTGATAACCAATAAGGAGTTCATTGGCCCAATAACTGAAATACTTGGAAGAAAGGCTGACTTCAGGCATAGCTTAAATTAGGGGCATAAACCATACCACCAAAGAGTAGAAAAGGGATTAATTCCCCAAGAGAAATTTTCAGAGCATTCATACTGCAAGAAAGAGGTATGTATGCAGGGATGGCAAAATATAAACTAGCAAACACAGACACACAAATGAATGCTTTATGACACCACGTTCTATGGTCAGTCTGCATCATTCCATCCCCCAGGAATACCCTCCTACTTTCTTTTTAAAAGTCTATCCTACTTTAAAATGTCTTTCCTTTTCTACTCTCTTTGGGTCACATTGATATATTCTTCTGAAAGTCCAGAACACATATTCTTGATCATTGATTTTTCCTTTGGCATACACTATAATCAACAGTTATCTCATTTTTCCCCAGAGTGATCAATCCCAACGTACAAGCACCTGTGTATGCTGGTGAGAGTTAAATCCTAAAGTACACTGCATAGAAGACAGAAAACTCTCCCCCTAGAAAAATGGTATAATACACTGTGTTAGTTTTCCAGGATAGCTTAGCAAAATTTAATTAATTCATCATGTGACTGAGGTACAATATTAAAGTTCTAATTTGGCTTTCCAAAACAATCCTAAATCCCTTCCTGTTCTCTAACACCTGACCACTTATATTGGGAGAGGGAAGGACACTGCTCCCACCTCTTTCCTCACTGGACCTGGGAGGTGAAAGAGGGTGCCCATTCCCAATCATTTTGATGCCCCCATATTCTGCAAAGGTCTTCAACAATATGGAGACTGGAGTCATGCACAAGGCAAAGATGTTCCAACAGGTGTGACTGAGTGAGTGGCATGGGAAGGGGGTAGAGAATACAGAACAGAACATGATGTTTGTGGAGGATGAGTATCTAGTGTGGATGAGGACTAAAACAGTGGTCAAGTCCAGAGCTAAGAGGGTATATATTAGAAAGAAACACTAGGGGAAGACTAACACAAATAAAGAGATATTATGACATAAAAGCATAGACTGTAAGCCCTGGAAGAGACTCTGCTCTAGCTTAACTTTCAGGAAACTAAAGACTAAAATTAAACTGACATGGACACATCCACACAGTGACTATACTGCAAAACTCCCGTGCAGGCTCTCTTTTTGTTCTTGGTTGCCTTCTCCTTCTTTATAACCATCTATCAAGATCCTAATACTGACCATGTTCAGGGTGAGAAAAAAACAAGATTCTAAGACTGAAAGGGTGGCTCTAACTAATTCTAGACACTCATGGATAAGA
Source organism: Mesoplodon mirus (assembly GCF_964341445.2). Lineage (NCBI taxonomy): Eukaryota > Metazoa > Chordata > Mammalia > Artiodactyla > Ziphiidae > Mesoplodon > Mesoplodon mirus. The sequence goes on from NC_138983.1 coordinate 32,550,716, forward strand.
ATGAAGCAAGGGATGTCAGTGATGTCTGGACTGTCAAGAAGAATAGGGTTGATACGAGCCCAGGGAGTACACACACACACACACACACACACACATTAATGCATGTGTATCAAAGTACATTGTATACACAGTACATTGTATACTGTATATATGTATATATGGTACATTGTATGTATGGCTACTCAGCAAGTATTAATGTAATGAATGTCTTCTCTAATAGTCAACTAAAAGAAGACACCATATTTTAATCTCCTTTTAATTAATCCCTATCCTTGTATTATACAATGTCTTATATTTTAGTAGGTCACACATTATATTGTTGACTCATAAATAAACAATTAATACACTGGAACTTCCACTAGTTCCACCTATTCTCCTCATCATTTCTCTGTGGTGAAATAAGTGGTCACTTTCAACTAAAATTTAAAAGTGTTTGCATATGTATTTTATAGAGCTAATAGAATGCTACTTTCTAAAAACTTATTTTTAAAGAATCCTTATAATAAGGACATGAGGTAAATTGTTGAGAATAGTTTCATTTGACTTCCAAGACAAAACCAGAGAAAAAATGACCAAGCTCTCTGTGATTATTCTATGGTATTTCATCTGAAATTATGAAATATGTAGTAGTATTTTGGATGTAGAAGTTAGGCAACTTCCAAAATCCACACTGGGCTCTGCTACAAAATTGACCACTTCTTTACATACTTTTGCTTTGAGACTTGTCTCCACTGTGGCCTTGGAAATGGAGCCTGCATTCTGAAATTTGACTGGCTGGAGCCAAATATTCAGTGGAAAGGAAGAAAAATAAAACACTGAATTGTGCTTATCTACCGAGGAAGCCGATAAGAATTCTAAAGAAAACACCTGCAGGATAGATACAGGGGAAAGATAATTTCTTCAATGTTAATGGAAGATAAACCAACAATGATGAGATCAAGATTCTTATATTACCAAAGATGTTTAGACCAGTACTCCCAGATCTTTGTCTGTTTGGAATTAGTCATTAATCACTCTCAAGGGAGTTTGGTTTAAAAGGCATGTAGTTGCAAGAATTAATTAGGAAACTCACAGCGATATATGTATTTGTAGAACTCTTTTTGGTTTTCAGATTCATTGTCCCTGGTTACAATAGCAACTCATGAATGGCCCAGCCATTTTTTGTTTGAGAAGCCACGGGGAGTAAATAAGTAGGCAAAACACTAGAAATAGGAAATGGGGAGACATCTCATATCTATTAAACATATATTTTAAGTCCCTTCCCTGCACAAGGTATTTTTTCACACATTTTCTCAATCCCATAGGCAACTCTCCAAAGTGGGTGTCCCACTGAGAACAGGAAGAAAATTGTTAAGTAACTTGCACAAGTTCTGGAATCTATCGATACTATGTGTCTGAGTCACAGTCAGAGATTCCTATGACAAAGCCCATGTCCTGTCTCTTACTCATTATGACCCCTGGGAGTTAGAAGACACTTGAAGGTCTGACAATGTAGGATATGGAAAATTATAGGCTGGCCTCTGTATCTAACTGTTTGTGTGATCTTAGACAAGCTACACGTGCTTTCTTGGCTCCACATGCATATTCTCACATAAGAGAAGCTTATAAATCTAGCTCTTCCCAACTACAAGTACAATTTAGTCAAGTTAATCCAGATAACACATAAATGTCACTAATATCTCTGCCTCTTTGTTTAGTGCGTTATTCAATGTTGAGAGAAGACATCTCATTTCTAAAAGTTAGATCACCTAGCTAGATTTTTTAATTTGTTGCAGTATAGTTGATGAACAATGTAATATGTTTCAGGTGTACAACATAGTGATTCACGATTTATAAAGATTATACTCCATTTATAGTTATTATAAAACACTGGCTAATATTCGCTGTGCTGTACAAATATGCTTATAGCTTATTTATTTTACACACAGTAGTTTGTACCTCTTAATCCCCTACCCCTATCTTGTTCCTCTCCCTCCCCTCTCTGCACTGGTAAACACCAGTTTGTTCTTTGTATCTGTGAGTCTGTTCCTTTTTTGTTATATTCACTAATTTGTTTTATGTTTTAGATTCCACCATAAGTGATGATGACATACAGTATTTGTCTTTCTCTGTATGACTTATTTCACTAAGCATAATACTCTGCAGTTCCATCCATGTTGTTGCAAAGGCTAGATTACCTCTTAAAGATGAACACAGGGAAGACTTTCTTTTGGCTACTTTTATCTAGATTGGGAACAAAATAGACAAGTTTAATATCTAGCACAGAAAAAAGTTCAAGTTTCCCTTTCCCACTCTCATTTTAAATAAAGTAAAATTCCCACAGGGAGATCGGCTCGGTGCTTTTTGACCACCTAGAGGGGTGGGATAGGGAGGGTGGGAGGGAGGGAGATGTGAGAGGGAGGAGGTATGGGAACATATGTGTATGTGTAACTGACTCACTTTGTCATAAAGCAGAAACTAACACACCATTGTAAAGCAATTATACTCCAATAAAGATGTTTAAAAAAAAGAGTGGATATATGTATATGTATAACTGATTCACTTTGTTGTACACCTGAAACTAACACAACGTTGTAAATCAACTATGCTCCAATAAAATTATTTTTAAAGTAAAAAAAAAAAAATCCCCAACTGCTTCTGAAAGCCCATGATATTCTTAGAGGAGAACACTGTTTCATGTCAATGCAATAATGTCAATGCTAAAACTTACATGGCCTCACTGAACCCAAGAAATATTACAACCCCATCAAAAGCACTGAGCATCTACTGTCATCATGGGGCATCAACACCCAAGTAACCAGCAGAAACCAGGGTTCTAATGCAGCCAATACCTTTTTGTTTTGGTTTGTTGTCTTTCCAGTGCTTCACAAACTTTCCTCTAGAAATATTTCTCTTGTTAGAGAAAAGTGAATCCCCACAAACATCTTTAGGCTAATAGAAATTTTCTTTGAAATCTAACATTTTATTATAAAAATTAATCTAGGTATTTATTCACTTCCTAATAAATGCTCCTTTTTAAATATTAAAATTCAATAAGATTACTCATCAAGTAAAATAAATGCTCCTGAAATTTGTGATGCTAATTCTCTGCACATTCATACATCCCTGTGGACAACTGTACCTGAATTGAGAAGCTCAGTTTTCACTACACAGATTCTGCAATTTGTCTCATGTGGATTATAATCCCCAGAACATGGCCAGTCATCATATTCTGGATACTTACTAGTTATAGGCATTGTGCTAAATGCTTTTTTTGGTATTATTTCACTTAATATTCTTAACTACTCTGTGAGGTTACACATTTACTACATATGAGGGAATAGAAACACATAGAGATTCACTGAATTTTCTGAAGTCACATAACTAAGAAGTATCAGAGCAACCTCTAAACTTTAGCTTGATTCTAGGGTCTAAGCAACTACCTCTCTATTGCTTTATATGAAGAATCAGAATTCAAATTTACATAGGGTACGGGATTATGTGATAAGTTCAATTTCTAGGTAGAGAGCTCCTACTTCTATACCAGCCAGTCGCCATTCAGTTTAAATGTATAGCTCAGAAAATTACAAAAATAAATGCCATCAACTTTTGGATTTACTTACGAGAAGTAGAAAATGAGAATATTAAATCTAAGATTATCACTGTAGTTTATAGTTTCTACTCATAAACTGGAGCAAGAACCTTCTGCATAGAATTTTCAGAGACCATAAACAAGTATATTTAGTTTTTGAGAACTCAAATTATAGACCAAGAAAAAGCAAAGGACAAGCAAAACAAAAACTGAAATGTGAGAATGTGTAAGATACAAACATGGGAAACATGGGGGTAGTTCATTGGTCATCTAAAAATATGCAGAATGCCACTATTAGTAACAGGATCCACCACAGCTGACTCAAGGGATAAGCAATAGTTTCTCCAATGCTCTTGATATAGATGAAAAGCACCCCCGAGTCACGCGGCACAAGGAGTTTTGAAAAGGCAGAGCAATGGGTGAGAACATAGCCATGGAAGCTGGGAGATCAGAAGCCAATGTGGGGTTTCTCCAGTGTGCAAATTTATATTAAGCAATAAGCATTCTGAATTTACGGTGACTTGCAGGACTTTGTAGACCCTCCCAACAAAGATCCTTATTATTTTTTGATCAAATGCCTATGAAAAAAATCAAAGAATCTTTGAAAGAGGTCCAAGTCCCTTGTTTTTCAAATGAGGAAACAAGTCCAGAGTGGCCTTCTCTTGATGAATATGCCTGCTGACTACTCTCAGGCAATGGGTCCTTTGTGAGGTTCATCCCACCCTAGTGCTAGGGGTTCAGCAGTGATTTAATCAGAAACCAATCAGGGCATAGGGTTGGGTTGGAGGGACAGCACTGTTTCCTTTTCCTGTTTACTCAGTGATTTCCTGTGTAGTTCTGGGGTTGGAGCAGAGGTGAAAGTTTGTCACCTCAGCAAAAGCAGCATGCCTTTGGAGTTGGCAGCAGCTATGTCTCTCTTTTCATGCATGGACATCAGCATGTTCTATATTTTTTTTCTGAAAACTTAGCCTAGGGACTATTTATAAAGCTGATGCAATGATTCTATGATCTATAATATATCTTCCTAACAAATCTCTTTGTGTTTAAACAGACAGACCTTGATTCATAAAAAATTCTCTCTCCATTATACAATTATCTTCCTCTTGCTTTCCATACTTTTGCTGTTGTTATAGTTTTTAATACATGTCTCTTTCTCTTCTCTCCTATAGTTAGCTTTTTGATGCCCGCTGACTTTTTGATGCTTATAGTTATCATTATGTATCTTTTCTTTCCTTTCTGCTAACTCCAGCCTTTAAAAAATAGATGGAGCACCTATTCGTTGGGTGCCTTTGTCTTCCCTGCATTATCTTATTTCTTGAATGATTGTAAAATGATTTCTTCTTCTGAGAAATTAAACATAATGAAGCTCATAAAAGTGACAGTTGTAATTTTACTTGGATATAATAAATGACCATTTATGTGTGTGTACTAGCTATTTCTATATATGGAAGAGTTTTGTTGGAAATAGGGTTAGGGGTTTTCAGGGCTGAGGAGAACAATGGCTGCAAAAATAGTGCTAATGATTACTATTCTCACCATCCTGAACAATTGTTTTCTGAGTATCTAATACTTTCATGTGGGCTTCTATGCTATGGCCCCAGTCTGAAGATGAGACTGCAGTAAAGAGGGTCATGGAAATGCTGTGAGAGTCAAGTGGAGACCTGAAAATTCTCAAATGTCAAGAAACCTATATTTTGTCAAGGACTCTGGCACAATTTACCTTCTTCTATATCTATTTTCATGTAAGTTGCTTCTAATTTTTCTTAAGTTATAAAAAAAGGTAAAACTCCCTTAATATATATATATTACATGATTAAAAGTAATACATGGTTAATCAAGGAAATTTGGAAAATGTAGCAAAAAACAAAAGGTAAATTTTACTGGGATCCTATACCTCAGGACTAACAGATTTTACTATTTTGGTATGTTTTTCTTTTTGCACAGATCTCATATAATTATAAACATCTACACAAAAGTTGTATAAAATATCTACATATAATTTTATCACCTTATTTAGTGTTATACCTTATTTTCCATTGCCAATAGCATTTTCCTTACTACCCATGTTACAAGTCTCTAAAACATTCCTTCTTGGGAGATATGTTATAGTTTAATTACTTAATGAATTCCACACTGTTGGACTCTTATTTCTTATTATCTCTATTAAAAGCAACACTGCATTGAGCATTTTTGTTCCATTATTCTGTATATCCCTGATTTTGTTTGAAACAAATCCCTAGAAGTTGAATTTCTGAATCAAAGCTATACATGATTTGAAATCCATTTGAAAAATAATGTCAAATTTCTTTCCAGAATAGTTTACTCATTGACCTCTATCCTCCTGGTTACATCACTAAAGATAGTGATTTTCAATTTTGTTTCTACCTTACACATGGAAATGCACTCATATATGCAGAATTTGATTAATTCACAGTGTATACCTGTACCCCACTACTTTATCTCCCACTTAAAAAAAATTGGAATTAAAGTGAGATTGATTAACTACAAGAGATTCTTGAATCTATTGTAAAGAGATAATACTTGCAAGCTTCAGTGAAGTACATTTTCTGTAATTGGTAGTAAATTATTGGTAGCATGCTTGAATCCATACTTCAGACGAGAACACAACCATTACTTTAGAGAGAGGTTTCTGTCAATTGTTTCCCAGAAAGAGCTTTATGAATAAAGATTATGGCTATATATCATCATGTCAGCCTGAGAATATTATCATAAACATTTCACCACAAGCCTTAAATTTTTTTTTTAAATAAAATGTTGGGTAAAACAAGGTACTGAGATTTATTCCAAAAAAAAAGAAAGTAATTTTTTTTTCATCTGATATCAGGAAGACATGACGCCAGAAAACATTTGAGGAGAGGTATCTATATATCTGCATCTATTTTATCTCTATATATTTTAGGAATTCCACCAATTATTATGCAGTAATGCAATGGCCACATAAGCCTTGTATGTTATCAGAAAGACCACTTTTTAATTCATTATTTTGAATTATAATAGATGTACTCAACTCTTAGTAGAATATTTTCAGCAGGCATTTAGTGAAATGATGGTTATTGGGGTTATTTCATTTTACAACATCGCATTAGCATTAACTTTCCCTTTTACCAGGGCAGCCAAAGTATGCATATTATATGAACCTAGATTGCTCTTCTTGGGACAGAATGAGTTGAAGGCCCCTTGGCAGAGCCATTAAGAGATCAGAGTTATATTAAAAAATCCACAAAGGGGGCTTCTCTGGTGGCGCAGTGGTTGAGAGTCCGCCTGCCGATGCAGGGGACAAGGGTTCGTGCCCTGGTCTGGGAAGATCCCACATGCCACGGAGCAGCTGGACCGGTGAGCCATGGCCGCTGAGCCTGCACGTCCAGAGGCTGTGCTCCGCAACGGGAGAGGCCACAACAGTGAGAGGCCCGCATACCGCAAAAAAAAAAAAAAAAAAAAAAAAAAATTCCACAAAGGAAACGAAGATTTCTATCAACTGGTCCATCTTTGTAAAGTCATATTAGGAACAAGTAATGCAGCTCCTTCTGTTCATAGAGCTCTCTGTTGGTCCCTCTTGAGGGAAAAGAAGTACAACATATCTCTTATCTTGTGGGAGTTTATTCTCTATTTGATAAAATTACATTGAAAACTACACCCAATATCTAACAGCTAAAACATTTAAATGCAAGATTAAATGCAAAAAAATAAACATTTTACACTGATATCAGTGCGACATAAATACGTATTATGGGCATCCAATACAGAGAAAACGAAATGTTTTATATAAGGGATGAGAGGAAGGGCTTTTTAGAAGGGACTGAATCTGAATTTATCTGAGGGTGATATGTAGATGTAAGAAAAATAGGAAGACACTCTGGCAAGTATATAAATGGATCAACAGCCATTAAATAAGTTGCCGACAAAAGAGTTATAGTTGATTGCAAATTGCTATGATCAGAAATAATCGGGAAAAAATGCCATAACATAGTGATCACTGTAAGGAGCTCTTGCCAGTGAACCTATCGTGACCACTGATAAAAACATCAGTTCTCAACCTTTGGTGTATACGGTCATAATGTGAGAAATTTCTAAAATCTAGATTTCTGGATTATATCCAGAGTTTACATGTAAAGTGTCTGGGATGGGATCCTAGAATCTTCATGTATTCCAAGTATTCTGGTGATTCTAATTCAAGTGCTCTGTGGGCTACACTCTGGCTTTAAGAACTACCTCTCTAAAAGCACTATTCTCCCAGTTGATACGTTTCTGCCCTGAATGACACTGGCAGGATGAGACAGTCACCTATTTCAATCACACATATGGATTTTTTGCATAACTAGATTTAGAGAGTACAATTTAGAGCAGGCACTGGACCTTCCAAATACTTTACATTTCTCACAGAGACTGGCAGAAAGTTGGGCACAGAGTAGACATCTAATAAACATGAACAGTTGATGATGGTAACAACATAACTATAACTAGTCATGTGGCAACTGGTCATAGTTCTAAGCATCTCAAGAAATTAGGATCTCTAATTATATACTTCTAACTGAACAAAAATCTTTTTACATAGTAGCCTGTCTTCTAATTTTTGATCAGAGATAGTCTTCTGGGCTGCAATTAGTTGGATGTTCATCCTCTACCCCAAGGTCAGGGAACACAAAGACTATTCTTTGGATTTCCTTGCATATCCTTAGTAGTCATGCTCTTCATTTTTTGAGACAAAGAAATAATCATTGAAAAGCCCAGCTCATAAAACCCCAAACCACCCATGATGATGAAAAGCTTGTTTTTATGCTGACCTTAGCACAACTAGAATTTCAGCAGAGTCGTCAGTCATTTCTGGGTTCTAGAACATATCCGGAAAGATAACAATAGTCAAATTCTCTAAAAAGTGCAGTGACTGAATGTGTGTGTGCATGTGTGTGTGTTTGTGTGTGTGTGATCATGTAGTTTGATGGGGATATTATGTAATATTTATAATAGGTTTATGTTTACTCCTGTGACTACTACTGAATGTTGCAACACTTTTTGGAAAATATAGCATTTGTTTGGGATCGTATGAGACCTTAAAAATCTGTTATTCTAAGGAAAGTACAATAGTTTATTGTCTTATGACTCAGTTATACTTCAGTGGAGTAGATTTATTTTCATCTGGTATCAGGGAGACATGATACTAAGAAACCTTTGAGGGAAGATATTTACTTTAATAGTGTGAAATGCAATAGACAAGGAACCATGAGACCCAGCTTCTCATCTTCATTTTTGGTAATAAGTAGCTGTATGACTCTGAATAAATCATTTCAAGTTAATTTTCAGTTATAAACAAAAGAAGACATAGAGGATGCTTATTTGCCTCAAAATGTTATTGTAAATCCATAGTACACCAGCACCTTGCTAAGATGTTTGGATCTCTTAAAAATAAGAATTTAGAGAAGGAAGCAAGTCTCTTATGGAAATAACTCAAAGGCAATTTTTAAAAATACAGCAATCATGTCAACTTCTAGTATTTAATGATAGCTGGTCAAAAGTTAGAATTACTTTACTAGAAATCATTTGAATTGAATAAGCTTCCTAATTTAAACAGAAAAAGAAATGATTAAAAGATTCTGCAAGTGCCTCACCAAATATATAGAACCCACTTGAAATGAATATAGTCATTATTTAAAATCAGCATGTTAACAGTTACTTTTCAATAGGCCAAGTAGTCTTTCCTAGCTTATCAAGTTACTTGTAATTGTTTTTTTTCCTTACAAAGATATCAGCTCAACCATTCTGAATTGAAAATAGCAAATTAGTCTGTAAGTTAGTGATCTATAAATCTATATTTGAAATATGATGAGTGATTATAATACTATTTAATTTCTCCATGCTTCACAACAGTATTGGGAGAGTAAAATGAGATTAGAAGTGCTTGGTATGTAATTAACATAGTAAATATTGTTGTTTTTGTTATTTTTCATTATAATCATAGCAGCAATAGTGGTACTCATACTTGTAGTAGTATAGTGGCAATAACATTTGGAATTGGAGAAAGTCTGGATCTAAGTTCTTGGTTTGCCACTTACTAAAATTTCACTGTAAAATATCACTGTTAGATATGCAGTTTCTTTATTTGTAAAACTGGAAGTAATAAAATGATTTGATATACATAGTGGTCGAAACATCAAATGTAAAAGAGCTCTGTAAATTATGAAGTTCTTTGCATATGTTGACACTCATTATTATTGTTATAACTTACATGTAAACAGATATTTTGTCTTTGCCCATCTTTATATTATTGGCTTTACCAAGCTTAATGATGCCCTTTGGAAATGTTCTAATTCTAATTGTTTTCATTAAGATTTTTATAATTGTCAGTGGCCTTCAAGGTCAACTAATCTATTCTAGACATTGTGTAGATTAGGAAAATCATCCAGGAGAGATGTTAAAACCTTGCCTAAGGTGACATAATTTGTTGGTGACTGAGTGGGACCCTATCCTGATTTTTTATTAGAGTTCTCCCATTACTTCATTAGTTATATAATTTATTCTTTAACACTAAATCTCCAAAGCAAACCTTGCAGGATGTTAGGAAATGTTCTATGTAAAAGCGTTCTAAGGTCTAATAAACGCGCAAGTCTAGATTAAATGAAATTAAGAAACTTAATCACATACATTCTTGCATATGATAGACTGTATTGTCTGAAACCCTAGAAAAATGTTATACTATCTATTATGGCCAAAAGCTTTTCAACCACTGAAAAAAATTTTTAAAGATTATGCTATTGGCTAAGTGAATTATGGATCACATTGATTGAAATGTTACTTTATCACACTGGAAGTTATATGACTACCAGTGGGACATACCTGTTTTGGAAGCAATAACAGATGAAGGACCAAATGATCTTGAATTCTTCGGAATTAGCACTGTATACTTACCACCACTGTGAAGTATTTATATCAGTACTTATGTGAATTATATCTATACTGTTTCAGTATGCAGCCCATTGTTCCAATTGGATGTTTACTGGTCCTGGCTTTTTTTCATATAATTGGGATAACTGAAACAACTTTTTTTTTTAATAATGTAAGATTTTATGTAAAGAGTTTATTATCTAATTGTATTGAGGTACTTAAATTCTAAAGGAATGTCACATCTGCATCATGTAGCAATAGGTTAATTTGGAACTAGAAAAACAATTCATGAGAAATAGAAATAGGCAGGAGACCCTGAGGAGCTGGCAAAAACAAACAAACAAAAAACAGGCATTCAGAAGCATCAAGGATATAGAAAAAAAGAGATGTAAAGACAGAGCAGTAAGTCAGTCTAATTGAGAATTAGACATCCATAGAAGCAGACACTAGACAAGGGGAGAAGAAATCTTTTTAAACTGCATTCAGGTTTGCTTCAGTCAGGAATAGTCATGTCTTCTTTCTGCTCTATTATAGTAACTATAACATGAACAAATGATCTGCTTCCTAAATTGCAGGCCTCTAGACTTCAAGTAGAGCCAGTCAACAAAAAGTCATGAAAATCAACGACATAATTAGGTTTAAATAAGTTTTATGAACTATAGATGCATAACAGATTGTCACAGAAAATTAAAGATGTGTAGATTTTATAAATATCTATGAGTCAGTGGTAACCACTGTTTGTATTTATGTACACATAATTAGTTTCTTATTGTTCATGATGGCCCATGTGTCAAATGTGTACCACTGATCTCACAGCAGGGAATGATCCATTGCTCCACTACAGATTTCTTAAGGTCGAGGAAATATTTGTTGATTGGCTAGTAGAGTGACATGGAAATAATAATGTTACCTAACTCTCCATAGGGCTGAAAGTGAGAAATTAAATATGTAAATATGTGTGTGTATATATTTACCAAAGTATGTCAGATATAAACATATGTTTATACATAAATATAAACATTATAGATATAAAACAATTAGAGCACTGCCTAATACACAGGAAATTATATATATGTGCTTGTCATTAATACCACAAAGGGGATGATGACCATGGTGGCCATGATGATGAAATGCTCACAGGCTTACAAGTCATTTAAAACACATTCCAGAGTCCGGACAGGAAATTTATATCCTCATTACCGATTACTGATTAAATCCATTTCTGGAACACAACAAAGCATTTTTCTCCCACGTGACTTTTTTAAACTTAATTTCCAAGTTGTGTTAAGGAGGAAGAAAGAACACTAAACTTACAGACAGAAAACAGATTAAGAGCTCTTCAGCTTCCCTTTGTCTGTGCCACCTCCCCAACACACACACACTCTCACACACATGCACTCACACATGTACTCACACACACACTCACACACAGGCACTCACACACACACACATTCTCTCTCACTATATGTATGTGACTTTGGTCCAGTTAAATTACTTCTCCGAAATCTGAATTTTTCTTCTAGGGAATAGAGTTTAAGATTAATGAAGTCTACCTCATAGATGTCTTGTGAGAACTATTGAAATTCTGTAGGTATGAGTTATTGTCAAGGTATTAAATAAGTGAAAGGTGTAAATACCGCTTTTGCTGACAATGGAACATATTTCTTTTTAGACAGACCTGTTCAACTTTCTATGGACTAACATTCATCTCTTATACTTTATTTTCCCATGCTAGGAGTATGTGCGTATGAATGTTAAAAACATACTGCCACACCACTGAGATTAAAAGGACACAGCTCTTTCCTTACTTCTACTATCAGCTTATTTTCATTTTCATATAGACACCCAAGCACTAACTCTAAATCATGAATATTCAATTAATATATTTTGAATGAAAGGATACAACTTGATTCTATTAGAAATAGGGCAAAAAGATCTAGCATACAAAACAGATTCTAGAACGCTCAATGCTCCATAAAAGTTTCAAATGAAAAACAAATTCCAGGTACCTGTTACCATCAGGTAACTAATTGTGTAATAATTTCCACATAATATTTTGGCTGTTAAAATACATGTATAATTTGATTTAAGTAAATACTACCTCTGACAGAAAATTCATTAAAAGATAAACTATACTGTACTAATTGGTAATTCACGGAATCATATTTATTGCATGTGTATCATGCACAGACACAAACAATTGTGAAATGGCAATTACCCTTAAGAAATATAATTTAACAGGAGAGGAGCCATGAACATATGTATTTACAAAAAAAAAAAATAGAATGTGAGCATTTAATACATAGAACAAACATTTTGTAGAAGTTTAGCAACAGGAAAAACTCCTTTATACAGAGAGTTAACCATAGGTATTTGGGAATAAAACAGTATTTTATCTCAGTGAGATCTTAATAGAGGCAGGGAGAAAGAAATATTGGAAATTATTTTGAAATAATAATATGCACACTGATTGAATCCATTCTTGTAGGATACATGTAGGTTATATGAGGCTGGAAAAGTTTTGGAAGAAAACAGATTTAGATCCTAGAGCACCAGGTTTATAATCTAGGTCACAGAGAATTATAGAAATTGTAAACAAAAGTGGAAATAGGTCAGACTTGTACTTACAAAGGACTATGTGGCTGTCAATGGGCAAGAGGCTTGTTATGGAGAACCTGGAGGTGAGATCAGTTAGAAGTCCACACAGGTGCACGTACTAGCGGGAATGAAGAGGGCCAATCTTTCAGTCCCTTAGGCAGGCAGTCAGGGAGTCAAGGCAAAAATAACCTTTTATTGCCAGGCACCCTATTGAGTACTGGGGCTACAGTGCTGGTCAAAGAGGCGGAGAAGACAAATATTAAACTAATATGCATACAAATAAACACAAACTTTATACTGCAATATATGCTAAGGGGTTATTGAGAGAAAAAAGGATGTAAGAAGGAGGAGGTCTTTTTAGGAAGTTTTGCTTAGTTGTGTTGAATTTGAGGCACTGCCAGGATATCGGTGAAGAAGTGTCTTCCAGGCTCTGGGTTTATACCTAAGCTATAGATGTGCAGGTCAACTACATAAAGACAGCAATTCAATCTATTGGAATAGATGTGCTGTGACAGAGATGACTAGAAGATAAACTATGTTGCAAAGAACATGACTGAACTGGCAAATACTTTATAAATTTTATCTTCCTGTCCAAGTTTCCTATGTTTATTTGTAAAGAACTGACTTTTTCACTTTATGAAATTGTAGGTTCAATACCCAGGAAGACTGTCAATTTAAGAAAAAAACCCAATAGCATGGAAATCTCTTTTCTTACAGTTGAAAGAAAATTTACAAAAGATTGTTATATCTCCTGATTGTAGAACTGCCTATACTGTAAAACAAGTCATACAAGACAAAAGAATCTATGAACAAAAAAAATCAGTGATTGGTTGGGAGTCACACAAAAATTCTTTTTAAACACCTCAAAATAAATAAATGTGCCAGATTCTCTTGGAATAATCCTCTGGTTGCCAAATGGAATTTATTATTTCTACAAATATTTTTCATTGGACAAAGATTAATGTCCAGTAACATCAAAAGCTATGAAGGTTTTGCTTAACTTTTACATTCACATTACACTGCCTTTTTTATGAGTAAAGATGATCATCTAAATCATAATGGAAATTTCCTTTAGAATAACATTTAAATATTATTTATTTATTATACAAAATTTTTCTACAAAGCACAATTTACTATTGACATCTCATTAAAAACCAAACCCTCAGAAATTTTTGATGAATGCAAACTGCTAGTGTATAGCATTATTTCCTCAAAATTACAGAGCAAGTAGGAAAACTGAGATTCTGAATAAGTAAAACCCAAAGGTATCAAAAAAGCAATTCTTCGCCTTGAATTCTATCAACACTGTCAGCTAACACAGAGTCCAAGTTATAAAATAACATAACCAAAAGAAATATTATCTTGTTCTTAATGAGAAAGTAAAACATATATTATCCTTTATGTAATTATATAAAAGGAAACAGAAATAAAAGAAAGGAACGAAAGATGGCAGGCCTTTTTTTTTTTTTTTTCAGTTTATGGATAAAATCCCTGATTTCATCAGTCATCCCAAATAAAACTAAGCCTTGATAGGCTTGAGTGTTCAGACAAACAAAATCTACTTCATTATTAACATTTTTTTTTTAGTTCACTGAATTTGTTTTCTGACACTTTATTCTATTGGCAAACCCTCTGTTCTTTTTTATAAAAATTTATTTATATAGTTCAGGAAAAAATAACTCAAGAAACAAATTGGCATCAGCTATACCACTGCAAAGTAAATGACATCAAGATTTATTTTTTATACATCTGACATTTAAAAAGTACAGATGTAAGTTAAGATACTCAAAAATATCAATCTAAAGTTTAGCTTACCAACAGGGACAGAATTCGAGTGCTGAAGTTCCAATTGACTAGAATCATCAGAAAGTTCAGTCAAGCAGGTTAAAGTAAAATCTGGGCTGGAAGCATGCTCATGTCTGAAGCATTCAGGAGAAAGATAATCCAGTTCAAACTTCACAGCTGACATTGCAAAATTCTTAAAGAGCTATCTAAATCAAAGTTTAAACTTTGATTCAAATAGTTCAAACTACTGAAGTTTTAAAAATCATAGGAGGGGGAAAATCACTGTTTTATAATCAGTAACAACCCCAGGCTCTCCAATAATTATTTTCACTTGGAAATCTAAAAGAGATAAAACATGCAGAGCTGACTCTCTAAGAAGTTTTCTGTATTCACTCCTTTCCTAAGCAATTGACGTCAATAGGATGGATGGATTTTACAGTTGTTTTTCTTGAAGATATCTTGCTGCCTTTACATGATAGCAGCGCTAAACCCATCTCAGAGAGGCTGTAATAGAAAGTAAAATGAGCTAAGTGAAGACATAGCCAAGGCAGCAGAGAGATGCTTTTAGTAACTTGGTATTAGAAGGTCTCATTCACATATCTCTGTACAAAAGATCAGCTGGGTGGGGCTAAGCACTGTCAGAGAATGTAACTTTATTCCACTGGGCAGCTCATCAGAGGAATGTCTTAATTTGGAAGGAAGTTAATTCTAAATTATATTTCCTGGGTCAGGATTGTGAGACTGTAGTCCTGATGCTTAATGAAATATGCCTGTGATTGTGGAGAGTAAAAGATGAGTTAAACTAAAAGGCTCTGCACAACAAAAGAAACAATCAACAAAATGAAAAGGCAACCTATGGAATGGGAGAAAATATTTGTAAACCATGTAACTGAAAGTGTTTAATATCCAAAACGTACAAAGAATTCACACAACTTAACAGCAAAAGAATCCAATTAAAGAATGGGCAAACAACCTGTATGTCTTGGCCAACAAGTACATGAAAAAGTGCTCAACATCACTAATCATCAGGGAAATGCAAATAAAAAGCACAATGAGATATCACTTCACACTCATTAGGATGGCTATTACCAAAAAAACAAAACAAAACAAATAAACAAGAAATAACACATGCTGACAAGGATATGGGAAAAAAGGAACACTGTGCACTGTTGGGGGAATGTAAATTAGTGCACTGTTGGGAGAATGTGAATTAGTAAAGCCACTATGGGAAACACTATGGAGGTTCCTCAAAAAATTAAAAAAATAGAACTACCATATGATTCAGTAATTCCACCTCTGGATGTATATCCAAATGAAATGAAATCACTATCTTGAAGAGATATCTGCACCTCCATGTTCATTGCAGCATTTTTCACAATAGGTGAGACATGAAAGCTACATAAGTGTCCATTGATGGATGAATGGATAAAGGCAATGTGTTGTATACACAATGGACTACTATTTAACCGTTTATTTCTTCATTCAAGTGAGTATTTATTGACCCTGTATTAGGTATTAACTTAGATACAAAAATTTGTCAAGGCAGGCTCACTGGAAAGGATGTGGGCTGGGTATGGTCTCAGTGGGAAAGAGAGGTGTGATTGACTAGAGATTTTAATTATGACCATGGTATTAGGTATGGCAATAGATGTGCTACACATGAGGAATGGCAATTTTACTTCCTATGTTCTGCACTTTTTGAGAAAGTAAAATATATATATAATAGGTTTGCAAATCCATTAATATAAAAAGGATTCTGGACAAAAAGTGACATGTGAGAGTTAAAAGGTGAGAGTTAGAGTCATAGCTAGGTTCCATAACTTAACAGAATGCAACATGGCATGGCGTACATTGCATAAAGATTTAGAGAACTCATCAAAGTCAAGGGAGATACAAATTATGTTTCTCAAGCCTTCACATGCACCTGCATTTCTTGAATATACTGTTATGTCTAGAGTATGAGTTTCTAAATCTTTCTGCTTTCTTTACCCTCACAGACGATTAATGTCTCATCTTATGCTCTAAAAATGTGACTTGATTCCTCTTAGCTCTTGGCTTTAAGCCTTCTACACATTACCTACCTTTTAAACATATAGATTGGCTCTTAAAAAAATCTAGGAATTAATTTAGAATTGTCATCTGTTGCACATAGTTGTTTTATACTATTGCCTTCATTTAGACACTATAAAAATTTTAATTACAAATCTTAACTTTTTTTAATTACAAAAATATCTCTCTAGTTAACATGAAGTAATACCTCCGACTCACTGTAACAGAACTGTATTGTGAAGGATGCTTCTTTTATTTAATACAGCAGTGAGTCTGTAAACTCAGTCTCCTACTGCCATTCCTTTCATTTAGAAACATATTCCCTTTTACTTGGACTACTGCTTTCATCTCTTATCTGATATCTCTGCCCTCATTTTTAATTGAAGTATGACATACAATATTAAGGTAAAATGAATCAATATTTGGAAATATAGCAAAATGACCACCACAATGAATCTAGTTAACATCGTCACCCTAGTTACAATTTTTTTTCTTGTGATGAGAACTTTTAAGATCTACTATCTCAGCAACTTTTTAATATACAATACAGTATTGTTAACTATGGTCACTGTGTTGCACATTATATCCCTATGACTTATTTATTTTATAACTGCAAATTTGTACTTTTTGACCCCTTTTATCCATTTTGCCTACTCTACTCCCCACCGCCCTTATTCTTAATTTAATTAATCTGTCATTCAAACTTCCAGTTAAATAGATTCTCTTTGGGAGTGGTCAAAGTTTTAACTTTAGATGAGTTTTTAAATCTCAAAAATAGTTCAAGGAAGAAAAATTTTAGATGCCTACATTCTTACCTTCCAGAATTAACCACCTTGAATATTCTGACACAACTGCTTTCAGAGATTTTTTTCCAGATTTATAACTTTGAAAAATTATAGTAATAGTAATTACTTATTAAAATAATTTCCACTGGAAATAATAGCTCATTACAGATAAATCTGATACTCTTCTTTGACCTTCACTAGCCCAGTGTCATTCCTTCACCCCATTCACCCCAGCACTTTCTAGGGTAAAATTCAGAGGAGGAAATTATTCAAACCCCTTAGCCAAAATAAAGTTATTGTCATATCCATTCAGGATCCACAGTTTTATAAAGTAGTACACTATGGTCCCCTAGCCTTAAATACTAAGTCTAAACACTTGTTGCATTTTCTATTCCAGAACATACTTATATCTGAATAGTCCTACCTTCTTTCTTTGATATAAAAATCTGGCTTGAATAGGTCCTTTTGAAAATATTACAGCATCTGGGATGCCTTTCTTTATTCATTAGGCAGAGATGATTATCTCTCTGTCATATTCACCCATGATTATACTTCCATCATAAAACTTGTCATACTAGTTTGGTGTTACTAATATTTGTGACCCTTTGCTCCTGATCTTTGAAGGATCTGAGAAGAACAGCCTGTTTCATCTTCATGTTTGCAGCTCCTGAATGAAGCATACTACTGGTCCTTTACCTGGGTTCAATAAATTTTCATTTTAGATGAAAAGTTGAGGAAAGGTGATAATGGGAATGGAGGGAGTGGAACAAGACAGAAGGAAACTCCAACTTGGCATTATTTACTCAGATTTGATAAACTGTTTTAGATGTAACAGTAGAAATAATATACACAATGTGGAATGAAAAAAGGTCAAAATATACTCATAGGTGGGTACCAATTTAAAGAATTTAGTAACTTCCCTGGTATAGAACACTTGTTTAAGAATTTAACTTTTAGCACTAGGAAAAGGTTCTGCTTGACTAAGAATTATTCCTATAGAAATTTTTGTAATATAAAAATATCAAATGAAGATGCATGTACAAGTCTTAAAATTTAAATTTGCCCTCAAGATGAGAAAAAATAATTAGTAAATGATGCCTTTTTGCAAATAACTTTCTAGTTGATATCTCAGAAATGAAGCCTTAAAATCCTGACACAAAGAGTATTTTTGTGTTTTAAGTTTCATGTCATTCCAGCCAGATCTTTCAACTTTTGGACTCTAAAATAAGATATATTGATAGAAAATGTGTTCATGATCAATTTATATTTATCAATTAATCTGGCAGATATCAAAGTAGTGGTATTTTGGGTATTGTTTTAATCTGAAAACAGAAAAGTAATTTTGCAATTACTAGCAATTATTGCCAATATTGTATAAAATCAAGTTGCATATGATTGTATGCAATATGATTGTATATGAATGTATCCAAATTATAGCTCTATTAGTTATTTCAAAATGATAGCTCTGAGCCATTTAATTAGCTGATGCTTTTAGATTAATTAGCTCAAATAGTGAAAAACAAGGATGAGTGGATTTCAAACCAATAATAATGGGAAATTTGAGCTAAGGTATAGATATACAGCTGTATGGAAATGCTGGCTGATTATCTTTGGATTTATGGAGACCACCTCACCAACAGTAAATTTGCCCTGCAGGATATAAACTGATCAATCACCTGTGTCTTACATTTCAATCAAGCCAGTAGTTGCTTTGCAAAGTTGCTGAGACTACTGTACTTCCTAGGCTACCAGCAAATTAAATGACAAGAGGACTCCTACTAATTTTAAATTAGCCTTGCGAGCCCTTTTTTTTTTTTAACATCTTCATTGGAGTATAATTAATTGCTTACAAATGTTGTGTTAGTTTCTGCTTTATAACAAAGTGAATCAGCTATACATATACATATATCCCCATATCCCCTCCCTCTTGTGTCTCCCTCCCACCTTCCCTGTCCTACCCCTCTAGGTGGTCACAAAGCACCGAGCTGATCTCGCTGTGCTATGCGACTGTTTCCCAATAGTTATCTATTTTATATTTGGTAGTATATATAAGTCCATGCCACTCTCTCACTTCGTCCCAGCTTACCCTTCCCCCTCCCTGTGTCCTCAAGTCCATTCTCTACGTCTGCATCTTTATTCCTGCGTGAGCCCTTTTTGATAAAGTTTTTCCACATTCTAAAATTAATTCCAATCTTGCCTATTGTAACATCACTGGTTATAGATTGAATATAAGGTACCAGCAGAAAGCACTAATCCAATAGGAAACTTAGATAAAATGTGCCTCAGAAATGGAATTATTCAGGGGCTTTAAGGTTAACAGAATTAATCAGACAGGGTATCTATTAAATTGAAGAAAGGGAAAGCAACAGACTATATTAACTAGGTTTGCTGTGTATCGAACAACTGCAAAATTCTAATGTTGATTTATTGCTCATGTGTCTGTGTGTGTCATACAGAAATACAGATTAATCTTGAGCAACAAGTGGATTATTCTGAAGTAGTGACAGTTAAAAAAATCATCTAATGTTCATGAAGATTTCACTAAAGTGACTTATAATATACTAAAGAGTTCACAAGGAGAAATCTCTAAATAAAGAAAAGAATACTTTATGTCCCATATGGAATTTTTCATCTTTGCTCCCAATGTAATTAAGAATTAGTATATGACCTAAAACACATTAAGCCAAATGGTGGGAAAAACATCTGTTTTCACTTTTACATTGAGCATATTTTCTAATTAATTATTCAAATATCAAAACAAAGAAATATATTTCAAAAGTTTGTACATGTTTTAATCATTTTACATCTATCTTTTCTTCAATGAAGTCAGTCAGAAGTCCCTCAGAACTAGCACTGCAGGATTATGTAAGTAGATATTTATACTGTTAGGTAGAGTTTGATAATTCTCCAAGATGCAAGATTTATTGCACTAATTGGTTTTCCTAACAGGGTTCTAAAAGCCTGTCTGCTAAAATCTGGGAGCATCTATTTCATATATGAACTCATTATTAATCCACTAAGGAATGATGACAAGTGCTAACATTTGAGTGCCTAAAAATGTTTTGTGATAAGCACTTCAAATAAATTATCTTTTATAATATCACAGCTATCACAAAAGGAATATTTTTAATGTTTACAGAAAGAAAAAAAAAGGCTTACAGCTCGGTTAAGTAACATTGCCAGTTTACTCAGGTAGTAATGAAGGTGCCAGGATATTGAACTAGGTCTGTGTGACCTGAAGCTTGAACACGTAACACTACTAATGTTCATTCTATATTTACTGCTTTAGATATATAATTCTGAAACCAACATTGTGAGGTTGATGTTTATATCACCATCTTACAGGTGAGGAAACTGAAGTTAAATAATATGCACAAGGTTAACATTTTTATTTAGAGATTTGTATTTGTATTTGTAGGATTTGTATTAATGTCTTTATGACTCCAATGCCCAATTCAGCAACAATTTGATTTGGTACTTTGGTACTCCACTCATCACAACTTCTAAAAGAATCTTGTAAAAAACAAGAGAGAGAAATAAAATCAAGTTCAGATCAATGAAATCCCATAGCAGTGCTCAGGAACATGCAAGACAGAACATGGCTATTTCTAAGATGTAAAGTGAATCCACTGAAATTGGACTGCTTTTGAATTGGCCCACCAAAGACCATATTTGGGAGGTCCATTTGAGCAAAAGTGAACAAAATAAATTTCCTTTATTTTATTTATTTTTTTCTTTAGTTCTCAAATTTCCAAAGGCATCATTTGAGTGAAAATGAAACAAGCTAATAGCACTGTTCCCAGAAAAAACAGACAAAACAAAACGAACAAAAATTAAACTTAAAAGCTTTTACACAGCAAAGGAAACCATAAACAACACGAAAAGAAAACTCTCAGAATGGGATAAAATATTTGCAAATGAAGCAACTGACAAAGGATTAATCTACAAAATATACAAACAGCTCATGCAGCTCAATATCAAAAAGACAAACTACCCAATCAAAAAATGAGTGAAAGACCTAAATAGACACTTCTCCAAAGACGACATACAGATGGCCAAGAGGCACGTGAAAAGATGCTCAACATCACTAACTATTAGAGAAATGCAAATCAAAACTACAATGAGGTATCACCTCACACTGTTCAGAATGGCCATCACAAAAAAATCTACAAACAATAAATGCTGGAGAGGGTGTGGAGAAAAGGGAACCCTCTTGCACTGTTGGTGGGAATGTAAATTGATACAGCCACTATGGAGAACAGTATGGAGGTTCCTCAAAAAACTAAAAATAGAACTACCATGTGACCCAGCAATCCCACTACTGGGCATATACCCAGAGAAAAGCATAATTCAAAAAGACACATGTACCCCAATGTTTATTGCAGCACTATTTACAATAGCCAGGACATGGGAACAATGTAAATGTCCATGAACAGAGGAATGGATAAAGAAGATGTGGTACATATACATAATGGAATATTACTCAGTCATAAAAAGGAACAAAATTATGTCATTTGTAGAGACGTGGATGGAACTAGAGAGTGTCATACACAGTGAAGTAAGTGAGAAAGAGGAAAACAAATATCGTATATTAACACATATATGTGGAATCTAGAAAAGTGGTATAGATGATCTTATTTGCAAAACAGAAATAAAGACACAGATGTAGAGAACAAACATATGAACACCAAGGGGGGGAAAGGGGGAGGTGGGATGAACTGGAAGATTGAGATTGACATATATATACTATTGATACTATGTATAAAATAGATAACTAATGAGAACCTACTGTATAGTTCAGGGAACCCTGCTCAGTGCTCTGTGGTGACCTAAATGGGAAGGAAATCCAAAAAAGAGGGGATATATGTATATGTATAGCTGATTCACTTTGCTGTACAGTAGAAACTAACACAGCATTGTAAAGCAACTATACTCCAATAAAAATTAATTTAAAAAAAAGAAGTGAATAGTTGAAAGTAACAAAGTTGGCAGACAAGCCTGAGTTTGAATCCTGGCTCTAGGACCCATTAACTACATGAGTTAGGGTACAATTCTTTCACCTCAAATAATTACAACTGTCTACTAAATGTAGATAATTTTAACTCACAGCATTTTTATAAAACTCAAATGATCTCAACCTATGCAAACCACCTAACACTCTGTCAGGCATAGAGTAATTACTAAATTGTTAGCTTCTTTCTCATTCATTCTTTCTATCTGCAGCAGACATTGCTTTGCTTAAATGAGGATTAACATTATTTTTCCCTCTATATTCCTTTTTTGTTCTTCTTGGCATTATTAACCCAATACTATTTTCAAATATTACATACATTGGATAGATATATTGAATATATATTGCACATAGCAAGGATAAAATATTGTTTCTTAAAAGATTTTTCCATTATATATAAGAAAAAATGTGTATGTGAATACTGGATTGTGATACAAAGTAAATTCTTGCTGTGGGTCACCATCAAAATCATTTCAAGACATAGCTTAGTACAGTTCTGAGGGCAGAGTGAGCTCTAGGTAAACATGTAGTAGGATGTTTGCATCAGGTAAACATTGTGCTTCGTTTCTAGTAAAAAAAGACCTCCTTTAAATATTCAAGAGTTTTTTCTCTTGTGTAAAACAAATCAAAAGGCAGGCAATCCTGGGTTTAATCTAATACTTCCTAAAATCAACAGGAAC
The DNA here is from genome assembly GCF_964341445.2 of Mesoplodon mirus. NCBI lineage: Eukaryota > Metazoa > Chordata > Mammalia > Artiodactyla > Ziphiidae > Mesoplodon > Mesoplodon mirus. The sequence goes on from NC_138983.1 coordinate 32,574,092, forward strand.
CTCAACCACTGGTTGTTTTCATCCTCAAGCTTCCCTACCTGTCCAAGATGAACACTGCAGCTCTAGCCACAACATCAGCACCACACTTAATAATAAAAAGAGCCACAGAAGTATTTTCTCACCCCTCCAAAAAATGAATGCTAAGTACCTTTTAGCTATTTGATTCCTATTTCATTCACCAGAACTTAGTTGCTTTGCTACAAAAGCTGAAAGGCAATGACTAACTGACATAAATCATTCAGTTGAGTTCAGTTACTAAGGAAGGTGGTAAAAGTGTATTTTAGAAGGCTCTTTCCCTGAAGCGGGGGGTCTGTATTTCTTTTTCCCATTTTGTTTTGCCTCACAGGAAAGAGGTCTTGTAGCATTTGCATACCTCAGAATTATGTTATGTATGAGAGGAAATCAATATTAAGAAGAGAGATTTAAACTTTGTGGAGGCTCAACTCTTAGCAATGTCAGGAATAATTAAAGGAACAACTATGACATAATGCAAAATACCCTGGTGTGAAGTGATGGGAAAATAAATGCAGGTGAAAGAATGAAGGAGGAGGGGATTTGGGATAAACATGAAGGGTCAGAAACACGAGTGGACAGATAACTTTAGGTGGATGGAAAATAGCTGCTTTCTCTCTTCTTCAGACTCCAAGATACTATGAGTAAGACCAAATCCTTTCTGTGCACACTGAATGGCTTTCTCAGCTATTACAGGGTAATCCCAGAGTTAAAAATAAATGAAAGGATCAATGATTGGCTGAATGACTTATTGAGTGATATTTGTCTATTGCACCACAGTATGACAGGAATCAGCTGCTTCATTCACCTCAGAGGGATTAAAACATTTCAAAAATGTTGGCGATCACATAGACAACAACTTTCACTGATTGACTACTTCCATCTTTTAAAATAATTGCTATTTTGTCCTAATGTTTTGCATCAAGGAACATATAAATACTCATCAGTTCTTCTTTAAGTATTTGGTTGAAAGGCCCCTTAGAAAACTCTAGCTCAGTCTTTCAGATAAGCAAAAAAAATACAAAATCCCTTAGCACTTTAGTAGTGTAGAATTCCAGTCAGTATCATTTTAAATTTCTATTCCAAGTCTTTAGTTTTTACTGGTCCTGACCAGCATGCCCTATTTTTTTTTTTTTTTTTTTTTTTTGCGGTACGTGGGCCTCTCACTGTTGTGGCCTCTCCTGTTGCGGATCACAGGCCCCGGACGCGCAGGCTCAGCGGCCATGGCTCACGGGCCCAGCCACTCCGCGGCATGTGGGATCTTCCCGGACCAGGGCACGAACCCATGACCCCTGCATCAGCAGGTGGACTCTCAACCACTGCGCCACCAGGGAAGCTCAGGTCACCTTATTTCTGATAAAGGAGTCAAGAATATACAATGGAGAAAAGACAGCCTCTTCAATAAGTGGTGCTGGGAAAACTGGACAGCTACATGTAAAAGAATGAAATTAGAACACTCCCTAACACCATACACAAAAATAAACTCAAAATGGATTAAAGACCTAAATGTAAGGCCAGACACTATCAAACTCTTAGAAAAACATAAGCAGAACACTCTATGACATAAATCACAGCAAGATCCTTTTCGACACACCTCCTAGAGAAATGGAAATAAAAACAAAAATAAACAAATGGGACCTAGTGAAACTTAAAAGTTTTTGCACAGTAAAGGAAACCATAAACAAGACAAAAAGACAGCCCTCAGCATGGGAGAAAATATTTGCAAATAAAGGAACTGACAAAGGATTAATCTCCAAAATTTACAAGCAGCTCAATATCAAAAAATCAAACAACCCAATCCAAAAATGGGCCGAAGACCTAAACAGACATTTCTCCCAAGAATATATACAGATTGCCAACAAACACAAGAAAGGATGCTCAGGATTGCTAATCATTAGAGAAATGCAAATCAAAACTACAATGAGGTATCACCTCACACTGTTGGTGGGAACGTAAATTGATACAGCCACTATGGAGAACAGTATGGAGGTTCCTTAAAAAGCTAAAAATAAAATTACCATATGACCCAGCAGTCCCACTACTGGGCATATACCCTGAGAAAACCATAATTCAAAAGGAGTCATGTACCACAATGTTCATTGCAGCTCTATTTACAATAGCCAGGAAATGAAAGCAACCTAAGTGTCCATCAACAGATGAATGGATAAAGAAGATGTGGCACATATACACAATGGAATATTACTCAGCCATAAAAAGAAATGAAATTGAGTTATTTGTAGTGAGGTGGATGGACCTGGAGACTGTCATACAGAGTTAAGTAAGTCAGAAAAAGAAAAATAAATACCATATGCTGACACATATAAATTGAATCTAAAAAAAGAAAAAAGAAAAATGCTTCTGAAGAATGTAGGGGCAGGACAGGAATAAAGATGCAGACGTAGAGAATGGACTTGAGGATATGAGGAGGGGGAAGGGTAAGCTGGGACGAAGTGACAGAGTGGCATGGACATATATACACTACCAAATGTAAAATAGATAGCTAGTGGGAAGCAGCCACATAAGACAGGGAGATCAGCTCGGTGCTTTGTGACCACCTAGAGGGGTGGGATAGCGAGGGTGGAAGGGAGACGCAAGACGGAGGAGATATGGGGATTTATGTATATGTATAGCTGATTTATTTTGTTATAAAGCAGAAACTAACACACTATTGTAAAGCAATTATACTCCAATAAAGATGTTAAAAAAAAATAAAAGACACAAGCTATGGCCAGGTATGATGGGTCTGAGACTAGTTCAAATAGTCATCCTTGCCTTTAAGAAACTTACACTTTTTGTCTCATACATTTTTTTCTTCCCTGAACCTTCAAGGCATTCAACAAATAACTGGTTAATGACGCTCTAAATTGCATAAAGCTCTCAGGTTCAATATCAGTGGAAAGAGAATTTTAAAGAGTTTTTACTAAGAAGCCCCACATATTCACAAGGGCAAATGGGATGTCCTAAGTTGCCATAAATGTATTAAATGCACCATCATAGAATGTTGTTGTGAAAATGGATTTCAAATGTTACTTAAGGAAGGGAGGGAGTGGGAGAGACAGAGGGAGGAAATAGGGAGGGAGGGAGAGAGAGCTAAAAAGAGAGAGACAGAGAAAGAGGGACAGAGAGAGAGAGAAAGTGTCTTCAACCTCACAGGGTGAATTGGTTAATGCCCTAGAATGCCCTAGAATAGTTCATTTATTCCCTGATGTTAAAATACATATACGAGCAAATTCCAATTGGTGCTCCTTAGAACACTAACTTCTTTAGATGTTAAAACTGTTATCATATGGTAGCTCTATTTTTAGCTTTTTAAGGAACCTCCATACTGTTCTCCACAGTGGCTATTTCAATATACATTCCCATCAACAGTATAGGAGGATTCTCTTTTCTGCACACCCTCTCCAGCAGTTATTGTTTGTAGATTTTTTGATGATGGCCATTCTGAACAGTGTGAGGTAATACCTCATTGTAGTTCTGATTTGCATTTCTCTAATAATTAGTTATGTTGAGCATGTTTTCCTGTGCCTCTTGGCCATCTGTATGTCGTGTTTGGAGAAATGTCTATTTAGATCTTCCCCCCATTTTTTGACTGGGTTTGCTTTTTTGATATTGAGCTGCATGAGCTGTTTGTATATTTTGGAGATTAATCCCTTGTTAGTTGGTACAGCCGCTATTGAGAACAGTATGGAGGTTCCTTAAAAAAGTAAAAATAGAGCTACCATATGACCCAGCAATCACATCCCTGGGCACATATCTGGAGAAAATCATAACTGGAAAAGATACATACACTCCAACGTTCATTGCAGCACTACTTACAATAGCCAGGACATGGAAGCTTCCTAAATGTCCATCAACAGAGGAATGGATAAAGAAGATGTGGTACAATGGAATATTACTCAGCCATAAAAAAGAATAAAATAATGCCATTTGCAGCAGCATGGACAGACCTAGAGATTGTCATATTAAGTGAAGTAAGTCAGACAGAGAGAAACAAATATCATATGATATCTCTTCTATGTGGAATCTAAAAAAAAGGGTACAAATGAACTTATCTGCAAAACAGAAACAGAGTGACAGATGTAGAAAACAAACTTATGGTTACCAGGGGGTGGGGGGGAGGATAAATTGGGAGGTTGGGATTGACATATACACACTACTATATATAAAATAGATAAATAATAAGGGGTGACTCTATAGCATAGGGAACTCTACTCAATAAAATGTAATGGCCTATATGGGAAAAGAATCTAAAAAAGAGTGGATATATGTATATGTATAACTGATTCACTTTGCTGTACACCTGAAACTAACACAACATTGTAAATCAACTATACTCCAATAAAAAAAAGAAACATTAAAAAAAAGTGTCCTCATAAATCTGAAAATAAGCACTTCGAGGATATATAAAAGAGTGTTAGAATATTAAAACTTCTGATTTTTTTTTCAGGAAGTATCAGATTAACATTAATTCAGAATTTCTCTAACATGTATATATGTATTTGAAAAGAGAGCCACTCCTTTTTTTTTTTTTGGTTAACAGTTATTGCATATTGGGAAACAGTGCACCATAGAACACTATGTAAGAAAAGCTAAATTCATTAAACCAGGCTGTCACCAGTACTACAACTAATAACTAGTAGGAGGAGATCACACAATAAAATGTCATTTCACTATAACTGTTTTCAAAGTTCAGACTGGTTAACATTAATGTAAATTATCAAAGTAGCACCCAACTTTCATGGAAGAATCAATACAGAATATTCCCTGGACCAGTTCATGATCTTTGATTATGGAAGAATTCAACAGGATAAAAATGTCTGCATCTTTCCTATGCACCTGTCTAGTATGTGAGTACAAATATAATGCTATCACCAACTCCTGTACTACACAGTCCTAAATGGAATTTATTTTTTTCTCTTTCCCCACCACATATCCTTCCCCTTACTATTTTATGTTTCATGTTGTTTTAACTTATGTCATTTTTCCCATGAGAATAAATCTTCCTTTCTTCTTTTTTCTCTAAAATTACACAATATAACTTTGTTTGAACTTCAGAAAGAATTTAAGCCAAGGAGGAAGCTGATTTGGCATTTATTTCCCATGAATATCTCTTGTTATGCTTATGCTACTTTTTTTTTTCCAGATATGGTCCCTTAAGAAAAAAAAAATAATTGTATTTATTTATGCATTTGTCTCACCTTCCTTATTTTTATACCATGCACTAGTTTTGCTTTCTATTGTAGCTTATGCCACTTATTTTTAAAGAATCAGATAGATTTATATTCACTTCAGAAATACCAAACTTATTTCTCACAAAACCAAGATATCAAGTTAGCATGTGATGACAATCACATTTCAAAGATAGTATAATCTTTTAGAACTGGAATTCCTTGAAACAAAATAAAATGCATGCAAGCAAACAGAAAAACAAAAGTGTAAAAACAGCTTCAGTAAAAATCCAACCAATAACATGGTCTCTCACTGAGTCTCTAAATGCTTTAAAAAAATTATAACTTTAATGAAAATTCAGGTTTTAATCATACCTTACTCCATTTCTTAGAAATTTAATATGTACAGGTGACAGTAAAGGGAGTTATGATGAACAACTGTGTTTGCTAAATAATCAGATATATGATGCAAGCATGTATTAGCTAAGCTGCTTTTGATTTCATGTAATAAAAATCCCAGTGGCTTTAGCACTTGAAGGTTATAAATGTAACTAGAAAGGCAGAGGTCAGGTGGGTACACTAGTTGTGAGGTTCAGTGTCGTCAGGCTTCTGCTGTTTCTCTGTCGTTCCCTCAGGCTGCCTTTTCTCCTGTCATCACTAGCAGCCTCCCAGCCTCCCATGGCCTCCTCATGGACAGTAGGGGCAAAGTGGGGTCTCTACCCACAACCATCCAAAAATAAATAAATAAATAAAGTCCTGGATTTGCCAAGACCTCTGGAGTTACACAGTGGCAAATGGATAGAATGATTCCTACAATGTCTTCTATAAGGTTCTGGATGTTTGGAAAATCAAATGAGGAAAGTGGTGATAGGACTCCTTTCTTTTTTCATTCATCCACTCACTTATTCACATAAGAAATATTTATTAAGAGCTTGTTACATGCTTGACAATGTTGTAGACACAGGATACAGCAGTAAACAAAACGGACATAGATTCATAGAGCTCACATCCTGCTAGGGAGCCAGACATTAAATAAGTATATAATGAAATTTCAAATAGTAACAAGAAATGTGAAGATAAATCAAGCAGAAACCAGAGATAGAGACTGGGGTGTTATTTATTTATTTATTTTTATCAAAGAATAATCAAGGATGGGCTTTCTGAGGAGACCTACATGAAAAAGGAGTGCATATCAAGGGGAAAGTATTCCAGATAGAAAAACATGGTCTGAGGCAAGAGTGAACTTTGCCTGATTTGAATTTCAGCAGGACCAGTGTAGGTGTCGCACAGTATAAAACAGGAAGAGAGGAAGGAATGAGGCCAGGGAGGGAGCCAGGAGACAAAACAAAGTTTGGCAAGACAATTTAGAGGATTCTGAGCAGAGCACAATATGATCTACATTCTAAAAACTTTGCTCCTACTGTTTTCGGGAAATTGAGTGTAGAGGATCAAGAGTGGAAGCGGAAAAGCTATTTCAGGAGCTATAGTGTACAGGCTGGAGATAGTGACTTAGCTTATAGAACCATTGATGAAAACAATGAGAATTCGTAAAAATCAAAATATACTTTTGAGGATACAGTAAATCCAGGCGATTTTGAGAATATCATATGGTAAATATACCTCAATGGAGATATTAGCCTGAATAGTGCTATGTTATTTCGTCTACTTTTTAGCTGACTAGAGAACAGACAAATGCAGTCTCTTTCTGTTGCAATGTTTGACTCTGAAGTTCCATCTTGGGAGGTGTTCAATAAATGTTAATTTCCAAACTGTGTTCTTACAGTAGAAGCATTAATGCTACACAATGCAACTGACACAAATCCAAATCTTTGCCTCACATAGCAGCTTTATAACTTTGGACAAATTTCATAACTTCTGTGATTCAATTTCCTCATTTATAGAGTCAAGATAGTAACTTACACAACTAGGGATTATCATACAAACCTTACTTCACTAAGTGAAGTAAGTCAGAGAAAGACAAATACCATATGATATCACTTATATGTGGAATCTAAAATATGACACAAATGAACCTATCTATGAAACAGAAACAGAATCAGGGACAGAGAATAGACTGGTGGTCGTCAAGGGGGACTGGAGTGGGAGAGGGAAGGAGTGGGAGTTTGGGATTAGCAGATGCAAACTGGTATATTTAGAATGGATTGACAACAAAGTCCTACTGTATAGCACAGGGAACTATATCAATATATTCAATATCCTGTCATAAACCATAATGGAAAAGAATATGAAAAAGGATTATATATATGTATAACTGAGTCACTTTGCTCTACAGCAGTAATTAACACAACATTGTAATTCAATTATACTTCAATAAAAATAAATTTAAAAAGATAGTAACATAACTCAATAGATTGTTTCAAGTAGTAAGTGAAAATGTGAATCACTAAGCACACTCTCTATCATGCATTAGCAACAACTCAACAGGTATTAATTTATTTTCTCCTATAGTCTGCATAATTATTCTCAGGCTTTTGATGTCATGAGAAATTTCATTGCGTGTGCATGCACGATAGGAATCACTGCCAAGACTGATGTGCAACTGTCTTTAAGGGAGAAGGTGGTTTTAATGACATGCCTAGTGGACCAACAATTTTTTAGCAACTGCCAGAAGCTCTTGGAATAAGACATGACTATGACATGGAAAGGAAGAAAAAAAATCTTTATGTGCTAGGAATTTGACCCTTCTAGGCATAGATGATTTCCCTTTGTCAGGAGCCCTGAATGTTTACTGGCTTTTGCTTTCTGTTCTCTGAAAAAGAGAAAAATAATTTTTCCCAGGAAAATTTGAAGTTCTCAGAACTATCTATGAAGAAGATTTTGAGTAGACAAACTTTATTATAATTTAACTAGGCATTCTATGACCTTCAGCTATCATTGAATAAAATCACTATCTCCATGACCATTTTTAAAGTTGCACATTTTATTCAAATTTTTGTATGATCATACATGTTCATTTGAAAAAATAAAATGGCTGCTTCTTAACTTTATGATGGCAGATTGAACAAAGCTTAACTCTTTTAATGTGCCTTGATGTCTATTAGTTATGGTCCTCATATCTATGAACTGCACTGTAGTTAAAATACGAAAACAAGCCAAGAAGACTCTCAAAATTCTTATTTAGTAGCTAGAAACATAAACAGAGCTTAATTTTGATAGAGCATCTACATACCAGTGGAAGTTTATAGGAACATGTGTGTTGTCTGTTTCACAATAGTAACTTCAGTGCTTACTTGTTCAATCAAGTACCTACTTCACTGATCCTTTTCTTGTGAAAGCCACCCAAAAGCCTACTGTATCCACACTCTTTGCACACTCTCCTTTGCTATTTCTCTTGATTTGTTCTCACTTGGACTTGAACTCACTTGGACAGCTGTCTCTTCAGTAGCCCAGTTCCTTCTCCCTCTCACCAATATTTCTCACTCTGGACAAAAATTCCGATTCACAGATCTGATAATGTCTGGTATCTGCTCAGGAACTCTGTGGGGTTGCTTATTTCCCACCAAATAGTTTAAGGAGAGAATCTGCTATCCTAAAATATGTCTCTATGGCATAAAGATTATTTTAAGCTGATTACTTTTAAGAAACAGCAGACGCAGGAGAAACTAAGAATACCTAGCAGAAGTTAATCTTTTGTAATGTAAATAGACATTTACATTGATAAGGGAAATCTCCTTATAAGGGTGTCTCCACTGCTATACCAGAAAGAGGAGGACAACTAAATCTCCAGAATGTCTCATCAATGGAGAACACCTGGACTTAAGTCTGCATAACAACTGTACCTTTGTTTATTGTGCTTTGCCTGAAAACCTCCCATAACTGGTTCTCCACTCCACAACACACATCTTTTATTTTTAGCTGGAAATGGTATTTAAGGTAATGGTTTGGGCCATTTGGGGGAGTTACTCCATTTTCCTGGGTCTCTCCCATGTATACAGGATGTATACATGTTATTAAACTTGTTTGTTTTTCTTCTGTTAATCTGCCTTTTATTATGGGGGTGGGGGGGTTCTCAGTCAAGAATTTAGCAGTGTAGAGAAAAAACTATTTTTCTTTCACTACACAGTCATTTTTTGGACTGATGTTCAAAACCTTGAGGATGTAGCTTCAGTATTTCTTTCCACTCACCTACAGAGCCCTACACTTACAGCTGCAGTTCTGATTCATCAAATTTCTGATTCCAGCAAGTATCTAAGTGGATTCTCTCTTCTCTGAACTCCACTACTACAGTTCCCTTTGGGCACCCATCTCATTGCAGCTTTTATCATTGATTAGTGGAGTACTTAGAAACTATAACCTACTACTTCTGACATTTTTAAGACCCTTAGTTTATTTCCCTATTCCCTCTACCATGTGAAGTCTATCCCTTTGCAGAGGAGCGGGAGTGGCAGCAGAGACTGCTCCTTTGTGTGAGTTATGGTTAAAAGAAACACTTTGAATGGGTCTTTTTTTTTCCCCCTTCAAAATAAACTATCATCCTGCTTCAAAATGAGGGACTTGTCTTCAGGAGCCAAGTTGCTCAACATAATAAAAACACTTTCATCTAATTAGCTGAATTGTGAGGCTGGAGATGGTAAAGATGCAGGTGACAGTTATGATAATGACAGTGAGACTCAGATTCCTCCAGGATATCAGGGCCTACATTCTGAGTCTGCACATGTCTACTGGGGTATTCGTATGGGGGAAAAGTTTTCCCTGAAGTTCATCAGAAGGTGGTAGGGACCAGGAGGGACCCCTGACCTTTAGAGGAATGTGACATATGGATTATAGTAGCAGTCATTCTTATATTCAATATTACATTGCTTTTTTCTGCACTTTAATATATTAACCCATGCATTTAACAACTCATTTTTATAAACATACTATACACCATATACTCTAGGTGCTGGGGTTATGGTCAGAGGCAGATTTACTGGGAAGCTAATGGAATGAAAGAGTCAAGCCCTCTCACTTACACAAGATCTCTTCTAAGGGGCTCTAATTAATATAATTATGTTTCTTAAAAATTTGCAAAATAGGAGAGTATAACCACAACCAGTTTAAAATGTTTAGTCTTTTTTATTTCTACGTCCACTTTATAATATTTCCCATCTTGTCAGTGGTTTTAGCGTGACAATTAACAACTTTAGAATCTGATTTAAGAAAAGTTGAATTGAGAAGGTACATTTAGTTTGGGATTAATGGATTATATATTCCATGATTAATAATCATTTCCATGTAGATTAAGTTATAGTTAAATTATTACTAACAATCTGAGAATAGGAGTGGTGTCCACTAATTCTCTGACCATTGACACTAGTTTATGAGTTTCCACTTAGATGATGCCGTTATTGATAGATCTAAGCAATCATCAATCAGGGCAGGAGAAGGGTTGGGATAAAAGTGAGACTGCAGGAGATGTTGGTTGACAAGGACACTAGGTAGAGTGGACGTAGGAATTGGGAAGAAGATTGTCCTGAGAAAGTGTCTATGATTTGGAGTGGCTGAAATAGAGATACCTTTATAATAGGACACACACAACTGGTTGGGCGATAATTTGTTACAGCTGACAGGTAATTTCATACAATACAGGTCAAGGTGGTATCATGTTATGACAAAAGAGTCATTCATTTTGGCAATATGCACTTTTCTTTGATGCCAGTTTCTGGCAGGCTGTATATACACGGCATATACCTAGGGGATACAATAGATTTTACAGATATATTTTTCAGCCTTTATAAGCCCTTTTATATGATAAATATTGCTAACTTTAATTAGGGCTCTATTTTTTACTTTTATATTAATATAGTTTCTCTGACACTTTCATATTCTATAACCACAGATTTAACTGCAAGTATCCAAAAGCATCTCTTGTCTAGACAGAGACATCATTCATATGTGACTCTCTTTTTCTTCAAGTTTACATTCAGTACTGAACATAAGCTTGGGCTTGTGGTACATTTCCTCTTTCAATTCATATTCAAGTAAGGTAATTTGAAAATGGCAAAGAAATGTGTTCCCAATAAACTATCTGTTATAGAGCTTGACCTGGGCATATGTGCTGTGGGATTAGAAGGAAACCTCAAATCTGTGAACAGATTTTTAGGAAATACTGTAGTATCACAAACCAAGACTGCTTATTCCAGAGCATTCACTCCCTTGTGCTATTTGATTTAAAGGAAAATATTTCTTCTTAACACAGACTGCCAAATATCATCCTAATTCCATCCTGCCCTGTTTAGTTAAATAAAGCAAATTCAATGCTTACTGGGCTAGAAGAGGGACATTTAACTTCTATAAACTTTCTGCCCCAACTTTAAGTGGCAATAAAATTTAGTTCTTTTTTTGTTTGTTTGTTTTTTTGTTTTGTTTTCTGTGTTCTCTTGTTTGTAAACCTTTTAATTCCACCCATAAACATTTATAGTTGAACTCTCCTTCCCCACAACATCTCTTTTCCATACACCTACTTACTCCTAGTAAAGATCTTGTTTAAAATTTTAAAAATCCAGTTGATGTTCAGCACTTTGCTCTGTGGTAATTCTGCAAACAATGGCTGATTATATCAATCTCCAGAAGACTTCTCAGAAACCTATCTATAGATATTTTTAAACTCATAATACAGGACATCAACCTCCTTTAATATTGAAAACCAGACAAAGAACTCACAGTTTTCTCAGATTCATAAGAAATTTCAGCGATGAAAGCACAAATCATGGAAGAGATTAGACTTAAATGTAATCACCTCATAGATATTAAACTGGAGCAACAGGTATCATTATCTGGAAATCACGAGTAGTGTTTGGATTTTAGCATCAAGTTCATCAAGTCAAGAATTCTCATTGTGAGAAATGTCAGGCCAAGTCATAAAAGTTGACAAATATCAGGAGCAAAACACCAATAAAAAATTTAAGGAAATGTGTTGCTGATAAAGATTTAATAGCAAAAAACAACACAAAACCATTCTGTTTATAGATGTTCTTCACCAGGTTACCAGGACCAAATTTGCATTTCTGTGATACTCTTTGAGATTTAATGCTGGAAATTCTTCTGGAGGCCAATCAAAAATTTTCTCTGATCCTTCAACTCTCCTTTCTGGACCTTACTTCTTCCACCATCGTGTAATTCAAAATAATCAATATGCCAAAGTAGCATATTTGAAGTGGCCTGCCTTGAACCTCATTACCTTAAAAAGTATCAAGGTCATGAAAGTTAAGGAAAGACTATGGAACTGCTCCATTCTGAAAATTACTTAAGTGACATGAAAACTAAGTGCAACACATGATTCTGAAATCTATTTCTGGGCTCTAAAGGACATTTTGGGGACAAAGTTTAGATTTGATGGGGTATGAGGATTAGATTGGAAATGACTCAATGCTAATTTCCCGACTCCTTGAATTAAAGTTACTTAAGAAACAGCTGAGGCAAGAACACTCTGACCCTCCTTTGTTCCCCTGAAAGCAGGAAATAAATCTCCCATGTGAAAGGTACCCTCCCTGTACCAGGAGGTAGCGAGACATCCTTACCACCAGAGACAGAGAATTTAAAGCCTAGGAAGCTATATAAACAGACCTTGTTACTTCTTTACTAATTTAATACCCCAAGCCCAAACTTCTTTTCCTTCTCAATTCTTCACAAGTTTATTGTTTCTTTGTCTAAAAGGTATATAAGCTTCCTGCTTTGGTCACTTCTTTGGTTCCCTTATCTATGGGACACCTGTATGTATGAATTTTTTTTTTTTTCTGTTAACTTGTCTTGTGTCAATTTAATTATTAGTCCAGCCAAAAGAACCAAGAGGGGTGGGGTAAATTCCCCCCCCCCAACAAAGGTTAGAGGCCAATTGTTTTGTAGAATGTTCTTCAGTTGGGTTTATCTGATGTTTCCTCATGAGTAGATTCAGGTTATACATCTTTCAATAGATATTACAGAAGTTATACTATGTTTTTCTCATTGTAGCTTATTAGGGGCACAAGATTTCAATTTGTCCCATTACTAATAATGTTTGGTCTCTTGACAAGGGTGATAACTGTTAGGCATCTCTTCTCCAAAATAATATCTTTTCACTTTATAATAGATAGGTGTTTTGTGGGGAGTTGTTTTGAAATTATATAAACATACTTTCTTCACAAATCTTTAAATTTATTCCTGTATCTATTTTTATTATTCTGGAGCTTCTGGTTTCTCATTTTATTCAGTGGATCATAATCCATTACTATCCTGTTTATTTTTGTGCTTAAATTATCTGAGAACAAGCTGGCTTCTGTGTCCTTTTAAATATTATTCTATGAACGTTTCTTTACTTTTTGCCATGAGAAGTGTCAGGCTAATCTTCAAGTGTGATTGCCCTATCCTTGGATTCAGTCACTTCTCCAACAATCACTCATTTCTTGGAGAAGAGAATGGCATATAGGCATTCTGGTAGCTATATTAAAAACATAAAAAGAAACAGGCAAATTTGAGTTAAAAATATATTTTACTTAACTCAATATATACAAATTATTTTAGCATATAAACAATATTAAATTACTGAGATATTTTGCATTCCTTTTTTTCATACTAAATCTTTGAGATATGCTGCATATTTTAACTTACAAAAAATCTCAATTTGGATGCTGAATTTCCATGTGAAATACTTGGTTTATATTGAGATTTCAAAAAATTATCATTTGGAAAAATTAGATTCATATTTCCAAACTGATTCAAACACACTTAAAAGTCTCCCAATATATGAATTAAGTATTCATTTATAAAATTATAACTAAACTAATTTAAATGAAATAGAATTATAACCATTTTCTTGGTCACATTTTTTCAAGCGCTCAATAGCTATATGTGATAGATGCTACTATCTTAAATAGTACAGACCTCATCACTTAGAAATAAGGAGGGTCTGAGTTCCAGCATGTTGTTGGTGTTAAGAAAGAGTAGATATCAGTAACTTTGAAGTGATGCAATCCATTTGATTTGGAGACAGATTAGACCTGGGGTTATGAGAATTGAAGAGGAAATTCAAGAATAACTTGTATTATTCACCTAATATATTATAATTTTGAACAATGATTCTCAAAATGTTTAGTGTGAAGAAATTTTCTTGGGGAGATACTTAAAAACATATATCAAATTTCTTGTTCTTCACCTCATTCGCTCAGATTCTAGTTTAGAAGTCTACAGTGGGGCTTGGAAAACTGCATTTTATTTAATTCTGCCTCAAATCGTTTTGGACAAAACTTTGAGAAATACTTCCTCCAGAGTCTGACTGCGTTAAAACGAGTTTTCAAACCAGTATTAAGGATATTGTCCTGCATTGATTAGGCAATGCTGAGGCAGCATCAGCATTGCTTTATTAATTGCCTACTTTACTAATGACATACACCTGCAGTCATAACTCAGTGTGTTTAGAATCTTGCCAACAGGTGTGGATAAACGGAGAGTGTCATCAGCTCATTAAAAACACAACAAATGACAAGTTGTCCAAGTGACTGATTCTAAACAATGAAGTCTACTGCTATCCCTCCCCCAGGTTGCCAATATTCAAACTGTGGCTATGCCTCTACACAAAGATATTTTCCTGGCCTACAATTATAGAAGGTCAAGAGAAGCAGTGTTCTTTACAATAATTAGAGATTATTCATCTGTCAAGAAAAATACTGTTAGTATTTTGGTCCTCCATACACTGATGTCACTTTCTGCTTTACACTGCTTTGTTTTCTTCCCAAAATTTTATAAACATGTATCTTGTAAGATTAGACTTAAACTTGTATCACTTTTTAAATATTTAAACTTTTTAATCTTGTATCACAGATTTAAAATGCAGTTTTCTATTTCCCAGTATCTCTCATCTAGTCTTTTTAATCCTAATTATTTAAGAAAATAGCAAGGCACTAAAGAAGGGGAAAAAAACAAAATTTTGTTCAGGTATTTCTGCAGATAGCCTCATTTTATTACAGTTGTGCCAATGTTTCTAGATAGTAATTCAAAGGGGGAAACTGAGTATATGAGAATAAGATACGTAAAAGGTATGATTTGTGTCATGGCAATCAATAATATTCAGAGAGATTATTCTGGGGCTCTGAAAGTGCTAATGGGTACCTTAATGTCAGACAAATATTTGATAGTATCAATAAAACATCTGATAATTATGATATTCTTTCATGGGCTTCCTAGACAACTAACCCTTGCCTCTCATTAAAATAAAGTCACACTGTTAAGAATAAAGTGGTCTTTTCTGAAAAACAGTCAAATAATATGCTAAAATAATATGTTGTTAAAAAACCTCCTTTGAGGGCCTCCCTGGTGGCGCGGTGGTTGAGAGTCCGCCTGCCGATGCGGGGGATACGGGTTCGCGCCCCGGTCTGGGAGGATCCCATATGCCGCGGAGCGGCTGGGCCCGTGAGCCATGGCCGCTGGGCCTGTGCGTCCGGAGCCTGTGCTCCGCAACGGGAGAGGCCACAACAGTGAGAGGCCCGCGTACAGCAAAAAAAAAAAAAAAAAAAAAAAAAAACCTCCTTTGACTACAGTCTCCATGAAACTCTAAAATGTACAAATCACTGCTATAAGGGATGTGCCACAGATGTGCCAAGATCAAGAGATGTACCCTTAGCTCAACAACTGGGCAGGAGAGACTGCTCCCAAACAGAACCAAATTACAAGCCCTGGTGGGACGTCATAGCTGGAATTTAAACAAGTTTTTACGGAGCACATCTCTAAAGGAAGCTGTTACTTTATTTTCTGCATGTCACAAAATTCACTCCTCCAAACTGATACAGCCATCAAAGACATACTTCAGTCCCTTTTCACCCTTTCGTGAATTTTGTCTAGGCAGCTATTATAGTTTATCTCTTGTTTGACACCCTGAAACAAAAGCAGAGATCTCTCAATTTTCACTCCTTTTCATACACCTACAAGTTGATCTATTCCTAGAAAATCATCCTGCATAGATTAACACTACTACTCTTGATTTAAGTCAGAGTAATGTGTTTTCTTCAGAGAGCTATCAGAGGGAAAATAGGAAACAGGATGGAGTCAACTTCCTCTTGATGCCTAGGAATATCGAAGAATACATCTTCTAGGTGTAAATAAGGATTGATTAAATTTATTTTTGAAATTCATATAGCTGAAAAATTTTATATGTGAATTCAAAACTAAGTCCCATTTAGAAATTATTTATCGTACCTAGTTTGGTCACTGGAGAGGAAGAGATGGAACTTGCTTCAGAATCCCCATGTAAATAATTGTATTAATTAATTCTATCTTTAATAATGTGTTGCAAAACTTATTTCATTCTTGTTCCAAAATTAATAATCACACATTAATACTAAATCTGTTTGCTGTACCCACAAAGTCCAAAGTTAAGCATCCATTCAGGTATTTTTATATATAAATACCAGGATAAGTCAATCCAAACTGACTCTGTCAAGATACTTTTGCCCAGACTTGGCCAATCCAGGTAAACTGCTTTCTTTAAGAATTCATTATAAACTGTTAATGTGTGTCACTTGCTACACACAAGTAAGTTTAGCTTTCAGGATACAAACATAGTACCCAGAAAGTCCATTCCTTTATGAAATTCACAGTCCAGTGTGTGGCGGGGGAAGGGAGGAGGGAGAGGATGGTCAAGAAACATAACAAATAGTAATTGTACATTGTGTTCTGAGACAAATGTTTATAATGAGGTGTGACAGATTGAGACTGGTTCATAGAGGTGTCTCAAATTAAATGCATGGAAATTTTCCCCAAGAATACAAACTGGAGACATTCCAGACAAAAGGAATGGCAGTTACAAAACAGAAGTGCTAGCTATTGTATGTTTTAGGAAAGGCACATTGTTAACTGTCAGGAGGATAGAAGGTCATGCAGGGTAATAGGGAGGGTTAAGAACAGGAAGCTGAAAGCCGAGAGCACACTATTAAGAGCCATGCGCACCATGCTAAGTGAACTGAATTTTATCCTTTGGTGGTAAGATATGATTGAAGACTTAAATTGGGGAACACTAGCTTAAAACATATAGTTCAGCCAAATTATTTGAGATAATTATTTAGAAACTATAGTAACTTCAACCACAAAGAAACAGGCTTCAGTTCCACGATCTCTACTTCACTTTTTTCTCTGTTTTTCATCTCTTAGGTCCATTTCCAGGGATAATAAAAATTCTCAGCAAATTAGAAATAGAAGGAAACTTTCTCAACCTGAAAAGAAGCATCCAAGGAAACCCTTCAGATAATATTATCCTAACTGTGAAAGACTGAATGTTTGTCATCTAGAGCTCAGGCTCAGTAGTTGTGGCACACAGGCTTAGTTGCTCTGCAGCATGTGGGATCTTCTTGGACCAGGGCTCGAACCCATGTCCGCTGCATTGGCAGGCAGATTCTTAACCACTGTGCCATCAGGGAAGCCCACTTGCAAAGTATTTAAAATTGTAGAACATATAAACACTTGGCTCATAATGGTCATTAAAAATGAAAAAAAATAAATCGCTCCATACTAAAACCTGTAAGCTTGACGTATCTGTAACAGATAAAAGAATAAATAAACCTTGGGAAACATTTATTGCTTTACATACTGAAAACTAAACCTAATTGCCTCATAAATAACCAAGCAAAATACACAAGCAATAATCTTAGGCCTAAATTAAAGTTGTTAAACTGATTATGCTGAAATAAACAGATGTCCATATGAGCTTCATTTTGAAAAACACAATCTCTCCATTTTTATTTTATTTAGCAAGATTTTCACTGTGTCTATGTGCTTCAAGTCTGATAATTTCAGCCAGCAGTTTATTGCATATAATTTTTCCAGTGATTTAGAAATTCTCCATGTAGCTAAAAACATATACTTATTATTGCTGATCTTAGCCTAGCAATGGCTCCCAATGAGGCAAAACTGCCATGTCTTCTAGGAGGGGTCAACAATGGGCTAAAAGGTATGTATTCTTAAATTGCCATCATCACAATTTTTGAGATTTTCTAGAGTTAATTTTGTCCTCTTCTAATAAGCATTAATATCTTTCAGAATTACAGATTTATATGGAAACTAAAACAAGAAAAAATATATTCTAGCTTGAAAGATTTATTGATTCTGGATGGATAACCTGACATTATGGAAAACAGGAAATTTATGCTATCGATGTCAAAATTTTCAGTTTATTATGATTTGAAACATTTATAATTGTATTTTGTTTTATGCTCATGTCAAGAATAGTATGAGCTCGAAAAGGGAATAAAAGGAATAGAACAGAACAAAGTAAAAAAAAATCCCATATTTTTTTTTGCATGTGGAGGGTGGTGGTGGAAGGGAGTCCAGCACTATTTTATTTATACACTAATTACTACTTCATTCACCTAGAGGAGTTGAGGTTTCATGGCAGCTCTTCCTTCATCTACATGGTTCAGATAGTTGATTTTCTTCCATTATTCTACCAGTAATTAAGACAGCTGATGAAATACTCCAAGGATAAAAACGGTAGCTTCAGTAAACAAACACGACTAAAACAAGCAGTGGCACCGATCACTTAAACACAATTTCCTCTAAATCCTGAAGGAAGGAACAAGAGTGTGAACATGTTTCACCCTGAAGAATCACCAGCTCTCTGAAATTCCCATGCTGATAGATTTAATTTAATATCACCATTAATTTAATTAAAGTAGCTAACATTTGTTTATAATTTGATAATGCATGTGGAGTTTTTCTCAAATATTTGCTATAAATTTCAGAACAGCTCTAGTTGCTGTTATCCTAATTTAACATGTGAGAAAATGGAGGCTCTGAGAGATGAAGCCACTTGCCTGTGGTTGTGCAAGTAGACAGTGTAAAGCCAAATTCAAACAATTGGTTTTACCCCACGTACATTAGAAACAATGCTCATTTCATTCTACTATCTCTTCTCGTATTTTCCTGCCTTTTGCTTGATAATATGTGATCTGAACTTTAACTGTTACTCCAACTTTTCTTTGAATATTGTCAAAAGAAAGTATCTCTTGATATGGAAGAGAAATAGTTTGAGACACTGATGGATTTTAAATTCCTCCAAACCATTAAAAAACATAATTTTCCTTAAATGGCTATGAAGTCTAACTGGGAAAAAAAAACCCTTCAGATATAAAGAAAATGATTGTTTATAGAAAAGGTAAATTCTGTATATATGAATGGTGTGAGGTGAGTTGAGTATGGCTTATTCTCAACCAGTCTCATTCATAACATTATTTAAGTTCCTGACTCAGGAAAATTTATATATATATATATCACAGGCCTTTCTACAAATATCATTCTGGAGCTGAAGGGCCTTCTGCATCCATAACTTTTCTTTTAAACAACGTTTCTCATTTGGCAATGCTTATTAACTTACCTCTCTACCATCTAAAAGCCAACTTATTTCTCTCTAGCTTATTTTAAACAACAACCTAAGCTGAATCCCCTCTACAACTTCATGATATGGTCACCTAGTTCATGTTTTGACATCTGCTACTTTTTGAGGCAGTTTACCCCATCTTTGGAATATTCTGAGTAAAAAATGTTTCTTCTCACATTCAACTGAAAGCCACATATCTATGGTTTTATCCATTAAGCTACCCAAATCAAATCTGGCCAGCATTTCTGGTTTTCCTTACTTCTCAGTTTTCTAATTCATCTAATTATAGCATAACAAAAACATAAACAAAACACAAAATTTAACATGAACATTTCTGTATTATTAAAAAGTGTTGGCTATTTTTTTTGGCTTAATAAGGAGAAGGGATTTTTAAAGAGTTTTGAACCCTTTCACAGAACATAGAGAATAATTGAACACAAATGAGATTCAGCAAGAGTTGAAACCAGGGAAGGTTCAGACTGCTGGCTGGATAATTTTGAAGAATACTGCATAATTTTGAAGACTACTGCATGCTGCTTCCTCTAGAGTGGGTCTTGGCTTCCTTTACTGTCTCAAGATACAACATCCTTCAGAAAAATCTTCATGGAAAGAACATTTTCCCATTTTTCTTCTAAAATTTCCCAGCAAAGCCCTCTTTGGCTCACTGACCCTTGTTTATAGATTAAAAAGTCTGGAATCAGGAAAAACAATGGAGTGTGAAAGAATATATGTATTAGAAATATGTCAATATCAGTCTGTAACTTACCTAACCAATTATAGAAAAGGGATTATCCCTGTCAGCCATAAAAATAATTATAATGTATTATGAATGTCTTGATGTCCAATTTGTTCTTATTATCCTTCCACAAGTACAGAATGATTTTATATAAGCCCATTCTGTCAAGTAAATATATCCAAGTAAGCCACAGGATTTTGTCATTAGATGGTTTATTTTGTCTTTACTCTTTCTGGCAGCTCTTGTGATGTGGAGTCTATAATTATAGTTTAGGTATGACTTCTATTATTTTATTTTACAAAACAGTTCAGAGTTGTAAGAATTTTGAGGTCATTTAGTTCAAGCTACTTATATTTAAAATGAAAAAAAAATCTAGAGAGAGTAGATGTTTTTGCAAAGTTAAGTTCAAATACCATTAAGTAGTACACAGGATGGAAGTCTACTTTTTGTACTTATTCCACATTCTTTCTACAATACTGACTCTTTGTATACTGCATATTGTGTATGTAAAATTCAAAACAAGAAAATCGGATGACTCACACAATATCACTTTGGATCCAAACTTGGCAATTTTGGAACAAGAGAAAATGACTTATCACCTCATCCTCATCCTCTAGCTCTTCCTCAGCCAACAGCTTCAGTAACTTCCCTCCTCTGCTACCAGTTCAACTCTTTTAGTTCTTCTCCAAGAACCCTGAACTAAGGCCACAGACACCGAAGGTCCTCCTGTTTTGTTTTTTTTTTAAATAAATTTATTTATTTATTTGTTTTTATTTTTGGCTGTGTTCAGTCTTCGTTGCTGTGCTTGGGCTTTTTCCAGTTGCAGTGAGTGGGGGCTGTTCTATCTTGCAGTGTGCGGGCTTCTCATTGTCGTGGTTTCTCTTGTTGCAGAGCACAGGCTCTAGGCACGCAGGCTTCAGAAGTTGCGGCACGTGGGCTCAGTAGTTGTGGCTCGTGGGCTCTAGAGCGCAGGCTCAGTAGTTGTGGTGCACGGGCTTAGTTGCTCCACGGCATGTATGTGGGATTTTCCGGGACCAGGGCTCGAACCCATGTCCCCTGCATTGGCAGGCAGATTCTCAACCACTGAACCACCAGGGAAGCCCTGGTCCTCCCAGTTTTAATGTGCTAAAGGCGTCAAACAAAGCCAGAGAATAGCTCAGAGCAATGGAATTCTAACTCCAAATGGAATCACCATCTATCTTGGAATGAGGCAGGTCTAGTATCTCAAAAGACAAAAATCAGCCAATATGTCTGGTCTACTCAGCATTTTTTTCTTTCTTTGAAAAAAAGAGGCATGATTTACATATAATACAATGTACAGTTCTTAAGATGAGTTTATACAAGCGTGTAATCACCATTCCAACTAATATATGAAACATTTTCCTCACTCCAGAAAATTCAACTTTACCCTTTCAATCATTATTCCCACTCTTCCCCACTCACTATCATCATAGACTGGTTTTGCTAGTTCATGTGTACCTTATGGGAATTTAATTTCACACTGTAATGTCTGTGTGTATGTGTGTGTCTCTAGATTCTTTCACCAATGTCTCTGCTACTGCATGTATCTCTAGTGTATTCCTTTTTTTTTTTAATTGCTGGGTAGTATTTCATTGTATGAATACATCACAATTGTGTTTATATATTTTCCTATGGTTTGACATTTGGGTTGTTCTCAGTTTTACTTTGTTTTACTTTATTTGTTATTATATATAATACTTTTATGAAATTTTTGTACAACTGCTTTTGTGGGCATAACTTTCATTTTTCTTTGGGAATGTCTAGGAATAGGATTGTTGGACCATGGAGTTGTTTCATGCTTAACTTTGTAAGAAACTACTAAATAATTTTGAAAGTTTACTGAACTAGTTGCAATATTTTACCCTCCCACCAGCAAATTTGTATTGTTCTGCATTCTTATGAACATTTCGTGTTTTCAATCTTTTATTTTAGCCATTCTATTAGACGTGGTGTCTCACTGTATGTGTGTGTGTGTGTTCTGCTCTGAATGATTATTTTTCTTTCACAAGAGAAATGAAATCAACAACTTCCAGTATTTCATGCACTTGTACACTTTGGTGAGCAGACTATACCATCATCTCAGGCAATATCCTGTCTTCCCTGGAATTCTTATAGATTATGACTCAGAGATTAATCTCAGAGAGTTCTGACTAAGCAGAACACATTTTTAAAAAGAATTAAAAAATATTGCGAGTTCCTAATGTTTTATTTGCTTTATAATTAGCATACTCAACTAGAACATATGCTAAAAATGTGAAAATGTCTTTACCTTGTGCTTTTATAAAACTTAGATAGAACACCACATGTATACCAGGTGCTGATTCATACAATTTATTCATCTTCCGTAACTGCTAGTTAATTTGTATCCGTTGATATCCATCATGATCCTGCTATATAGTTTGAAGTGTTTACTAGAAAGAGGGAAGTGATTCTTCTCTAAAAATATTCTCACCACACGGAAAGGATTTTCCCCCTATTTCAAGAAGCCTAAGAAAAGAGTTCTAACAATGCAATGTGTACCTTTTAGCTCAAAATCAATACCAAAATGGGTTCAGTTAAATATTATCTTTTCCCTCTCCCTCTGCCTGATATCTGATAGAAGTTTAGTCAGCTCTGAAACAAATCAATCATAAGCAAAATAAAAGAAGCTTGGTAATGGATAAACAACAAGAGCACAGCAGCATCGACAACAAAACATGATTATCCAGACTAAATACTGAGAAGCTCATCGGGCCTCCTAATTCTCTAGAATTTGAGCTATTTTTCAGAGAGATTTTTCAAGTGTCACTATGTTAAGGAGCAAGCTAAAGCTACTTCCCTTAGAAAATACACAGTCTAAAGAAAGAAGAGAGGACCTGCGAATTACACGTGTTTGTAAGAGATTTGATGGTTGTGTGTATATTTATACACATAGTCACTATACACATTAAAGTGAATAATTTTACAGTAGAAGACAGAAGATCAAGAGTAAAGATAGGGGGGAAAGTAATTCAATTTTTAAAAGCTCTACAAGAAAATATTTGGATTTAAAGAGGCACAAAGGACAAAACAAATGCAATTTTGAAGGGAAGGAATAAAGAAATTGTACCAGACTATACTTAATTATACCACAGTTACCTCAGAATCAGCATATTTATTACCATACCTTTGATTCTCTAACTTCTTCTAACACAAATCTGACCATAACATTACATCCCTCAATCCAGGAAACACCACCATCATCAAGGTATCCAACCTGGAGATCACACTCATCTTCTGACTCTCCTTGTCTAAGTGGCAGAATCACATCACCTTCTATATGTCATCCCCCATGTAATTGCCAATGTCTTGTTTTAGGCCCTTTTCATCTTTCTCTTGTAACTACGTTTCTCACCTAGTTTCCCCATGTTTCATTTTGAGTTCCATACTGCAACCAGAATTTATGTACAAATAAAATCTAATTAAATCAGTCTCCTGTTTAAAATCATTTGGTTATACAACATCACATATAAAATAGTTTAAATCTCAGTTTATAATTCCAGGATCTTTATGAATTAGCTTCTACTAATCTTTCTTTATATATATATATATATATATATATGTATACATAATTATTAACACATAATATTAGGCAGCATTATTTCCTGCTGAATCTTCATTCACTCCCCCAAACTCTTGCTATATCGAGCCACTTTCACTCCCCTTTCTCATACCTCATTGGCTTTCATATACTGTTGAATCTCCTGAAACTCTCTTCAAACTTCATATGCACCCTCTTTCCCTGCCTGCTTCTGTACGTGGTTAGGTAGCTCCTAGCCATCCTCAACACCCAGCTCAAACATCATCTCTGAGAAGTCCTTCCTGACTGGCTTTGCCCTCCTCTGTCTTCCTATATTCTCATACCACCTTTGAGTTATGTTATGCTGCTTTCTTTGGAAGTTTAAGTCAGATTTATCAAAATACTATTTATATTCATAAAATAACCTGTTTCAGCTATATAGTTTAATGAGTTTGAGTTATTCTGCATCCTGGCTAGTATATCTAAATTTTAGCCCTTTGAGTGGATGTATTGACATATCATTGTGGTTTTAGTTTACATTTCCCTAATGAATAATGAGGTTGACAACCTTTCATGTTCTTACTTTTCAACTGCCAATCTTCTTTGCTGAAGTGTCTGTTTAAAACATTTACCATTTTGTTAACTTGCATTGGTTCACTTTGTATTACTGAATTGTAAAATTATACATATATGTATACACATATACGTATATAATCTTACAGCTCCGTAATACTCACATACATGTATATGTATATATTTACATACATATATACAGATATTATATATTATGTGTGTGCATGTGTATATATGTGCATACAATATTCTGAATATTAGTATTTCATATGTAATTTGTATTCCAGACTGTGGGTAGACTTCTCATTTTTTAAACGGTGTCTCCTGAAAAGAGAAGTTTTAAATTTTGACTAAGTTCAATTTTAACAAACGTTTTTATCATTCATACTTTGTTTCCTTTCTAAGAAATCTTTGTATAACCCAAGTTTACAAATTTTATCGCCTACATTTTCATCTGGAAATTTTGTAGTTTTAGTTCTATGATACCTTTCAAGTTTAACTTTATATACTGTGATATAAACTTCATTTTTATTTGAAATTATTAATTGTCCCATTTGTTGAAAACACTATTCTTTCCCCACTGATTACCCTGAACCTATGGTGAAAGTCATTTGTTCACATACCTGTGAGTATATTTCTGGACTATTCTGCTCCAATTATATATTATGCAAATATTTTGTTTCTTAAACAAACACCACACTCTTTTTATTACTCTAGCATTATAGTAAATCTTGAAATCAGGTACTGTAATGTCTTTCTACTTTTGCATTTTCAAAATTCTTTTGATCATACTATGTTCCTTGAATTTCCTTATATATTATAGTTTCAGCTTCTCCATTTGCAGAAAATACAGACTACTGAAATTTTAACTGCATTGTTTCAATCTATAGATCAATTTAGAATAAAAACTTAATTTCTCTCAGCATGGTTTATAGGTTTTAGTGTACATATATTGCACATATCTTCCTGGATATTTTTCAAAAAGTAATATATTTATATGTTATTGTTAATGGTATTTAATTTCAACTGTACTTTGATTAAATATAGGAATACAATTAAGTTCTGTGTATTACCTTGAATCTTGTGAGACTGATATATTCTCTTATCAGATCTGTTTATATATACAGAGAGAGAGCGATTTTCTACACACAGAGTAATGTCATCTGGAATGAAACTATTTCTAATCTGTATAAACTTTACTTATTTACTTACTTATTTGCAACTCATATGATAATTTCTATTTTAACATACAGGATTGTGTCCAACTCATCAGGCCAGGGTGATTTCTTAGTCACCATTAAACACAGAGTAACTGGACAGGCCTTCCTGAATAGTTCACGGCAAGAGCAGTAGAGAATGATTCTGCCCTTCCCTTGGGTTAGCTTTGGCTTTAACGAATTGCTATGTCTGATGAACATGTGCCAGTAGAATGAGGCCAGTGTCCTCACCGTTAATAAATCCCTCCACCGGGGCTTCCCTGGTGGCGCTAGTGGTTGAGAGTCTGCCTGCCGATGTAGGGGACACGGGTTCGTGCCCCGGTCTGGGAGGATCCCACATGCCGCGGAGAGGCTGGGCCCGTGAGCCATGGCTGCTGAGCCTGCGCGTCCGGAGCCTGTGCTCCGCAGCGGGAGAGGCCATAACAGTGAGAGGCCCACGTACTGCAAAAAAAATAAAAATAAAAAATAAAAAAATAAATCCCTCCACCGGGCAGGTTCTGCGCTTGCATGGCCAGCCCATGGACAGTCCACGTTCTGGACAGCGTGGCTTGTACCAGTTCAGCCCCTAAAGGCTAAAACTCACCATGGCCCCACGGAAAAATGCATCTGCTGCCTGACGGGATCGGCATCTCGCGGCTCAGGATCTGCTCCAATTTCACGCGAATGGCCGCCTCGAATAGATGAATAAATGGTCTCTGAGCCCTCGCGGCCCCAGACAGAGCAACGCGACCGGCCATGGAGACCAGGCCGCCGACCCACTGCCCCCTCAGCGTCTGGGCGCTCCGCCTCGGCTACCGCCTCAGCTCCCGCCTCAGTTCGCACGCAGGGCCGGGGCCTCCCATGGGCGCCACAGCCCCCACGTCCTGAGGCATGCTGGGAAATGGAGTCCACGTTCCGTGACCTTAGACTGAGCAGCACGTGACGTGCGGAGGGTTCGTGGGAACCACAGTCTCTGACTCGTGAGGTATTCAGACGCTCAGAACCGGAGGAATTCTGAGAAAAAGGTATTTCCTGGGGTTGGGATTATTCAATACATGCCAATAGATCTTCTAGATCATTTAGTCCAACTTTTTTATTTCACATAGAGCCCATTTATTGGATATGTAATTATTGTGTGCCAGCCCAGTACTGGAGGCTGAGGAATAAAGACAGGTCCTGTCCGTAGGTTTACAGAACATTGGAGAACATGGACAAGCGTGCAGACAATTACAATACCGTGTGTTAGATGCAATATGGGACTAAGCACTGGGTGCTAAGGAAGCATGTTCCTGGATTTAGGGGACGGAGAAAGTTTCCAAAAGTAGAGAAAGGGGGACAGTCGAGAAGAGACAGCATGAAAATCCCTTTCTCAATTCCTCTTAGCCAGCCTGAAGCAGCAGCACGTGCAAAGGCCGAGAGGGGAGAGAACGTTGCAGGAGTCGTTTCCTCCGGTGTGTTAAGGTATAGTTAGGTATGATTGGAGCCCAAAGAGCAGAGGTGATGGTGGTGGTGGGAAGCCAGTCAGTGGACAGAAGTGAGGAAGAAGAGGCAGGTGCCTCATACGCCGTGTTAAGCGGTTGTGTCTTTATCCTAGGAAAAGTGGGAAGCTGGTTATGGTTTTAAGCAGGGATATGACAGGATTAGATTTTTCCAAGATGATACACACATTTTTAACATATTTAAATTTTATTTTATGTATTCTTAAATATTATTTTGAAGACTTCATATATTCCTTATATTTCTCACAACTTCTCATTTTGAAAAGTGGAATAACATGAAGTAATACCCTCTACTCTTCACTAGATTCACCATTTTTACATTTATATATATATATATATATTTATATACTTACACACATTTTATTTATTTGCTTACTTATTTATTTATTTAAGTATGTATGAGTAGACGATATTTTAAACTAGTTTTGGTTATACCAAAATATTGAGCAGAGAGTTCCCATGTGCCCCTTAATTTCCCTATTATTAACATCTTGCATCAGTGTGGTACATTTGATGTGCATTTTACGTCCTACAGTTTGGATGAATATGTCATGGTATGTCTCAACCATTACAGTACAGAACAGTTCTGCTCTCCTAAAAACCCCCTGTGTTCCACCTATTCATCCCTCTTTCCCTCCAAACCCCTGGCATTTATTTTTTTCCCCTTTGGCTGTTGCTTCCCATACAGTGTTGAATAGAGCTGGTGAGTGGACATCTTGTTTTATTTCTGATCATAGAGTAGAAGCATTCACCATTAAGCATGAAGTTGTATGTGATTTTGATACATACCCTGAACAAGTTGAGGAATTTCTCTCTGGTTCTAGTTTTATGAGAAGTTTTATTTTGAATGGATATTGCATTTTATTAAATGCTTTCAACATGTATTAAGATGACCATGTAGTTTATTAAGATGATCATATGTTTTTTCTCCCTTACTCTGTTAATGTGGTGAATTACATCAATGCATTTTTAATTGGTAAGCCACTATTTTAGTTCTGCTGAAACTCACGTGGTCCCAATGTATTATCCTATTTTATAATGCTGTATTTTATTTGCTAAATCTTTTGTTAAGCCTGTTTTTATGTAGATTAGTGGTAGATATCAGCCTTTAGTTTTTTCTTCTTGAAATATCTTGATCTGGTTTTGGTATCATAATGCTTGCCCCATAAAATGAGTTTGGGTATGCTCCTTCTTTGTTGTTTTTCTAAAATATTTAGTGAAGGATTGATATTTTTTCTTCCTTAAATGTCTGATGAATTTGACCAATGATGCCTTCTGGGCCCAGAATGTTCTTTGTGGAAAGATTTTAAATTACAGAGTCAAAGGCCTTAATGGATACAGGGCTATTAAGATTTAATAAGTCTTCTAGCATCATTTTAAATGTATTCCTTTCAAGGAAATTTTGTAATTCATACAAGATGTCAAATTTATTTGCTTGAATTTACCATAATATATCTGCATTTGATGTTTTTTAAAGTATGTAGCATTTGTGGTGATGGCTCTTCTTTAATTCCTGTTATTGGTGATTTTGTCTTCTCTCTTATTTATTTATTTATTTTTGATCAATCCAACTAGAGTGTTGTTACTCTTTTTTCTTAAATTCTGTTGATCTTTTTGAGAAAAACTGCTTTCAGTTTTAATGATTTTTCTCTGTATTTATCCATTTCCTACTTTAATGATCTTTCTCTTTCTATTTTTATTTTCTATTTACTTTAGTCTTATTTTTTCTTGTTTTCCTAGCTTTTTCAGAGGTGGAAGCCTTGTTCATTGATTTTAGACTTTTCTTTGTATTTGATATAAACATTTAAAACATAAATTTTCCTCGGGGCTTCCCTGGTGGCGCAGTGGTTGAGAGTCCGCCTGCCGATGCAGGGGACATGGGTTCGTGCCCCAGTCCGGGAGGATCCCATATGCCGCGGAGCGGCTGGGCCCGTGAGCCATGGCTGCTGAGCCTGCGCGTCCGGAGCCTGTGCTCCGCAACGGGAGAGGTCACAACAGTGAGAGGCCCCATTTCAAACAAAGAAACAAACAAAAAAAAAAACCAAAAAAAAAAAAAAACATAAATTTTCCTGTAAGAACTGTATTAATGGTAGACGTAAACTTTGGTTCATTGTTTTTTTCATTTTTATTTAGTTCATAATTTTTTGTAATTTTCCTTGTGGTATCCTCTTTGACCTATGGGTTACTGAGAAGTGTATTATTTAATGTTTAAAGTAATTATTTCACACATAATATCCTATTTTTTGTTTTTCCATAGTGGGAAGTCAGTCTGCCCCAAATTATTTCATCATGCAGTAGTCCTTTTTAAAGACTTTCCAATGTTTGGAGTATTTGTCATAATTTTATTTGTGTACTATTCCCACCCTTTTAAAAGGAGCCAGAACATGAATTTCTCAGTCTTTCTTGCACCTAGAAAAACAAAAACAAAAACCTAGATTCACCAATCAGAGGCACCAGTGTGTGACCTTGATTCAGAAGAAATCAATGTGAAGAAATAGATGTATTAAGAAATCCAGATTTTCTGGTGTGTTGGTGGCTAAAACATAAAGTGTTTGATGCTCATGGTCCAGTTTCAGCGGTGTGGTTTTAGTGTTTTCTTTAGATGAATAGCCTCTACATCTTATATTTTGCCCTTCCCTGCTTCCTGCGATTTATGAGATACTTTTTAAATAAATTGCTTGTCCATTTGAACTAATTGAAGTGGCTTCTGTTACTCTCAAATAGGAATTCTGACTGATAAAGAGGTGATTGTTTTTCTAAATAATTTGCAAGATAGTAAATCAGCTTTTAAGCAGAAGTATGTAACACTTTCCCTGCACTTCAAGCAGACCAGAACAGTGTTGTACACTCTGATTATTGAGTAAATAGTAATGAATTGATATACATTTATGTTGTTAAAATATGCAGTCGGGGCTTCCCTGGTGGCGCAGTGGTTGAGAGTCCACCTGCCGATGCAGGGGACACGGGTTCGTGCCCCGGTCCGGGAGGATCCCACGTGCCGCAGAGCGGCTGGGTCCGTGAGCCATGGCCGCTGAGCCTGCGCGTCCGGAGCCTGTGCTCCGCGGAGGGAGAGGCCACAACAGTGAGAGGCCCGTGTACCGAAAAAAAATATATATATATATATGCAGTCGTTCTTGAGATCATCTTTGAGCATGATAAATTGTCCTACTAAGTAATCACATTTGTATTACATAAAATATTTTTGCAAAGGTATTTTATCCTCCAAACCTCTTATATTTTATCTTTATTCTGTTATAATCCAAATAGTTATGAAAATAGCCTGGCATAATATGAGAGTCTGTAGACTGTCTCTGACAATCCATTTCAAATTGCTGCCATAAAAATCCTCGTGAATTAATTCAATTTAGTGCCTAATTTGCCTATTATTATCATTATTATTGTTATTATTACTGTATGAAAGAAAGAATAAAAAACTTTCCCTGACAAATGATTCCGAAACTTATTCACCCTTTAGATCAACCCAATGATGATACGTGTGAATTTGTGGGCCAGCTGAATAGTTAGTTTCCAGTTAGAGATTCTTAAACTTTAATTTTCAGAATGTGAAAATCTTTGAGGATAGGTTGACTTGACTCTATAAATCTGAAATTTCAGCACATTAAATCCATAGAATTATACTATTATTATTTATTATTATTTTATTTTTGGTGGTGGTTGTATAGGGTACTGCTAGGTGTACAGCAGTAGGCACATAAGTGAAATTTGACTTGCACTGTATCTTCTGTTTGCTCTATTATTTCTGTTTTACAACCCACTCGATACTGTTCTGTGCCTCAGAAGTGTCATCCTTATGAGCTCTGCCATTTGGAATACTTTGGTTGGCAAATGGGAGGCAGCAGCAGGAGATCAGAGAAGGAAAGAAAGAGAGGTAGAGATAATTATCCACCAGCTTCCTCCTTCCTGGTGTGTGGTTGGCAGTGGATGAGTTCCTCTATTGAATGATGCAGCTTCTGTCTGGTTATTCCACAACTAGATTTTTCTCCATGAAAACAGCTCCCTGTCTTCGTCCCTTCAGACTTAAAAGCAGTACTGTTTTTCCACTCCAGTTAACTCCAGGGTGCTTAACAAGGTACCCTTGTTATTTTTCTTTAACCCTGCCCAACAGTTTTGTAAATGGTCCTTTCCTTGAATTTATTTAATCGCCACTTTTGAGTGGATGGCACCCTCACTGATACAGTAATTAGACCAGGAATAATCCCAGGAATCAAGTCTTCCAAATGGGAACCTGGGATTGGGTTACCCATTTATTTAATGAGTACATGGATATCTTACTTGTGAGGAAAAAAAAAAGAAAATGGTAATCCATGGTTTTCAGTGAAAGCATAGTTACACAAATTATCTTTGGTTATGGTATTGAAAGATGAAATATAGTTTGTATCAACTCCATGGGCATACAACCAGTGCAGTCATAAAGGCCCCATGCTTAGGGTTTAATGCTATGTAGTCACTGTTTTGAAGTTCTTAATAAAAATCATCTTAGAATTTGTAAGTGAAGTCCCATGGGATCATGGAGCATGTGCCAAGGACTTGGAGCTTCAGCTCACACACAGTCCCACCTCCCCATGCCTCTCTCTGCCTTCATGTGACTGCTGTTGGCCACCTGCTCCTCCACCTCTGCCCAGTGACTGCTGCCCTCCTCTGCCCCAAAAGGGAACCCAGGTGCTAGCACAGGGGAGATGGAGGTTTGTGCACCACCCTGTCCTGGAACAGGACCCTGGGCACCTAGGAGGGTCTGCACATGTACCACAACTTTCCCCGTGCCTGAGCAAATACTTAATAGCAGTGATACTTAATAGCAAGTTAAAAATTCCATGACAGTTGAGAGGGAGACCATGGAAGAAAGAAAAACTTTTTTACAGTTTTTTGATCAGGGGCCTACATTTTTATTTTGCACTGGTCCCTACCAATTATATAGCCAGCCCTGAATGGAGTGCAGGTGGAGGGCAAGGTTTTGAGAAATGAATTGTCTGTAGCATGTTGTTACTATTATGGTTAATGATGATTAAAAACAATTGAAACGTGCTGCAGTTTCTCACAAAACTAGAGGGTGTAAAAAAAGAAAAGAACAAAGAAAAAATGCCTAAATAAGACCACTAGAGAAAAATTTGAAGGCTTCTATCACAATTTTTAAAAGTGCTTTATCTACGGTAGTAGATACATCTGAAACTCAATACCAAGGTATTAATATAAGTTTTTCGATTGCAACACCAATTAAATGCTCATCCTGACACATCTGTTACACTCAAGCAGAAGCAGGCAAACTACTGCCCAAATCTGGCCCACCACCAGCTTTTGTAAAAAAGGTTTTTGTTTTATTGGGACCCAACCATGCCCATTCATTTGTGTACTGTCAATTGGTGTTCTCTAATGGTGGAGTTGAGCAGTTGCAACAGAGAACATAGGCTAGAAAAGCCTAAAATATGTACTATCTGGCCTTTTACAGAAAAAGTTTGCTGACCCCTGCACTAAAGTAATGACACCGGCAAGATAGTGTGGGATCCTGGGAAATAGGATGAGGACATTTGGTTAAGACACACAAGGCTGAGAATTTTTTTTTAATATTTATTTATTTGGCTGGGCCAGATCTTAGTTGCAGCATGTGGGATCTTTGTTGCAGCATGCAGGATCTTACTTATGGCATGCGGGATCTTTTTAGTTGTGGCATGTGGGATCTAGTTCCCTGACCAGAGATCGAACCCAGGCCCCCTGCATTGGGAATGTGGAGTCTTAGCCAGTGGGCCACCAGGGAAGTCCTAAGGCTGAGAATTTTGAATCCCAATTCCCCAGGATACTTCTTTGCTAGCAATGACCTATTCCTATGAGCCTCTAGGATCATAGTGAAGGCTATGTATCAGCATATCTCAAATCAGAAATGCAAGACTTGGACAAGGATTTTTTTTTATTCTTGTCCCCCACAATCTTAGATTTAGTAAGCTTGAGGTCTTTGTGCTGAAGGGAGTATGGGTCCATCAGGAAATAGAGGCATGGTCTTGTGGGCTCCTCATGTCTGTGAAACAAGAGGCAGAGATGATGCTAACTGCAGTGGCCAGAATCATCAATCCCCTGATTACAGAGCAGACATCGGGTTTTTACCAAACAATAAGGCTAAGGAGGACTTTTTCTAGAACCCAGTGGATTCAGTATTTCAGGGATTTGTGATGCAACAAATACTCAAACAGATTTTAGTACCCAGAATTTTGTGCTACATTAATAACAATGAAAAATATATGGTAATAGCTTTGGGACCAGGTGGAAGTCAGAAGAGCCTCAAGGAGAATGTGGAAGCTTAAAGGGACATCAAAGAAAGTGATACTGAAAGCCCCAATGACCTTGAGCTTAAAGAGAGACAAATGGTATAAAGCTGGAGGAAATGGGATCCTTGTTATATAATGGCAGAAATTTGGCAACACTGTCCTATGGAGTAATGTGGCAAATAGAAAATGTTCCCAATGGACTTGGTGATCTAGCTAAAGAGATGTGGCATAATTGAAAGTACCATCTGGCTTCCTCCTGCTTTGTATGTTAAAATGTGAGAAGAGAAAGATGTGCTAAAGAATGAGCTCTTAAAATGAAGCAAAGACATGCTGGGTACAAAAATCAAAGTTTCTTATTCCCAGTATCTTCTGAGAGCAGAAGGGCTTCAGACCATAGGTTAAATCCAAGATGAGACTATTATGACTTTTTTTTAAGATATCACAGAAATCTTAGGCAAAAATTCATAGAACCATTTAGACAGATAAGGATACTCTAAGGATTTTGCATGCCAAACAGATCCACTCTGTTAAACAATAAAGCTTCTAAAGAATCATAAGATTTTGTCTCACAGATACTTCCCATAGTATCAGAGGGAAGCCAAGGTAGAAAAGGATTTATCTTAACAAGATTTGTGGTTGTGACTTTTGTCTAACCCACTAAACCCAAATTAAATTCAAAGAAATTTTACAAAATGTTAAAAGTTGTTAGGTGCTGGTAGAAGTACCACCAGCTTATACTAAAGTACAGACTCCACAAGAAATGAAGAGGCCTTTGGGCCCTTGATCTAATACAATTAGAAAGCTGGATAGGAAAAGCTGTTAGGAAACTACATAACAATAAAAACTGGTAATTTCTGATGGAAAAAGAAGGGTAAACCAGAGGACAGAACCAATAGCCAAGAAGGTAGAACCAAAAGCCACAGAGTAAGGTTGGGCCCTAATCACAGGATTGGCAACTTGTACCCAGAGATATTTCAGAATATCTATGGACGAGTGACTGCTGTGTACATCCTGTTTTCCCCTTTTTTGAATGAAAGATATTCTATGCTTTTTCTTACATCATCTGTTGGTTGTGTAGGGACAAAATTTTGTCTCTTTAGTCAAGATTTCTTCATATTGAGAGGAAATGCACTCAGATACGTCTATTCTCGGTACCACACGCAGAGAGTACATCTGGATCTGGACCAGATGTAGATAACAGTATGTAGGACTCGAGCTTGAGACTAATTCCATAAAGAGATGTTGCTTTGGCATAGGGAATCTTTGAAGTGGGTGAGAGTTTTCTGAATGTGGTTAGTATATAAATGACTTGTGGCCAGAGGACCAACTCTGGCAGTTTCAAAATATAATCACCATATTCACTGACATTTGTTTCACTGGGAGGTGGATTCTGTGTCTCCTCTTGAACTTAGGCTTGCTTCAACAATAGAATATGGTGAGGTTGATAGTGGCACTGCCAGTTTCTAGGCCCAAGGTTTAGGATTCTGGCGGTTTACATTTTCTCTCTCAGAATGTAGACTCTGATCTCAGCCACACAGGCTTTGTGTAGAGACCATGTGTAGATAATCTGGCTAACTTCAAGCAGAATTAAATCCAGCCCTCATCCAGCTGCCACTGCATGAGAGATATTGAATGAGAATTCCTCTTCTGAACCTAGTCAACCTCCAGAATGATGGGAGATAATAATAAAATTATTCTTATTATCTGAAGTAATTAAGTTTGGGGCTGATTTGTTATATAATAATAGGAAACTGCTGTGATGTTTATCACTAAAAATTAATTTTGTATTGAAATATCTCTATGTATCATATATAAATTAACCCTAATGAGAACAAGAATTTATTTTTAATAAAATTTACATATAGTTTCTGTGATAAATATCTTCATCTTATCTTCTGTAATTAAAACTAATCATACTCGACAGGCTATGTCTAAGACAGTTACCAGTAACTTAACGACACTTCATTATCTTTAATCATCCAGAAATAAATTATGTTCATTAGACTGTACACACTAAGGCAACTCTAGGGTTGAAACAAAACAAGAAAAAAATGTTTCAAATTAACCTTACCATAATTTGAAAATATAGACGGTATGCACCCTTTTTTTTTTTCTACCAGGCAATCTGATAGAAATCTTTCAGATATCTCTGACTGTAATGGTTAAATTGTCAGTAAGAAAATGGATGTGAAAATATAACGACCTTTTTTTTTTTTTTTTTAAAGAAGATGTTGGGGGTAGGAGTTTATTAATTTATTTATTTTTGCTGTGTTGGGTCTTCGTTTCTGTGAGAGGGCTTTCTCTAGTTGCGGCAAGCGGGGGCCACTCTTCATCGCGATGCACGGGCCTCTCACTATCGAGGCCTCTCTTGTTGCGGAGCACAGGCTCCAGACGCGCAGGCTCAGTAACTGTGGCTCACGGGCCCAGTTGCTCCGCGGCATGCAGGATCCTCCCAGACCAGGACTCGAACCCGTGTCCCCTCCATTGGCAGGCAGATTCTCAACCACTGCGCCACCAGGGAAGCCCTAACGATCATTTTTATTTATTTTATTTATGTATGTATGTATTTATTTATTTATTTATTATTTATCTTTTTGCGGTACGTGGGCCTCTCACCGTTGTGGCCTCTCCCGTTGCGGAGCACAGGCTCCGGACGTGCAGGCTCAGCGGCCATGGCTCACGGGCCCAGCCGCTCCGCCGCATGTGGGATCTTCCCAGACCGGGGCACGAACCCGTGTCCCCTGCATCGGCAGGCGGACTCTCAACCGCTGCGCCACCAGGAAAGCCCCCTGACGACCATTTTTAAAAACAGAATTCTATCGTTCATTTATTAACTCAGTTTTAATTAGTTACTTGGGTATTGATTATTAATTTCCCTTGAGTTCTGTATACGGGAGTCATAATTAAGAGTTATCTGACTTATAGCATATATTCTGGATCTTATACTTTTAGGAAACAATGCTACTTTTCTCTCTATGTAAAGAGATAGGATTGGAAGTGATTCATGCATATATTCTTCTAGTAAGCATTTTTTGTTTTTGCGGTACGCGGGCCTCTCACTGTTGTGGCCTCTCCCATTGCAGAGCACAGGCTCCGGACGCACAGGGTCAGCAGCCATGGCTCACGGGCCCAGCCGCTCCGCGGCATGTGGGATCTTCCCGGACCAGGGCATGAACCCGGGTCCCCTGCATTGGCAGGCAGACTCTCAACCACTGCGCCACCAGGGAAGCCCTAGTAAGCAATTTTTAATTAGAAAAAATGTTTTATAAGCTTTTGTGTTGGAGAGGACTCAAAATCCCATATTTTTTTACATACCCAAGTTCTATCATTTTTTTTCTCTATCATTTTTATAAAACTTTATGTTTGAAATAAATAGTTATAGTGGGCCAAAGTAATTTGCTCTAAGGAAAGAAGAGCACAGGATTTATAGCCAGAATTTGCTTGTTAACCTTGAATCCATGTGCAAGTTTTCTCAACTGTAAAATAGAAAAGGCAGTATTTTCCCTGCTTACTTCAAAGGATTGTTAAAAGTATGAGATTAAGCATGTGAACATGCTTTGCAATCAATATGTATTCATAAAGTAACAGCTGTGTATCATGCACTTTTATAGGTGAGTTAGAATGAAATCTCCCATAGATGGAAGTGAATCATAAAAATTCAACACCTGGAAAAGACATTGAAGACAGTCACTCCCAATCTTAATCACTTTACAGATAAATGAGATGTAGTGACTTATTTGAATCCAAATTGGACTAGCCTCTATGCCCCCTGACTCAAGACAGCACCTACAAAATCATCACCAAGGAAATAAATACTCCATTGAATAATATAGGATATTTTCATGTTAATAGTTTGGTCCCAATGCCGTACCCTAGGATCGATATTTACTGTCACCTAGTGCCTTTGCTATCAGAGAAGAGAATCAGATGAAGCCCTGAGTTTCAGGTGAAAGTAAAGTATCACATCGTCTTCAACAAAAACAGCACCACCAGCATTGGCTCAAATTCCTCAGTGCTGCCTAGCTACTCAGCCCATAAAGAGAAGAGGCTCAGAGTAGTGACAAATGGCCCCAACAGCAAACATAGATCATGTCAGAAGATGCAGTAAAGAAGCAGAAGCAAAGGGAATCAGGGGCTTCCTTTCCAGGTTGCAGCTCCTCTTGTCCCTCAGTGGAACAGAACTCAATGTGTGGACATTTTGGCTTCTACACACTTAATATATGCATTTATAAGTAGAATTGAAAACAGTATTGAGAACATTATAGATTGTATATGGAAAAAAAATTGTCCCTATAGTTGGGAATGAGAACATGAGATGCAAATTACAGTAAAATGTGGTTAACTACCCAGAGGAGCTTATAGTTTGCTGGATAAGGCAGAAGATATGTCAGCAATTACTGTGTAGAAAGACGTAGGCACAGCAAGCCATGGGATTGCAGAAAGAGAATATGTTAATAAGTCCAAGGGTAATAGGAGTCTTTCTGGAGAAATTGAGTCAGGAAACAAAAGGGGCAGAAGGGTTTCCTGGTAAAAAGAACAACATGCCTAAAAGGCTGGGAGGGAACAGTTCACTTACTCATTTTAGATAATATTGGGATCATTAGTTCTGAAGAAATGTTGTATACAATAAACATTTTTTTTTTTTTGGAACAGGCAAAATACAAGAGCCTTCTGAATGTCAAGCTCTTTCCCACATAAACTAAGTATTTCCGTTGCCAGCTATGTGTACCCACTATGGGGAGATGCAAGCTTAGTTTTTATTTTTTTCTACCGTCTTGTCAAGATTTGAAAATAATGTATGTGATGAACATAGGTTAAATGGGGCAAAGTAAAGAGTGGTCTGTGATTCTAGCTCGCTTATATGTTCATTCAATTTATTATGATTTGAGTTGTTTCAGATCATTGTTCTTTTCTGTTAACGTAAAACATCAGGGGCTGAACATTGACTCCAACAGTACATTTTAGGGAATTCATATTTAAAGAAAAACGATGTACTTTGAAGTAGATGATATTTCATTTAGAGACATTCTTAGCCTAGCATAAAACTGAAGTGATTTTATGCACTGGTACACACATTTCAAATATCCTCTTCTGTGTCCATGGACGGCATAACCTCTTCCAATTCTCTTTGCTGCTAAGTATAAATATGACTTCAGAATCCTTCTCAACAATGTTCCAGAGAGCACAGCAAATTAATCAGAGAACTGGGCTTGATAATGTTTTCTCTTCCCTGGGCTAGCAGTTCAGAAGATGTCTTTGAGATCTAGAGAACCATTATTTCATTAATCTGTATTGGAGTTCCAGGGTGCACACTGTTACTCAGGAGATGATTAATGAAGAATGATTGTGACATGAATTGAATCAACATAAGACTAAGGAAGAATTCCTCATTGCTAGAGTGGCCACTGTGTCTACAAAGTTACCAGGACGATGTTGGGCACATAAGAGATGAGTAGGCTCCACACATCATCTGTTGTCAAGTGTCAAATAATCTTTCTAGACAACTCTTATTTTCTTCATTATGTAGTTCGGGAAATGCAGAAGGATATGATATTCCATAAAGAAATGAAAAGTAACTTTATGCCTTATGTTTATAGAAATATCAGGAGGAGAACTCATGTGGACACAGAGTAAGCATCCAAATCTGTACCTCTCTCCCCCCCACACACAAATGCTATTTGATATTAGCTCAGTTCACAATGACTTTATATTAGCATATATCATAGCATACTGGGGATGCTTTGGTCTGAGTTTTTCAGTCACAGTTGCATTTCATCAACATTTGTGGAATTATTTAATGCCTGTCTCCTTTGGCCAGATGTAGTGATATTAGATACAAATTCTCTCTTCATCACTGTATTCCCAATATTTAGCAAAATGTAGTAGAATCAGAGAGAAACAAATATATGATGAATGAATAAATTAATGCAGTTACTCAGACACTCCCTCATAGAATAGGTCTAATGCCTGTTCATGATAGGAGTGAAAATCCACTGC
This sequence comes from Mesoplodon mirus, assembly GCF_964341445.2. Lineage (NCBI taxonomy): Eukaryota > Metazoa > Chordata > Mammalia > Artiodactyla > Ziphiidae > Mesoplodon > Mesoplodon mirus. The sequence continues at coordinate 32,613,445 of NC_138983.1, forward strand.
TTAAGTGCTTAAGCATACCTTATTTCAACTTTTAAAATTTCTTTTAAAGATATCTTTCAAAAACATTTTATACCATTTTTAGCCATATCCCACAATGTCGCCTTCCTCACAATCTCTACTTTCCTCTATTATGTTACTTCTGATTACTTACAAAATATTTGGAAAACACATTACATTGAGTGATAAGAAAAATCCTTCAAAAGTTTCTTGAGTTTTCTCACAGGCAAGGTGACAGACAGCATTAGAATTTTTCTGGTATAATTATAATTGAGAGCTGCAAGTTAATGAATAGACTTTTCAGTATTTGTTGTTATTGTTGTTGTTGTTGTTGTTTTTAACATGTGCCACTTGCAGGATCTTAGTTCCCTGACCAGGAATTGAACCCACGCCCCCTGCAGTGGAAGCACGGAATCCTAACCACTGGACCACCAGGGAATTCCCAATATTGTTCTTCTTATGCATCTCCTAAATGATTCTTGAACTATAGTCAGAATCACCTAAGACTGCTGAAAGAGCAAAGAACTCCTAATCTCCCATTTTTTAATGGAAAACAAATTGTGTTTGTTGGCATTGTGGAGAATCCAAATGAATTCTTCATTATTTATTGAAAACATAGGACCAGAATATTTTATCTAGATATAAAGATTGAGATTCTAGAGCATAAATATCAAGGATAATTGTTTAAAAGCACAATTGTCTCCATATGAAAGTATCATTAGTAGCATTGTCAAGCAAGACTAGTTGTAAGGGTAAAGATAGTTGCTTTGCTCACAGATTTCCTCACCTGCACTGGAGGTGAGACTTCTAAGTCTGTCAAAATAATTCCTGTGCCAATGCGAACATATTGCCTCTTAGGTACACATTTGCAGCCCTTTGCCTCATTTTGTATTATTAGATTTAGACCTTGAAAATATTCCTCCTTTGCACGTTGGCTTGATATTTTAAGCCTTGCCAAAAAAGAACACCAGAGGAAGTGCAGAAGTACAAGGCTATAGCAAGTGAAAGGGTCTTCTCTTCCCAATTTCAGTGGACTGTTTTTGGATGGCTGCTAACAGAAGGCATTTGGGAGTCCTCTTAGCAGCTTTTAAGGGCCAGCTGCAGTTTTTGTGCACTTGTCAGCAAGGGGTTCTTTGTCACCCAGCAGGTCTTTCTTAGGAACCATTTCCAGGATGCCTACACCTTTTAGTAGTCTCTCAATTACCTGGCTGATTATTCTTATGTACTGGCTCTGACCCACACATACCATGCAGCAGGGTAGTCACTTATGTTACTCATGAAATTACATAATAAATGGTGTGTTTAAAATCTGATATGAAAGCAAACATTTCATCACAGAAAAATGAAGAGAAGAATGAAAATTTGCAGAATGAAGTACAAGTTTTGAAATATTTACAATATATTATTTTACAAATCCATAGAATTTGTTGAGCACCTTGTGAGGTGCTCAATGTGAGGCATTGTATACACAATTAATTTAAAGATGAAGGAAAGAAACATGGCCTCTGCTTTCAGGAGAGGTGGAGAGAAGACTTTCATTCCTGCTATTAATAATTACTGAGTGACTATTTGTGCAGTGCACTGTGTGGTAGATAAATGGAGAAAGAGAGAGAATTCTTGACTTTTATACTCAATAATAAACAACAAGGGAGATAGATGTTAAATAAATGATGACACATGTGATGTGCATTCCAGGCAGATTGTGGACAGGCTTGGTCTTTGGTTCATGTTTTTACATCAGGGCCAAGTATAAACCCTATTAAACAACAGAAATTTAATAAGATGTATGTCATGAATGCAAGAAATGAAAACCCACTCCTGCTGTAGCATTCCTTAAATACTCCACAATGCATTGAATATATAGTTTCCTTAAATAATTCACAAAAGATTGAATAACCTATAAAATTCTTTCATGAACCACATTTCTAATTTCCAGTTATCTTTAATATTCTTACCTTTGCCTTCTTATATATATATTTCTTGAAGAATAAATGCTTGGTATTCATAAGACATACATCTGAAACCTTAGGGAATTCCCAAAATCATGAATGCAGAAATAGCTGCAAAGGCTTATGAATTTTATTTGAAGTGCATTTCCACCAAAAGCCACATATCTGATGCCATATACTGAGACTAAAAGTTAGCTGTTGTATCAACACCCACCTACGTTTTATTTCTCACTTTTTAAGAAGTTTTTTACATTATCTCAAGGGCTTACATTGAAACTCTTTAACTCTTTTTTTCTTATTTCAATACATAACATATTGATCGTTGTTCAAATGATAGGTCAACCCTGAATTTGACAATCTAATCTTGTTTTTAATCTAAAACTTTTATTTTCTGATTAAAAACCAGAATTCCATATATCTCTTTGCTTCAAGTCCATTATTGGTGGTTGAATTCTAATCTTTCCATTTTGCCATGGCTATTGATGAATGAAGAAAAGCTGAGTAGAAAACACTATTACTTGGGGAACTATTGTTGGCCTTGGTCACAAGTGGAGTGATTTATATTATTCAATGCTGTGCTTCAATAAATCGCCAATGATTAAAAAATACAGTGGGTTTTCAGGGTATTCTAGGCTACTAAAACCATTGTACACAGTAACAATTCTTTCTTCTAATTAGATTTTAAGTCCCTTATAGGGTCAGGTTAATATATTCAGAGCACAACTATGAAAATGTGTGCTAGGTAAGATGGCGGAAGAGTAAGACGCGGAGATCACCTTCCTCCCCACGGATACACCAGAAATACAGCTACACGTGGAACAACTCCTACAGAACACCTACTGAACGCTGGCAGAAGACCCCAGACCTCCCAAAAGGCAAGAAACTTCCCACATACCTGGGTAGGGCAAAGCGGAGAGATCCCCACACAGAGGATCGGTGCCGAGCGGCACTCACCAGCCCGAGAGGCTTGTCTGCTCGCCCGCCGGGGCGCGCAGCGCTGGAAGCTGAGGCTCGGGCTTCGGTCAGAGCGCAGGGAGAGGACTGGGGCTGGCGGCGAGAACTCAGCCTGAAGGGGGCTAATGTGCCACAGCTAGCCGGGAGGGAGTCCGGGAAAACTCTGGAGCTGCCGAAGAGGCAAGAGACTTTTTCTTCCCTCTTGGTTTTCTGGTGCGCGAGGAGAGGGGATTAAGAGCGCTGCTTAAAGGGGCTACACAGACGGGCGCGAGTCGCGACTGAAAGCGCGGAGCCCAGTGACAGGCGTGGGACGCTGGGGCTGCTGCTGCCGCCGCCAAGAAACCTGTGTGCGAGCGTAGGTCACTGCCCACACCGCCCTTCCGGGAGCCTGTGCAGCCCGCCACTGCCGGGGTCCCGGGATCCAGGGGCGGCTTCCCTGGGAGAACGCACGGTGCGCCTCGGGCTGGTGCAACGTCACGCCGACCTCTGCCGCTGCAGGCTCGCCCCGCACTCCGTGCCCCTCCCTCCCACCCGGCCTGAGTGAGCCAGAGTCCCTGAAGAGGCTGCTCCTTTAACCCTGTCCTGTCTGAGCGAAGAACAGACGCCCTCCGGCGACCTACACGCAGAGGCGGGGCCAAATCCAAAGCTGAGACCCAGGAGCTGTGAGAACAAAGAAGAGAAAGGGAAACCTCTCCCAGCAGCCTCAGAAGCAGCGGATTAAAGCTCCACAATCAACTTGATGTACCCTGCATCTGTGGAATACATGAATAGACAACACATCATCCCAAATTGAGGAGCCCGGAGTCAGTGCTGTGCCTCTGAGGTGGGAGAGCCAACTTCAGGACACTGGTCCACAAGAGACCTCCCAGCTCCACATAATATCAAACGGCGAAAATCTTCCAGAGATCTCCATCTCAACACCAGCACCCAGCTTCACTCAACGACGAGCAAGCTACAGTGCTGGACACCCTAAGCCAAACAACTAGCAAGACAGGAACACAACGCCACCCATTAGCAGAGAGGTGGCCTAAAATCATAAAAAGTCCACAGACACCCCAAAACACACCACCAGACGTGGACCTGCCCACCAGAAAGACAAGATCCAGCCTCATCCACCAGAACACAGGCACTAGTCCCCTCCACCAGGAAGCCTACACAACCCACTAAACCAACCTTAGCCACTGGGGACAGACACCAAAAACAATAGGAACTACGAACCTGCAGCCTGCAAAAAGGAGACCCCAAACACAGTAACATAAGCAAAATGAGAAGACAGAAAAACACACAGCAGGAGAAGGAGCAAGATAAAAACCCACCAGACCTAACAAATGAAGAGGTAATAGGCACTCTACCTGAAAAAGAATTCAGAATAATGATGGTAAAGATGATCCAAGATTCTATTTCCCAGATCCAAAATCTTGGAAATAGAATAGACAAAATGCAAGAAACAGTTAACAAGGACCTAGAAGAACTAAAGATGAATCAAGCATCGATTAAAAACACAATACATGAAATAAAAAATACTCTAGATGGGATCAATAGCAGAATAACTGAGGCAGAAGAACGGATAAGTGAGGTGGAAGATAAAATAGTGGAAATAACTGCTGCAGAGCAAAATAAAGAAAAAAGAATGAAAAGAACAGAGGACAGCCTCAGAGACCTCTGGGACAACATTAAATGCACCAACATTCGAATTATAGGGGTTCCAGAAGAAGAAGAGAAAAAGAAAGGGACTGAGAAAATATTTGAAGAGATTATAGTTGAAAACTTCCCTAATATGGGAAAGGAAATAGTTAATCAAGTCCAGGAGGCACAGAGAGTCCCATACAGAATAAATCCAAGGAGAAATACGCCAAGACACATATTAATCAAACTGTCAAAAATTAAACACAAAGAAATCATATTAAAAGCAGCAAGGCAAAAACAACAAATAACACACAAGGGAATCCCCATCAGGATAACAGCTGATCTCTCAGCAGAAACTCTACAAGCCAGAAGGGAGTGGCAGGACATAATTAAAGTGATGAAGGAGAAAAACCTGCAACCAAGATTACTCTACCCAGCAAGGATCTCATTCAGATTTGATGGAGAAATTAAAACGTTTACAGACAAGCAAAAGCTGAGAGAGTTCAGCACCACCAAACCAGCTTTACAACAAATGCTAAAGGAACTTCTCTAGGCAAGAAACACAACAGAAGTAAAAGACCTACAATAACGAACCCAAAGCAATTAAGAAAATGGGAATAGGAACATACATATCGATAATTACCTTAAATGTAAATGGACTAAATGCTCCCACCAAAAGACACAGAGTGGCTGAATGGATACAAAAACAAGACCCATATATATGCTGTCTACAAGAGACCCACTTCAGACCTAGAGACACATACAGACTGAAAGTAAGGGGATGGAAAAAGATATTCCATGCAAATGGAAACCAAAAGAAAGCTGGAGTAGCAATTCTCATATCAGACAAAATAGACTTTAAAATAAAGACTACTAGAAGAGACAAAGAAGGACACTACATAATGATCAAGGGATCGATCCAAGAAGAAGATATAACAATTGTAAATATTTATGCACCCAACATAGGAGCACCTCAATACATAAGGCAAATACTAACAGCCATAAAAGGGGAAATCGACAGTAACACACTCATAGTAGGGGACTTTAACACGCCACTTTCACCAATGGACAGATCATCCAAAATGAAAATAAATAAGGAAACACAAGCTTTAAATGATACATTAAACAAGATGGACTTAATTGATATTTATAGGACATTCCATCCAAAAACAACAGAATACACATTTTTCTCAAGTGCTCATGGAACATTCTCCAGGATAGATCATATCTTGGGTCACAAATCAAGCCTTGGTAAATTTAAGAAAATTGAAATTGTATCAAGTATCTTTTCCGACCACAATGCTATGAGACTAGATATCAATTACAGGAAAAGAGCTGTAAAAAATACAAACACATGGAGGCTAAACAATACACTACTTAATAACTAAGTGATCACTGAAGAAATCAAAGAGGAAATTAAAAAATACCTAGAAACAAATGACAATGGAGACACGACGACCCAAAACCTATGGGATGCAGAAAAGGCAGTTCTAAGAGGGAAGTTTATAGCAATACAATCCCACCTTAAGAAACAGGAAACATCTCGAATAAACAACCTAACCTTGCACCTAAAGCAATTAGAGAAAGAAGAACAAAAACATCCCAAAGTTAGCAGAAGGAAAGAAATCATAAAAATCAGATCAGAAATAAATGAAAAAGAAATGAAGGAAATGATAGCAAAGATAATTAAAACTAAAAGCTGGTTCTTTGAGAAGATAAACAAAATTGATAAACCATTAGCCAGACTCATCAAGAAAAAAAGGGAGAAGACTCAAATCAATAGAATTAGAAATGAAAAAGGAGAAGTAACAACTGACACTACAGAAATACAAAAGATCATGAGAGATTACTATAAGCAACTCTATGCCAATAAAATGGACAACCTGGAAGAAATGGACAAATTCTTAGAAATGCACAACCTGCCAAGACTGAATCAGGAAGAAATAGAAAATATGAACAGACCAATCACAAGCACTGAAATTGAAACTGTGATAAAAAATCTTCCAACAAACAAAAGCCCAGGACCAGATGGCTTCACAGGCGAATTCTATCAAGCATTTAGAGAAGAGCTAACACCTATCCTTCTGAAACTCTTCCAAATGATAGCAGAGGGAGGAACACTCCCAAACTCATTCTACGAGGCCACCATCACCTTGACACCAAAACCAGACAAAGATGTCACAAAGAAAGAAAACTACAGGCCAATATCACTGATGAACATAGATGCAAAAATCCTCAACAAAATACTAGCAAACAGAATCCAACAGCACATTAAAAGGATCATACACCATGATCAAGTGGGGTTTATTCCAGGAATGCAAGGATTCTTCAATATACGCAAATCAATCAACGTGATACACCATATTAACAAATTGAAGGAGAAAAACCATATGATCATCTCAATAGATGCAGAGAAAGCTTTCGACAAAATTCAACACCCATTTATGATAAAAACCCTGCAGAAAGTAGGCATAGAGGGAACTTTCCTCAACATAATAAAGGCCATATATGACAAACCCACAGCCAGCATCGTCCTCAATGGTGAAAAACTGAAACCATTTCCACTAAGATCAGGAACAAGACAAGGTTGCCCACTCTCACCACTCTTATTCAACCTAGTTTTGGAAGTTTTAGCCACAGCAATCAGAGAAGAAAAGGAAATAAAAGGAATCCAAATCAGAAAAGAAGAAGTAAAGCTGTCACTGTTTGCAGATGACATGATACTATACATAGAGAATCCTAAAGATGCTACCAGAAAACTACTAGAGTTAATCAATGAATTTGGTAAAGTTGCAGGATACAAAATTAATGCACAGAAATCTCTGGCATTCCTATATACTGATGATGAAAAATCTGAAAGTGAAATCAAGGAAACACTCCCATTTACCATTGCAACAAAAAGAATAAAATATCTAGGAATAAACCTACCTAAGGAGACAAAAGACCTGTATGCAGAAAATTATAAGACACTGATGAAAGAAATTAAAGATGATACAAATAGATGGAGAGATGTACCATGTTCTTGGATTGGAAGAATCAACATTGTGAAAATGACTCTACTACCCAAAGCAATCTACAGGTTCAATGCAATCCCTATCAAACTACCACTGGCATTTTTCACAGAACTAGAACAAAAAATTTCACAATTTGTATGGAAACACAAAAGACCCCGAATAGCCAAAGCAATCTTGAGAACGAAAAATGGAGCTGGAGGAATCAGGCTCCCTGACTTCAGACTATACTACAAAGCTACAGTAATCAAGACAGTATGGTACTGGCACAAAAACAGAATGATAGATCAATGGAACAGGATAGAAAGCCCAGAGTTAAACGCACGGACATATGGTCACCTTATCTTTGATAAAGGAGGCAGGAATGTACAGTGGAGAAAGGACAGTCTCTTCAATAAGTGGTGCTGGGAAAACTGGATAGGGACATGTAAAAGTATGAGATTAGATCACTCCCTAACACCATACACAAAAATAAGCTCAAAATGGATTAAAGACCTAAATGTAAGGCCAGACACTATCAAACTCTTAGAGGAAAACATAGGCAGAACACTCTATGACATAAATCACAGCAAGATCCTTTTTGACCCACCTCCTAGAGAAATGGAAATAAAGACAAAAATAAACACATGGGACCTAATGAAACTTAAAAGCTTTTGCACAGCAAAGGAAACCATAAACAAGACCAAAAGACAACCCTCAGAATGGGAGAAAATATTTGCAAATGAAGCAACTGACAAAGGATTAATCTCCAAAATTTATAAGCAGCTCATGCAACTCAATAACAAAAAAACAAACAACCCAATCCAAAAATGGGCAGAAGACCTAAATAGACATTTCTCCACAGAAGATATACAGACTGCCAACAAACACATGAAAGGATGCTCAACATCTTTACTCATTAGAGAAATGCAAATCAAAACTACAATGAGATATCATCTCACACCAGTCAGAATGGCCATCATCAAAAAATCTAGAAACAATAAATGCTGGAGAGGGTGTGGAAAAAAGGGAACACTCTTGCACTGCTGGTGGGAATGTGAATTGGTACAGCCGCTATGGAGAACGGTATGGAGGTTCCTTAAAAAACTACAAATAGAACTACCATATGACCCAGAAATCCCACTACTGGGCATATACCCTGAGAAAACCATAATTCAAAAAGAGACATGTACCAAAATGTTCATAGCAGCCCTATTTACAATAGTCCGGAGATGGAAACAACCTAAGTGTCCATCATCGGATGAATGGGTAAAGAAGATGTGGCACATATATACAATGGAATATTACTCAGCCATAAAAAGAAACGAAATTGAGCTATTTGTAATGAGGTGGATGGACCTAGAGTCTGTCATACAGAGTGAAGTCAGTCAGAAAGAGAAAGACAAATACTGTATGCTGACACATATATATGGAATTTAAGAAAAAAAAATGTCATGAAGAACATAGGGGTAAGACAGGAATAAAGACACAGACCTACTAGAGAATGGACTTGAGGATATGGGGAGGGGGAAGGGTAAGCTGTGACAAAGTGAAAGAGCGGCATGGACATATATACACTACCAAACGTGAGGTAGATAGCTAGTGGGAAGCAGCCGCATAGCACAGGGAGATCAGCTCGGTACTTTGTGACCGCCTGGAGGGGTGGGATAGGGAGGGTGGGAGGGAGACGCAAAAGGGAGGGGATATGGAAACATATGTATATGTATAACTGATTAAATTTGTTATAAAGCAAAAAAATAAAATTTAAAAAAAATAATAAATAAATAAAGTCGACTAAAAAACCAAAAAAAAAAAAAAAAAGAAAAAAAAAGAAAATGTGTGCTATTGTAGAAGTAGCAATAGAACAGGAGGAAGACAAAGATGGACATGATTTCAAACTACCACTCAATTTTTGTGTAGATAAATCACTTGTTCTCTCTGGGTTTTATTTTTCTCATGTATAGAATGGGCTTAATGAGTCTTGTTTTTTATTGCTGGCTCTGAATATTTGTCAATGCTTAACACTTAGCTTATAAATTGGAAAGAATGTTGAAAATAAAACATATGTTATAGTTATGGTAATGAATTTAGGCAAAGTAAATGGTCAAAGTGCTTCTGGTCTCTCTTTTGCTATTGATAATAATGTGTAAAAAATGCAGGGTATGAGATGCAGCCTATGTCCAAGGAACAGAATGAAGCCAACTATATCCTGGGGATGGTGTCAAGATGTGGCTTCATCAATATTGTTTGTTTGTTTGTTTGTTTTGTGGTACACGGGCCTCTCACTGTTGTGGCCTCTGCTGTTGCGGAGCACAGGCTCCGGACACGCAGGCTCAGCGGTCATGGCTCATGGGCCCAGCCACTCCGCGGCATGTGGCATCTTCCTGGACCAGGGCACGAACCTGTGTCCCTTGCATCGGCAGGCGGACTCTCAACCACTGCACCACCAAGGAAGCCCCATCAATATTGTTTTTAACACACTCTTATAATTGGTATTATTAAAGTAAGACAGACAACAGCTTAAATTTCTTGAAATTATCTATTCAGCTTTCTAGTGACCTCCAATAATCTTTTAAATTATAATTATTTCTTGTGGATCATTTCTTTATTTTTCCAACAACATGTTTTATAAATTCTATATGCTAGGTATCATTCTAGACATCTATGTGTTGAGGTTTTGAAAGTTAAAAAGACACTTACTCTAGTCTCAAAAAAATGCCAAAATAGCCCTAATAAGATAAATTAGAGTTCTCCTTTGTAAAGAATTGATGTAAGTCATTTTGACCATGTGCAACTATTAGACCTTTAGTAAATAAAATAGCCTTCAACAATTAAAGTTTGGTAAGGACAACAGACCTCGTCCCCACAGCCCTGCTACTACTTTACTATGAAGTTGAGTCTCAGATCAAATTCTGCTACACATGTACATGGTTCCAGTAGTAATTCCATGTCGCTCTGGCAGACATCTCCATGGTATTATGTTTCTCTGAGACCTTAGGCTTCTTTTCAGCACAGCAATACAGGCAGTCAGTCCCAATTGTGTTTGATCAACTAGTTGAAACCAGTTTGCCATTTATCTATAAAATACTGAATGCTTTTTACATGTAATTAATTCCTTAAACTTACTGTTTACTAGAGTCAAATTTACATCACATCTAGTAATTTCAGCACTAGAAAATAGAAATAGTATAATAAGAATTTTAAAGGTGCAAGATCATAAAATCTAATAGTTTGCCTGAATTCAACATAGTAAGGACTTGGTTACCCAGCATATAAATCACCATTGCTGTGAGTCAAGCCCGATGCATCCTAACCTCTTGAGATCACAGGTATTTAGACCTGACTGTATATCTGAGACTTTGTTGTTTGCAAACTTTTTTTCTTTTTCTTTCTTTTTTTTTTTTGAGTCTACATGTTTTATATAACTTTAAATTCATTCACGATTATAAGTTTCTAATTGAAATTAGTCCTTTCAATTTTATTATCTTAATGGGTTAATTAAGTGTGATCCAAGATAAAATTTGGCAGAATCTTGAAAGTTTTTCTTTTGGCACAACTATTACACTTTAATTGTACTGTTCTCTAACTAAAAAATAGATTTTTTTACTCATATAGCTTAGAAATGTCCACAGGAAACTACGAGGAGAGGATGTCATTATCCTTATTATCATCACCATCTTCATCATTTCATAATCATCATCATATAACATTTACTGCATGCTTTCTGTGTCTCAGGACTTCTCCTCAGTGTTGCACAGGTTATTGCCCCTGATATATACGATAACCTCTGTGGTAAGTTATTATTAACTGTCTTTACAGATAAGGAAACTGAAGCACAGGAGGGATAGGTGGTTTGTCCACTGTCACAAAAAGTAAGTGGTATCGCTATAGATTGAATCCAGGTAGTCTGATTACAGAGATGGAAGGCAGGGGCGGGGTTTAACCACAATGTCAAACTCTTTCGTGAGAGCAAAGATGTATGATTTTGCTGATCATGTGAATACATAGCCCTTCTTTCAGGGACTAATCTTTTTCAGTTGTTCAGAGTGTACCCAGTACTCTTATGTCCTTTTCATATTTTACTTTTTTAATAGTCTTGTGAGCTAAATACAATGATGATGTGTACCTTGTAGATAGGGAAACTGATTCAGAAAAGTCTAGTGATTTACCTGTGGATCTGAAGCTGCCATGTCACATTGTAAAGTGTGAACTTGAATCCAGGTCTTCTAATTACAAACCCATAAACTATGGGCTGAATGGTGTTTTCTTCATACGACTGTGCTTGAAGATAGGGCCTCCATGGTGGTAATTAAGATTGAATGAGGTCATAAGAGTGGGGCCCTGATACAATAGAATTAGCGTCCTTATAATAAGAGATACTGGAGAGTTCTCTGTCTTTTCACCATATGAGGACACAGCAAGAAGATGGCTGCTTATAACCCAAGAAAGAGTTCTTATCAGAAATTGAATAAGCTGGTACCTTGATCTTGGACTTCCCAGCCTCCAGAACTGTCAGAAAATCAACTTCTGCTGTTTAACCCACCCACTCTCTGGTATTTTCTCATGGCAGCCAGAGAAGTCTAAGACACAATGTTTAACACTTGCTTTAAGTGTTGCAGTCAGGTGCTCACATGTTTAACAATCAAATTTTTGCTTAGGGTGGAAGCACAGGTGGTGACCTATGGAGTGAATAAACTCTAAAGTCCCCTGATGACAAGTCATGTCACTTAATGACATTTATATTTGGCAAATTCACCCATGTGCATTGCAGTTACAAAACTTGAGCTGGAATTTTTCAGCAGCTTTAAACTACAGGCATTATGTTAGATTGAAGACAGTTTTGGCAGAGGAATACTGCTCTCTTCATGAACTACCAAACACCACTGGGCAAAGTCAGCCGTCAGTGGTGCCTGTGGGATATGCCTAACGACATGTTTCTCCTACTTGCCTGTTTTTGATGCTCCTACTTCCACTGGTAGCAACTTATTCCTTTGAGTTAAAATCGGTCCTTTAGTTTTAAGTGCATATGTGCATCAGGAAATGAATAAATCAAGATACTAATACCATTCTGTTTACTGTCAAGGATAAAACCAGTTGTGAATTAAAGTGGTACATGCAAATTTTAATCAGTAATGACTATTGAAGTAAGAAAAAGAGTCCAGTGTGAACTGAACTCAAATTTGTGCAGAGGTGTCTGGCATTGTTTTTTTGTTTGTTTGTTTTGTTTTAATAATTAACAAAATTAATATCTTTCTCTATTATGACTGTCAGTCATTTTCTGTTGGCTGTTGAAACACATAAAATATGTATATATATTATAGCATAAGGGAATAGACAGAGGGAGGATGAGGATGAGTGGGGGATTGAGAAGAATCAGAGAAGAGGAAATTTACAAAAAGCTGGAGGGGAGATTGTCTCATGTGACTAGGCCATCTGGGTTTCCTGACTGACCTTTATCAAAGTTAGGCTCCTACCCTCCTGCAGAAACTAGGAGACAGAGGCCCTATCTTCAGACATTGGCTGAAATGGACAGTGATTTTTTTTTTTTTTGGCAACCTTGAGCTTTCTCAGGCAGGAAATGAAGGGGGCTGCAGTCATCACCCTAAGGATGTATTCTTGAGCTGTTGAAAACTATGTAAGTGTTTGTTGAAGTCTATTATTGTAGCAGATGGACAAAATCATTTGTTCTGGAAGTCTTAAATTTTTATAGGCCAAGTTCGAGGCCTAATTGAAAAGAGGGCTCAGGGGAGTCTGTCTGACTAGAGTTTGGTCAAAGAAGGACTCTTTTTTTTGGAGGGGTATGTGGGCCTCTCACTCTTGTGGCCTCTCCTGCTGTGAAGCACAGGCTCTGGACACGCAGGCTCAGCAGCCATGGCTCATGAGCCCAGCTGCTCCACGGCATGTGGGATCTTCCCGGACCGGGACACGAACCCACGTCCCCTACATCGGCAGGCAGACTCTCAACCACTGTGCCACCAGGGAAGCCCAAGGAAGGACTCTTTGTTACTACTTTTCTTCTGAGATGTGAGTGTTGGGGGAGTTTGGTAGCCATCATGAGTATAATAGGCTATGGGATAGTGGAGAAGATAGATTTTAAAACAGTAAAATAATTAGTTAACCAACAAATGCAAATATTTCCTTTAGGAAGGAAAGAGAAGAGGTGAATGTATGTCCAACATTCCAGCTCTTCAGAATTCTGCTGGAGGGACTGTTTTCTGTCTCACTTGCATCAGAGTGCTGATAGAAACTGGCATAATTTGGCTGTCTGGGGACCACTGAGAACAAAGCAGAGCTTGATAGCTTGTTTCAGCCTGAGAGAACTTATGAAACCATAGACAAACATCAGAGACCAAGAGGTTAGGAGCTTCTGAGAAAGAAACCAGTAAAACTCTCAAATTGGGCAATTACACACACAAATCCAGATTAAATGCATCCCTATAAAAAGTCTTAGAGATCCTCCAGAATCTCTAGTCAGGCTAACTGTTGAAGATCTTCCCCTGTATGAAGTTAGTCCATAAAGACAAAAGAAATTAAGGATGATGCAAAGAGATGGAGAGATATACCATGTTCTTGGATTGGAAGAATCAACATTGTGGAAGTGACTCTACTACCCAAAGCAATCTACAGATTCAATGAAATCCCTATCAAACTACCACTGGCATTTTTCACAGAACTAGAACAAAAAATTTCACAATTTGTATGGAAACACAAAAGACCCCGAATAGCCAAAGCAATCTTGAGAACAAAAAACGGAGCTGGAGGAATCAGGCTCCCTGACTTCAGACTATATTACAAAGCTACAGTAATCAAGACAGTATGGTACTGGCACAAAAAAACAGAAAGATAGATCAATGGAACAGGGTAGAAAGCCCAGAGATAAACCCACGGATATATGGTCACCTTATATTTGATAAAGGAGGCAGGAATGTACAGTGGAGAAAGGACAGCCTCTTCAGTAAGTGGTGCTGGGAAAACTGGACAGGGACATGTAAAAGTATGAGATTAAGGCTTCCCTGGTGGCACAGTGGTTGAGAGTCCGTGTGCCGTTGCGGGAGACACGGGTTTGAGCCCCAGTCTGGGAGGATCCCACATGCCACGGAGTGGCTGGGCCTATGAGCCATGGCCGCTGAACCTGCGCATCTGGAACCTGTGGTCCGCAGTGGGAGGGGCTGCAGCGGTGGGAGGCCCACGTACAGCAGGAGGAAAAAAAAAGTATGAGATTAGATCACTCCCTAACACCATACACAAAAAAAACTCAAAATGGATTAAAGACCTAAATGTAAGGCCAGAAACTACCAAACTGTTAGAGGAAAACATAGGCAGAACACTCTATGACAAATCACAGCAAGATCTTTTCTGACCCACCTCCTAGAGAAATGGAAATAAAAACAAAAATAAACAAATGGGACCTAATGAAACTGCAAAGCTTTTGCACAGCAAAGGAAACCATAAACAAGACCAAAAGACAACCCTCAGAATAGGAGAAAATATTTGCAAATGAAGCAACTGACAAAGGATTAATCTCCAAAATTTACAACCAGCTCATGCAGCTCAATAACAAAAAACAAACAACCCAATCCAAAAATGGGTAGAAGACCTAAATAGACATTTCTCCAAAGAGGATAATACAGACTGCCAACAAACACATGAAAGAATGTTCAACATCATTAATCATTAGAGAAATGCAAATCAAAACTACAATGAGATATCATCTCACACCAGTCAGAATGGCCATCATCAAAAAATCTAGAAACAATAAATTCTGGAGAGGGTGTGGAGAAAAGGGAACACTCTTGCACTGCTGGTGGGAATGTGAATTGGTACAGCCACTATGGAGAACAGTATGGAGGTTCCTTAAAAAACTACAAATAGAACTACCATATGACCCAGCAATCCCACTGCTGGGCATATACCCTGAGAAAACCATAATTCAAAAAGAGTCATGTTCCAAAATGTTCATTGCAGCTCTATTTACAATAGCCAGGAGATGGAAACGACCTAATTGTCCATCATCGGATGAATGGATAAAGAAGATGTGGCACATATATACAATGGGATATTACTCAGCCATAAAAAGAAACGAAATTGAGCTATTTGTAGTGAGGTGGATGGGCCTAGAGTCTGTCATACAGAGTGAAGTAAGTCAGAAAGAGAAAGACAAATACCATATGCTAACACATATATATGGAATTTAAGAAAAAAAAAAAACGTCATGAAGAACCTAGGGGTAAGACAGGAATAAAGACACAGACCTACTAGAGAATGGACTTGAGGATATGGAGAGGGGGAAGGATAAGCTGTGACAAAATTAGAGAGTGGCATGGATATATATACACTACCAAACGTAAAATAGATAGCTAGTGGGAAGCAGCCACATAGCACAGGGAGATCAGCTCGGTGCTTTGTGACCACCCAGAGGGGTGCGATAGGGAGGGTGGGAGGGAGGGAGATGCAAGAGGGAAGAGATATGGGAACATATGTATATGTATAACTGATTCACTTTGTTACAAAGCAGAAACTAACACACCATTGTAAAGCAATTATACTCCAATAAAGATGTAAAAAAAAAAGTTAAAATGGCAAATGGTATATATATTTTACCACAATAAAAATCTTTTTTTTTGTTTAAAAAAAGACCAGAGAGGTTACTTTTTTTACAAACACACAAATTCCAGCAAAAAAACTAACAGATCATAGGAAGAAAGGGAGAAACAGTCCAATCAAGGGAACAAAATTAACCTTTACAAAACAATCCTAAAGAAACAGAGATCTGTGAATTACTTGAATAATTTATGATAATTATCTTATAGAAATCAGTGAGTTACAAGAGAACACAGATAGACAACTAAATGAAGTCAGAAAATGATAAATGAAGAAAATTAGCAACAGAGAGATAGAAACTATATAAAAAAAGAACTAAACAGAAATTCTGGACCTGAAGAATATAGTAACTGAATTGAAAAAAACCATAGGATGGTTCAACAGCAAATTTGTTCAACTAGAAGAAAGAATCAGTGAATTTGAAGACAGGTCATTTGAAATTATCAAATCAGAGAAACAAAAAGAAAGAAAAAATGAAGAAAAGTGAGAAAAGCCATAAGTCAGACCACTGTATACATTGTGGGTGTCTCATAAGGAAAATAAAGAGAGCAAGAGGAACAGAGATTATATCAAGAAATAATAACCCCAGATTCCCTGATGAAGGAATCTGATGAAGGAAATGGGCATCCAAATATAAGAAGGTCAAGACACTCATGAAGATGAACTCAAAGATGTCCACACTGAGATACCTTATAATCCAACTATCCAAAGTCTAAGACAAAGAATTTTAAAATCAGAGAGAGAAAAGTGAGTTGTCATATAAAAAGGAGCACCCATCAGTGGGTTTCTCAACAGAAACATTACAGGCTAGAATGGAGCAGGATGACATATTCAAAGTACTGAAAGACGAAAACTGCCAACTAAGAACAGTGTATCAGGCAAAACTGTGCTTCAGAAATGATGGAGGAATAAAGACCTTCTAGTTAATACTGCTGTACCGTACACTTAAAAATGGTTACAATATTAATTTTTATGTTACATGTTTTTCACCATAATAATTTTTAAGAGCCCCAAATAGAATAATGCATAACTCCCAATCTGGGATGTTCACCTAGATTCATTCATTCACACCTAAAACAAACAAACAAACAAAAAAAACCTCTTTCTTTAAATACTTATAAAATTCTTATTCTGAACCAGGCACTCTCATTAGGGCATATAGAGTCAGTGGTAAATATATTTATCATGGGAAGTCATTGGAGGTGGAGGGTGGGATTTGAACAAGGTAGTCCTATGACACGATTTATATTGTAAGGGGAACACTCATACAGCCCCAAGGAGAATAGACCACATAAGGTAAGGATGGGACCAGGAAGACCAGATTAGATTCTGGAAAGATCAAGATATGATAACATTATTAAATTCATGTTTATTCACTGATTTGTGTAGTTCTTGATAAACTCTATTGAACATTGATGTTCCATACCTTTGTGTGTAGAGTGTAGATTGTGGAAAAAATATGGATGTATAAAATAGGTCAATTGCGTTTAAGGCAGTGTCATCTCTCTCCTAAACTCTAACTGTACCCTCTAACTCATACACTACATCCATATTGTTCTCAAGATATAGTTCCAAATCTTAGACACTAGTGCAAGGTCATATGTGCTTGGCACAGGCCCACCATCCTGACTCCCCATCAAATTGCATATGCCACTGAAGATGTTCATGAAAATAATGAGCTTTATATCTGCATCTTATCTGAGCTGGAATTTTTTCTTAGTTATATCTTTCAGTGTTGTATAAAATTCTCTGCAAAAGTCATTTATTTTTAATCAATAGAAAGAAAGTAAGAGAAGGAAAAAATACATATGCCAAAAGTAATGAGATGAATTTGAGGCATTGTTTTCTATTTCTAACCTGTATTCTGTAATTTGGGGGCTTAGTAACTACCTTTTACTTTAGTCTTTTCTTACTTATTTTTAAATGAATATATTTTGAATGTCACGTCAATAGAAAATTTTGTGATTCTAAACTAAATATTCCCTTTCTGGTAAGTGGTTTTGAAGTCAAGAGCTGGAAAGTTTCCACATACTGTTACTTAAACTGTATATTAACCAAATAAACCAAGGTTCCCACATTTAAACAGTTTAGAGATTCTCTGAAAACTTTTGTCTCCCTTTATAGAAGCACCCTTTGTGTACTGTAGAAAAAGTTATGTGCATGTGGATATAAGTACAAACACAAAGAAACTTTCAGAGTTTATTCTACATTTAGTCAAATTAAACTTGCTTTTTGAAGGCTGAATTACCCTAAGCATGTTCCAGTCCCAAAGAAGAAACATGGTAATAAAAATATAAAACTCACCCATCTGACTGTACAATTTTTATAGATTCTGGGAACGTAAAATCATCTCTTTCAATGCAAAAATTATTAACAAAATATTTACTTAGTATGGCATTTTTACACTGTTCAAAGTTATATCTTGAGTCAAATCATAGATGAGTAAGGCTGAAAATAACTTGAGATGAGCTGGTCCAACCCTAGGCTACTCTGGAAAAAATCATGCCACTGATGGCCAAACACAACCTTTTTTATTTTAAATTTTCAGTCATTGAACACAGTTACATATTCATTCATTTGCTTAATTATTCCCTGCTTTCTATATATTAGGGGCTAAACATTGTTCAAGGTTCTATATTAGTGAACAAAGCAGGCCACTGTCTCTGTACTTGTGAAGTGTACATTCTACAATAACAGTCAATCCATAAAAAATAAATATAATAATAAGTAAATTACCTGGTGTATTACAAGGTGATAGATGGGAAAAAGTAGAATAAGGATGATAATAGGTACCAATATTAATTTTTACTGTTATCTTAGTTTACATTCAGAAATGCATATAGATAGTTTAACTTTTTACTTGATAATGAGTTGCTTTCATAGATAGAAAAATATATTGTAATTTTAAAAGATTTTTCATTTATAATTCAGAGGTCATTGTTAACTGGTTTTCAAGGATAGGTTGGCTAAATGATCTGAGAGTTTCCTACAAGTCTTAAATTCCAGTGCATATGAGACCATAAAGTGGTAACCGCTCATTTATGCTGCTTCATGGTTTGGGGGCAAGAAGCAGGGCTGACCTGTGTCACCATGGATATACAACTCATGAAAATGGTTCTGTGATCTGAGTTCAGGGCTGAGTTCTCCAATGTCTGGGCTGTCACCAAGCATTTTCCACCCTTTGTTGCTCTGTACTTTTAGTTCTCTCTGCCTGGAGTGCTTTCCTTAGGTTAGCCCTAGTCTGGCTACATTTTACACACAAAGTTTCAAATCTAATGCCACTTTTTCAAAGAGACCTTTCCAACACACTGTTTAAATCATCCACTGCATTCTGGCATTCTCCCTCATATTAACTATTTTATTTTCTTTATAGCATTGAAGTTAAATAATTACTGTTTTTTTCTTATTTATTGCCCTCCTTTTGCACAGTTTGACCCCTCTGAGAGCCTGTCTTTTGTCTTTCTCATTCAGGGCTATAACTGCTGTCCCAACACAGGGACAGAGTAGATACTGAATGAATATTTGTAATGAACGATGACTTTCCCTACTTGCCCATTGTTAAAATATTCAGTCAGGTTACATTTCTCTTTAGTTTAATATTTTCACTGTAGTTAATATAGTCCTAGAGTAAATGCAAGCAGTTAAACAAATTTTACCCCTGGTTCAGGAAATAATGCATTTTAGAAAGTCTAGTTCATTCTAGTAGTTAAAATAGTGGGCTCTGGTGTTCAAATTTTAGATCTGATCTTGTCAAACTTATTTAATCTTTCTGTGATCTTAGGCCAATTAAATTTACCCTTTCATGTCTCAGTATCCCCTTCTATAAAATGAAGATAATAATAATAGTCATGAGAATTTTATAAGGAAAAAATTCTTAGAATAATACATAATATAAAATAATCAGTAATTATTGTTGTTTTTTAAAAAAATTCTATAGAGTGACTATAATTCCAACACTGGGGCTGTACCTTTGCATTTGATTAAAAGAGCACAAGAATATAGCAGATATGGTGAGGCTGTGGCCAAAAATATAGGTGATTGCATTTTCAACCAAGCCAGTACTTCTGTTGATAGGATAGCTGTTTTCAGAAACCCATTTAGGTTGGTGTATTGCAGAAAACAACATGTGTAAAGATGGGCCATCTCAAAGCTGCTGAATATGTAACTTCTGAAATCTGTATTTGTTGCAAATTGTCTATAGCCTCTGCCATACATTTTCTTCTGATATTCCTTAGTCCTGTAATGTGTGTGGAAACATTTTTTTCATTGAAATTGTTCCTCAGAGACTCATTGCCAAGAAAGAGACTTTGCAAAGATACATTCTGTAAATATACTTTCTCATTTTTATTCTAAAGTTCTGAACAAAAATGTTTTGGCCACCTGAGTAAATAATTTGAGTCAAATTTCAGCATACTTGAAGTATGATAATAACATAATAATTCTCATGGCCTAGGCATTCTCCAAAGCTTACATTAAACTGGCACTACTTTGTGAAAGAGGCATTCTTCATTGCTTCTAAATACCTGTGTAAAATTCCTCTGGCTTCAAATGTCTCCATCAAATCCTCTCGTAAAAGTAGAGGTCAGTCTCAATGGCATCATGGAAAGAGGGAAGCCAGAAAAAAACTGCCTCAAAAGACCAATATATTTCTTTAGAACTGAAAAAACAGAATGTTTCATGAGGGAGGAAATGGCCTTGGGTATTGATATTTAAGATTTTCAAATTGCAATAATATGTGTAGAAAGAATCACTTACCTCTGATATCCTGTGTTAAATTTTCTAGTCTCTTTAATAAAGTATACTTCTGAAATATGAGTTGACAAGAGGTCTGGTTTCAACAGTGAGACAGTTCGTATAGTGTAGAATTTAGAAAGAATATACCCCCCACACACACTTATGCCTAAATTCTTATGCTGGTGATTATTCTGGAATCTTAAGCATTGCCCTAGAATTTTTTTCTCTAATTCTTCCCCCAAAAAACAAGCTTAACCAAGTTTTAATTAACCATAGTTTACTTCTCTAGGAAATTTATCCATTTGCTCTCAGACACATTTCTTACTTTTAAAGAAACTGCTGTATTTGTAGATCAGATATCTCATAAAGCACTTGAATCCAGGATGTATAAAGAACTCTTAAAACTTAATGCTACAAAGATAATCCAGTTAAAATTGGACAAAGAATCTAAATAGATATTTCCCCAAGAAGATATACAAATAGCTAATAAGCACATGAAAAGATGCTCAACATCATTGCTCATTAGAGAAATGTGCATCAAAACAGATAATATTCATACTACTAGGATGATTGAATTTCAAGCTTTTCAAATCTCAGCATTGCCACCGAAATAACATTTGAATTCATTCAGCTGGCATTTAACATTCTGTATAATGTGTGCTCAATCTAAATTCCCATTCCTGTGACTGCATCCCCAGTCCTGTGTTTATCACCCTGTACTCCCTAAAGTACTTACTATTTCTCCTACCAGCCCTTCCACTTGTTGTAGTTGTGAAACACCTCCATTTTTAACAAGCCCCCAAGTGGTGGTATTGTAGATGGTCTATGATGAACTGTCACCTAGCCATCCTCTTACCTATGAAATAGCTGTGAAAATGTTACCACGTCCAAGCTCATACTGCTCGCCGCATGACAGGCCACTTAATCGAGACAATTTATTGTGGCAAGGAATAGTGACTTTATTTGGAAAGTCAGCAGACCTAGAAGATGATGGACTAGTGTCCCAAAGAACCATCTTACCTGAGTTAGAATTCAGGCTTCTTTTACATTAAAAGGGGAGGGGGTATGATTGGTTGTTGCAGACTTCTTGGTGTCAGAATCCTTTGTTCTTGCTGCAGTCCATGTAGGTCAGGTCATGATGTTACTGTAAACCTCCAACAAGACACATGCTATTCTCTCTTCTGCAACTTTTTATCTCTATGTGAATGGAAAAGTATTATATCTTTAAGGTCAGAGCCTTGAGAATGGGTTTTCCTGTATATTTCAGGCTATAAGCAACATTCTTAACTTGTAGCAAAAGCAATAGAATACAAAGGTTAAAGTAAAAGAAACAGATCTCATATGGAGTCAGACTTGTTCTTCGCTATTACAAAAACTCTCACTTGGAAAAGTGGAATGCTTCTCTCTCCAGATGCTGCAGGTAATTCTTTTGTTTCCCCTCTCAATGTTTTGTTTATAAAGAGAGAAAAAAAAGCCACTTTTTTTCCTTCACACAATATCTACTCAAATTACGTATACCTTGCAAGTGCAGATTCTTTCATGCTTATTTGTTTGATTTATAAAGAACAAGGGAATTGCTGTAGTACTACAACAAATAAATCTGTATGGTGGCGTGCAGGTGAAGCTGGAGTTAGTGGTTAAAATAACGGCTCACTTGACATTTGTAGATAGAATGTATCTTTTGTTCTTTAAAATACAATACAGGGTGACTTCTTGGGATTTATAACTTTTCTCAACCAAACCATACCACACTTTGTTTGACAGGAAGCTGCAAAGAAGTTTAATGAGCATAAAATGTCATATTATTGATTCTGGAATCAAATCTCTTTGGGAATTGAGAATTGTTTGCTAGGTTATTTTGCTTTTTTCGAGTTTTTAAAACAAATCCTGGGTATCATTCTGCAGAGTCTTACTTAGTAAGGTTGATGGGAGCTTAGTATTCCAGGCACTTAAAAAACAACAACAAAACACCTCCTCAGGTTATCTATCAACCAGTTTTGGGGAACTGTCTGCAGTGTGGATCTTAGACCACTAGCTTCAAAATATCCCTGAAGTATTTTTCTGAAGCTCTGTATCCTGCACTTACTATATCAGAATCTCAAATTGTGGGAACCTAGGAATCTGTACAATAAACATATCATACTGTAGATTCATATGTATGTGTAGGAAAACAAATGTCACAACCCCAAAATGGCTCTTTGGCATGCAGATTATTTTGAGCTGAAAACAATTAAGATCCGAAAGACTCAGGAAGAAATGTTGACCTTCCCCCTTAGCTAGCTAAAGAAATTAGATAGAGGCCTCTTACAGGAAGGGAACAATCACCATAGATAGCTATAGTTTGGACTAGATGTAGTTGACCAGGAGGTACCTAACAAAGTCTATTTGTTAAAAATCCTTCTCTGTGTACCCATTGTCTCTGCATGGCCCAGTAAAAATTTGTTTAACAAACATTTGCTTTTCCATCTTCCTGTGAATTGTATTCCTCCCCTTTGACATCTCAAGCCACTACCCCCAACATCCTCTTTTGTTTTTAGCTGAGAATGGTATTTAAGGTAAGGGTTTAAGCCATTTTGGCGAGTTACTCAGTTTTTCTGGGTCTCTCCAATGTATACAAGTTATTAAACTTTTGTTTGATTTTCTCCTCTTAATCTGTCAATTTAATTCTTAGACCACCCAGAGGAACCTAGTAGGGTGGAGGGATATTTTTTCATCCGCAACATGCAACATCTAGGCTGAAATACCTAAAGAACCAAAGTGTCTAAAGACAATTACAAGGGTAGTAGTTAAAGTAGAAGGAATATTCTTTCATATTTCTGTTTTTTTTTAATTGAAGTTGCATAAAAGTTGAAAGGATAGTAGAATTAACACCTATATACCCTTCACCTAGATGTTTCAATTGTGAGCAGTTTACCTTTTATTTTTCCTTTGGCTGAACCTTTTGAAAGTATTTTGCAGATATCCCAGTTTACTCCTAAATACTCTAGCCAGTATCTCCTACAGAAAGTCTTCCTCCTAAATAACCAATACACAGTTATCACACTAAGAAATTGAACACTGATAAAGTTCTACTACCTAATATGTAGCCCATATTTAAATTTCCCCAGTTGTCTCCATAATGTCTTTTGTTTTGTTTGCATCAAGTTTCCAATCAAGAATTACATATTGTATTTAGTTGCCTCTTTTTTTAAATTTCCTCTAATATGGAAGAATCTTTCTTTTTTTTTGTCTTTTGTGACACTATTATATTTTAAGATATCAGACAAGTTATCTTTAATGTGTGTAAGTTTTTATTTATCTTATTCTTCCTTTGAATTAGTTTTAATAAGAATTCTATAAGGTGATATTGTGCTGTTCTCAGTCAGGTTGTACTTTTATTGGTGATACTAACTTTGATCTCTGGGTTAAGATGTTGTCATATAAAGGTAATTCTCTTTTGTCATTAATAAGTAATCTGAAGCGTGATCCCAGTGATTTATTATCTATTTGATAACATTTGCTTGAAACTACCATTATAGGTTTTAAAATGGAGATATGCTAATAAAACCATTTCTTCTACAATTAATGGTTGGCATGCTTTGTAAAACTTAGATTCCCCTTCTGAGTATTCCCACCCTTTATTTCTGTTTGCTTTGTTCGTATCATCATGAACTCATAGATTCCTTTCATTCTTTACATAATGTGTCATAATTCACTACTGTTGCTATTTATTTTGATTCTTAAAATGTCTCAGATGTGACCAGTGAGAGACCCTTCAAATTGGGCCCTGTGTATCCTTTGATATGAGCATTTTTTGAGCATTTCCATACACTCAGCCACAAATAACTGTCTCACTTTATATCTTCTCTTTCCTCTGGCAACAACAATTTATCCATGAAGCCTTGGCTATTTCAGTAGTGAAAGGAAGTTAGAAACTCAGATTGCGTATGTTTTATAGTTAAGTCGGCTTTGTTATTTGGCCCATTCTGTAGACAGAGCTAGGGAACGTTTTTTGTTTGTTTGTTTGTTTGTTTTTTAATTATGAGTTCATAGTGACAATTATAATTCTGATCCTAAAACACAAAGTCTTTCCTCTCCTTTTCCCATTCCATACTTGCATTTCCCCTTTCTCTTATAGGGAACTTGGTTCTCCAAAACTTTTAATAATACATCTGTACCATTTGCTTAATGTTACAATATACATTAAGTAGTTTGAGAATCACTCAGCCAATACTTATTACTACCAAAAACCCTGCTTTTAAAATTCAAGATTTCTTTTTATTTTTTTCTCTGTAAAATATATCCCACTGACCATATATAGTCAGTACTATGTTCAAAAGTTATCTGATTTGTTTTTCTTCTTTCTTCTGTATGCTTGGGTTATCAGTTTAAAATATATTTGGACTTATTTGTTTTTGTTCATAATCAATTCTATAGCTTTTCCATCCTTACTGATTTTTTTGGGGGGGGTCAAAGTCAAACTATACAATATTAAGAAAAATCACATTCCCTTCTCTGTCTTTTCCACTGTGATTCTACCTACTCAATGTGGTGATCAATTTGACTCATTTTGGTTTATCTTCCCGTGTTCCTTTTTGCAAAACATGTGTTTGTGCATATACGTACATATATATAAACATATATGCACACATATTTTACATATATACATATATACACACAGACACATGTCTATATGTGTATATATACATATATGTAAATGTTCATATATATGTTTGTTTATATATAGTTCTTACAAAGACATACACATTCTTTTCTTTTCTCAGTTTTATTGAGAAATAAATGTATTGGCATACATTTATTGATGTATTGGCATTCATCACTGTATAAGTTTAAGACATATAGCATGATGGTTTGATTCACATATATTGTGAACTGTTTACCACAATAGGTTTGGTTAATATCCATCATCTCATATAGTTACAATTAAAAGAAAAGAAAAAGAATATTATCCTTGTAATGAGAACTCTTGGGATCTACTCTCTTAACAACTTTCCTATGTATGATACAGCAGTGTTAATATAGTCATCATGTTGTACACTATATCCCTAGTACTTATTTATCTTATAAATGGAAGTTTGTACCTTTCAACCACCTTCTTCCTCCCCTTCCCTCCACCTCTAGTAACTATAAATCTTATCTCTTTTTCTATGAGATTAGTGTCTTGTTTTTAGATTCTACATTTAAGTGAGATCATATAGTATCTATCTTTCTCTAACCTTATTTCACTTAGTGTAATGCCCTCAAGTTTCATCCATGTTGTTTCCAATGGCAGGATTGCTTCTGTTTTATAGCTGAATAATATTCCATTGCATGTGTATATGTGTGTGTGTATATATATATATATATATATATATATACATACATACACCGAAACTTCTTTTTTTAAATTAATTAATTAATTAATTTGTTTTTGGCTGTGTTGGGTCTTCGTTGCTGCACGTGGGCTTTCTCTAGTTGTGGCAAGCAGGGACTACTCTTTGTTGCAGTGTGTGGGCTTCTCATTGAGGTGGCTTCTCTTGTTGTGGAGCGTGGGGCTCTAGGCACGTGGGCTTCAGTAGTTGTGGCAGGTGGGCTCAGTAGTTGCGGCTCATGGGCTCTAGAGTGCAGTGTCAGTAGTTGTGGCACATGGGCTTAGTTGCTCCATGGCATGTGGGATCTTCCTGGACAAGGGCTAGAACCCACGTTCCCTGCATTGGCAGGCAGATTCTTAACCACTGTGCCACCAGGGAAGCCCCAAAATTTCTTTATTCATTCTTCCATCAGTGGACACTTAGGTTGTTTCCATGCCTTGGCTATTGAAATAATGTTGCTATGAATATGGGGGAGCGGATATCTTGTTTTTCTTTTTTTTTTTTTTTTTTTTTGCGGTACGCGGGCCTTCTCCCGTTGTGGAGAACAGGCTACGGACACGCAGGCTCAGTGGCCATGGCTCATGGGCCCAGCCGCTCCATGGCATGTGGGATCTTCCCGGACTGGGGCACAAATCCGTGTCCCCTGCATCGGCAGGCGGACTCTCAACCACTGCGCCACCAGGGAAGCCCCGGATATCTTTTTGAGTTAATATTTTCATTTCTTTTGGATATATTTCCAGAAGTGGAAATGCTAGATCATATGGTAGTTCTGTTTTCAATGTTTTGAGGAACCACCATATCATTTTCCATAATGGCTGTGCCAATTTATAATCCCACCAAACAGTGCACAAGGGTTCCCTTTTCTCGACATACATACCAGAATTTGTTATCTCTTATCTTTTTTGATGATGGCCATTCTAATAGGTGTGTAGTGATATCTCATTGTGGTTTTAATTTGCATTTCCCTAATGAATAGTGATGTTGAGCATCTTCTCATGTACCTCTTGGTGATTAATGTATCTTCTTTGGAAAAATCTTCATTTTTTAAATTTGATTAGTTGAGGGTTTTGCTATCAAGTTGTATGAGTTCTTTATATATTTTGAATATTAATCCTTTATCAGATATATGGTGTTGGGGCTCAGAGAGGGCTGCCCCAAAATATAACACAATGGCATATTATTTTGATTAAAGTTACTTAAGAAATGGCCAATGCAAGAGGGACTAACCCTCCTTTCTGTCTCCCTGAAAGCAGGAAATAAATCTCTCATGTGAAAGGTTCACTCCCTGCATCTGGAGGTAGAAGGACACTGTTATTGCCAGAGACAGGGCAATTCAGGCCCTGAGCCTATATATACAAATCTTGTTACTTCTTTAATTTACTACCCCAAATCCAAATTCTGCTGAGATTCTTTACAAACTGAGCACCCAAAACCTAAGTTTCTTTGTCCTGTCAATTTCTCACAAATTTATTGTTTCTTTGTCTAGAAATGAGTATAAAAGCTGCCTACTTTGACCATTTTTTAGGTCCTATTTCTTTGAGACCTCCATGCACATGAATAAAATGTGTTTCTTTTTCTCCTGATAATCTGTCTTGTGTCAATTTTATTATTAGTCCAGCCATAAGAACTCAAGAGGGGTAGAGGGGGGAATTTTCTTCTCCCTTACAATGGTTTGCAATTTTTTTTCCCCATTCTGTAGGTTGTCTTTTCATTTTGTTGATGGATTCTTTTGCTGTGCAAAAGATTTTATAGTTTGATGTAGGCCCACTTGTTAATTTTTTTTAAGTTGTTATTTGTGCTTTATGCAAGATTTCCAAAAAGATGATTGCCAA
Source organism: Mesoplodon mirus (assembly GCF_964341445.2). Classification (NCBI taxonomy): domain Eukaryota; kingdom Metazoa; phylum Chordata; class Mammalia; order Artiodactyla; family Ziphiidae; genus Mesoplodon; species Mesoplodon mirus. Next base: position 32,641,479 of record NC_138983.1, read on the forward strand.
GAGCTATGTGAAGGAGCCCATTTTCTTCTTGGAATTTCATGGTTTCAGGACTTATATTTAAGTCTTTAATCCATTTTGAGTTAATTTTTGTGAGTGGTGTAAATTACAGGTCAAGTTTTATTCTTCTACATGTGAACATCCAATTTTCCAAGCCCCATTTATTGTAGAAACTGTCTTTTCTCCATTTTGTATTATTGGCTCCCACACGGATTCTTTTTTTTTTTTTACTTTTAGAATTTTATTTTATTTATTAATTATAGAGCAGGTTCTTATTAGTTACCTATTTTATATATATAAGTGTATATATGTCAATCCCAATCTCCCAAATCATCACACCACCACCACCACCCCTCTGCCCCTTTCCCTCCTTGGTGTCCATACGTTTGTTCTGTACATCTGTCTCAATTTCTGCCCTGCAAACCGGTCCATCTGTACCATTTCCTAGGTTCCACATATATGAGTTAATATACGATATTTGTTTTTCTCTTTCTGACTTCACTCTGTATGACAGTCTCTAGATGCATCCACGTCTCTACAAATGACCCAATTTTGTTCCTTTTTATAGCTGAGTAATATTCCATTGTATATATGTACCACTTCTTCTTTATCCATTCATCTGTCGATGGGCATTTAGGTTGCTTCCATGTCCTGGCTATTGTAAATACTGCTGCAATGAACATTGGGGTGCATGTGTCTTTTTGAATTATGGTTTTCTCTGGGTATATGCTCAGTAGTGGGATTGCTGGATCATATGGTAGTTCTATTTTTAGTTTTTTAAGGAACCTCCATACTGTTCTCCATAGTGGCTGTACCAATTTACATTCCCACAAACAGTGCAAGAGGGTTCCCTTTTCTCCACACCCTCTCAAGCAACTGTTGTTTGTAGATTTTCTGAGGATGCCCATTCTAACTGGTGTGAGGTGATACCTCATTGTAATTTTGAGTTGTATTTCTCTAATAATTAGTGATGTTGAACAGCTTTTCATGCACTTCTTGGCCATCTGTATGTCATCTTTGGAGAAATTTAGGTCTTCTGCCCATTTTTGGATTGGGTTGTTTGTTTTTTCAATATTGAGCTGCATGAGCTGTTTACATATTTTGGAGATTAATCCTTTGTCTGATGATTCATTTGCAAATATTTTCTCCCATTCTGAGGGTTGTCTTTTCATATTGTTTATGGTTTCGTTTGCTGTGCAAAAGCTGTTAAGTTTCATTAGGTCCCATTTGTTTATTTTTGTTTTTATTTCCATTACTCTAGGAGGTGGATCAAAAAATATCTTGCTGGGATTTATGTCAAAGAGTGTTCTTCCTATGTTGTCCTCTATGAGTTTTATAGTGCCCAGTCTTACATTTAGGTCTCTAATCCATTTTCAGTTTATTTTTGTATATGGTGTTAGGGAGTGTTCTAAATTCATTCCTTTACATGTAGCTGTCCAGTTTTCCCAGCACCACTTATTGAAGAGACTGTCTTTTCTCCATTGTATACCCTTGCCTCCCTTGTCATAGATTAGCTGACCAGAGGTGCGTGGGTTTATCTCTGGGCTTTCTATCCTGTTCCATTGATCTATATTTCTGTTTTTGTGCCACTACCATACTGTTTTGAGTACTGTAGCTTTGTAGTTCAGTCTGAAGTCTGGGAGCCTGATTCCTCCATCTCCGTTTTCTTTCTCAAGATTGCTTTGGCTATTCAGGGTCTTTTATGTTTCCATACAAATTGTGAAATTTTTTGTTCTAGTTCTGTAAAAAATGCAATTGGTAGTTTGATAGGGATTGCACTGAATCTGTAGATTGCTTTGGGTACTACAGTCATTTTCACAATGTTGATTCTTCCAATCCAAGGACATGGTATATCTCTCCATCTGTTTGTATCATCTTTAATTTCTTTCATCAGTGTCTTACAGTTTTCTGCATACAGGTCTTTTTTCTCCCTAGGTAGGTTTATTCCTAGGTATTTTATTCTTTTTGTTGCAGTGGTAAATGGGAGTGTTTCCTTAATTTCTCTTTCAGATTTTTCGTCATTAGTGTATAGGAATGGAAGAGAATTCTGTGCATTAATTTTGTATCCTGCTACTTTACCAAATTCATTGATTAGCTCTAGTAGTTTTCTGGTGGCATCTTTAGGATTCTCTATGTATAGTATCATGTCATCTGCAAACAGTGACAGTTTTACTTTTTCTTTTCCAATTTGTATTCCTTTTTTTCTTTCATCTCTGATTGCCATTGCTAGGACTTCCAAAACTATGTTGAATAATAGTCATGAGAGGGGACATCCTTGGATTGTTCCTGATCTTAGAGGATATGCTTTCAGTTTTTCACCAGTGAGACTGATGTTTGCCATGGGTTTGTCATATATGGCCTTTATTATGTTGAGGTAGGTTCCCTCTGTGCCATTTTCTGGAGAGTTTTTATCATAAATGGGTGTTGAATTTTGTCGAAAACATTTTCTGTGTCTATTGAGATGATCATATGATTTTTATTCTTCAATTTGTTAATATGGTGTATCACATTGATTGATTTGTGTATATTGAAGAATCCTTGCATCCCTGATATAAATCCCACTTGATCATGGTGTATGACCCTTTTAATGTGTTGTTGGATTCCGTTTGCTAGTATTTTGTTGAGGATTTTTGCATCTATGTTCATCAGTGATATTGGTCTGTAGTTTTCTGTCTTTGTGACATCTTTGTCTGGTTTTGGTATCAGGGTGATGGTGGCCTCATAGAATGAGTTTGGGAGTGTTCCTCCCTCTGCTATATTTTGGAAGAGTTTGAGAAGGATGGGTGTCAGCTCTTCTCTAAATGTTTGATAGAATTCTCCTGTGAAGCCATCTGGTCCTGTGCTTTTGCTTGATGGAAGATTTTTAATCACAGTCTCAATTTCAGTGCTTGTGATTGGCCTTTTTATATTTTCTATTTCTTCCTGGTTCAGTCTCGGAAGGTTTTGCTTTTCTAAGAATTTGTCCATTTCTTCCAGGTTGTCCATTTTATTGGCATATAGTTGCTTGTAGTAATCTCTCATGATCCTTTGTACTTCTGCAGTCCCACACTGATTCTTGTTTCCTTTTTTATCTTACACAAAAGTTAGCATATTTTGCAATTTGCTTTTTCCACCTAATAGTATATATTAGAAATCACCCCAAAGCAGTTATAGAGATTGTCTTCATTCTTTATGGCAACTGCATAGGAATGGTAATGATTGTATGGATTTGTGGATGTATCATTATTTATTCAGATAACCTTCTATGTTTGGCAAGATCTTGTTCCCAATATTTTGTTATTAAAAACAATGCCACAGTGAGAAAATCTATACATATTTTTTTCATACTTTTGACAATGAGACTTCGGAGTAAATTCTTAGAAGTACGGTTGCTGGGTACATTGTAAATTGATAGGAAGTTTTGTCAAATATTACCAAATTCCTCTCCAGAATGCTTGTAATCCTACCAGCAACACATGAAAGTGCCTGTTTTCCAAGCGTTTTACTCACATGTGGTATAGGTTTGTCAAGCTTTTGTTTTTCTGCCAATATTATGAGTGAGAAATGACATAATGTATTGCCCATTTGCGTTACTATTTTTTTTCTATTTTGAAATTATTTTAATTTATAAATAGAAAACATCTTGGAAGAAAAAAATGAAAGAAAAACACAAAACGTATAGGCAAATTTTTACTCCACGAGTGTCTCAAATCCTCACTTGTTCACCAATCCCCAAGATGAAAAACACTTTTCTAACAAGGTATTCAGCCACCAACAATTATGTTATTAATAGGAATATGGATCAATTTCACAAAAAAGCCAATGAATACCATTATAGCAAATCCTATTGCAGTTGCCATGGCAATCTTCTGGAATTCTTTTCTATCCGGTTTGGTGCATCTTTTAACCAGCCGAATTGAGTCCTTCACAAACTGCTGACTTGGCTCAACGAACTGCATTACCTGATCCATGATGCCTGTGCACCGTCCACTCGCCAAGGCCAAGACCTGCGTTACTATTATTGTGGAAGAAGTTGAACATCTTTTTGTAAGTTTTAGGGCCATTTTATGTGTCTATTTGATGAGCTGTAGTTATAGTATTTACTCTTTTTTTTTTTTTTTTTTTTTTATCGTGGTGTGCAGGCCTCTCACTGTCACGGCCTCTCCCATTGCAGAGCACAGGCTCCAGACGTGCTGGGTCAGTAGTTGTGGCTCATGGGCCTAGCCACTCCACGGCATGTGGGATCTTCCCGGACCGGGGCACGAACCCGTGTCCCCTGCATTGGCAGGTGGATTCTTAACCACTGCACCACCAGGGAAGCCCGTATTTACTCATTTTTAACATCGTGTTTCTGATGTCTTTTCCTTTCATAGTATTAGCTCATTTTATATTAGGGGGATTATCTTGTCATCACTGATATCGTTTGGAAGTATTTCCTGTTTTCATTTATCTTTTTACTTTATCTACAGTGTCTTTACACTTTATAACTGTATTTTAATGTAGTTGAATTTATTATGCACTTCTTTTATTGAATTTGAATCTTTAAACCATAGTTGGAAAAGTTTGGTTTTCTCATCTTCAGAATATAATTAATATATGTTTCCTTTTTCTATTACACATATGGCTTATTTTATTTTAGTTTTAGTTTTTGGGTGTTGTTTTTGTTTTTGTTTTTTGACCTCTAATCCATTTGGAGTTTACCCTTGTGTATTGTGCAAAGTGTTCTTCTTTTTTTTTTTCTTTTTACCAAATTTCTATCAGGTTGCCCAGAATAGGTTGTTAATAAGTTATTTTTCCTCAGTGATTTGACATATTTTTATATCCTGGATTTCCCTCTGTACTTAAATATACTTCTGAACTTTCTCTCTTGTTCTACTGATTTATCTATTCCTGTGCCAGCAGCAAGAGGAGGTAGTCTTCATCAATTAGTAACTATTAGAATTACAAGTACTTTTGTTTATTTCAATCCTCAAACATCAAGATATAGGGGCTGTTGGAAATTCCAGGAAATTACATTTATAGAAACAGTTTTTTCAAGTCAAATTAATTAGTCTCAGTCTTTTTAAATTACCATTGCTGTCTGTGCTATGTCAATTTTGAAGTTAGGAGAGGCTTTTTGGAAGAGCCAGTTGTTTAATTTAGTTAGAACCTGGGTAGCATGTAAGAAGAAACATTTAAAAGCTTAATCTCCTACAAGCTGGTCTCTTTGAATTATATTTATCTTCTTCTCCAGTGAGAATGCTCTTATCTGTCTCCAATGTTATTTACTTTGGTTTATTCTTTGATATATATAACTCAAGTGAACAATGAAAAAATTTAGAGAATCTGCATAAAAATTGTGTCAAATGGTGTTCCAAGAGTGAAAGAAATACAATTTCATTCAAATGATCATCTCATGTACATCTTTATTAATCAATGCATGGTGCTAAATTATACTATTTATGTAGTTATTTCATCAGACACAAACATTCTGTTGGAATAGGTTGTTGTTTTTCTTAGGTTCACATTAATTTATGTTGCTCTGATAATTGTAGGAGAGTAGGAAGTTTAAGAGATTGTATTATTCTTTATTATTGTCTTTAAATTTCTGTTATTATATTTAAAATAGCAGTAGTATTATTTCCAGGAAAATATGATATTCAAAACTATTTCATTTGCTAAGTTCTGTATAATATTCTGTAATAAGAACTGTTTATCTGGCTTTTCCACACTTCACACTAGTATGTTGACTGCAATAGTTTGTCTTGATATTCTCTATAACACTGTCTGTACGGTTCCTTCAATATAGAATTTTCTGAAGACAACAAAAAGGCTAATTGCCAATAATTGAATTCATACTATAAAATGAGAATTACATACATTCTCCTAGGCTATTACATTAGAACAGAGGTCAGCAAAGTATGGCCAGCAAACCACATCTGTCCATCTGCCTATTTTTCTAAATAAAGTTTTATTGGAACACAGCCATGCCATTTGTTTACCTACTCTGTGCAGTGTAGTGGCAGAGTTGAATAGGTATGACAGAGGCCATAGGACCCACAAAACCTGAAATATTTACTGTTAGACCATTCAGAGATAATGTTTGCTGATCCCTGACTTAGAAGATACCACATAAATTATAATAAATACAAAGCAACATTTTATCAGAATAGTTGTGTCCTCCCAAAATTTATATGTTGAAATCCTAACCTCCCCCCACCTCAAGGTGATGATATTAGGAGGTGAGGCTTTTGGGAGGTGATTAGTCCCCTTATAAAGAGACCTGCAGAGCTCCCTATCCCTTCTGCCACTTGAGGGTACAAGATGTGGTCAGTTTGCCACCCGGAAACTGGGCTCTCTCACCCTTGCTGGTTTCACTTGGGCCCACAAATGGAGTTGTATTTTGTTGGATAATAGCCCAAGCTGGAAGGTCCAAAGTAGCCTCACGTCTGCTGACAGTTTTGTCCTGACTTTTATCCAGGAGGCTTCACCATACCCGGCTCGGTGTTTCAAGGGAATAAAGGCAGAAACCACATGAAACATTGCACTGAATATCTGTCAGTTCCATCAGGGAGAAGCCAAGCTTTATTCATCATTATATTACTACTTGGCATGGTTTTATAGAGTAGAACATCAAATAGATAAAATTATGGATTACAAAGCAGAATTTAGAGAGAATGAGCTTAACCATGACCATTGTGATCTTTGATAGCAAATCTCTGAAATGAGTCCGTACCATTCCTTGATTTGTCTGATCTACATGGAGAAGACCTCTGACAAAAACTACTTATTTGCCTGTTCTCTCTTGTTAGGCATTGATCAGATTAGCATTGACCATATAGTTGTTTGGGCCAAATATAAAAATAGGTGAAAATATAAGCCTGTTATGAGTTCATATTCAGTATTAACATACAGTGTTAAGAAAGTTCTACTGCAGGCTGTAAATTCATGAAGGGATTTCCAACACCTGAACTGTATTTTCTCTGTGGAATTCAGCTGTCTGGTAAATAGACTTTAACATGCCAGACCCTCGACCTTCATAAGCCTGGAACGTTTCCTTTCAGGCCAGTGATTTATGAGCTCCTATAATGTTTACTTATCAGGTTAAATTGTGCACTAAGGTAACAATCATGTTTGCTCCACTTCAGTCAATTTCTTTGAGTTAGAGGAAATGAATATATTTTGTGTGTGTGTGTGTGTGGTATGTGGGCCTCTCACTGTTGTGGCCTCTCCCGTTGAAGAGCACAGGCTCCGGATGCGCAGGCTCAGCAGCTGCGGCTCACGGGCCCAGCCGCTCCGTGGCATGTGGGATCTTCCTGGACCAGAGCCCGAACCCGTGTCCCCTGCATTGGCAGGCGGACTCTCAAACACTGCGCCACCAGGCAAGCCCAGAAATAAATATTTTTAAAGTAAAATATATTGCAGCACTCTCTTTATAACTGGGGCAACCTTGGATAGATAAAAGATAAATGAAGGTAGAAAGGATAGAAAACAGGTCTGGAGAAACAAGCTATATATATGGACCAAGTAGGCTTTTATTTTAGAAAATGGCTAAATTCAAACAAATGACATTACCTTTTATGACTGAAACCTTCAAGTTTATAATTATTTATAGCATGGGAATAAGTCTTTAGCATTTGGAGAGTTTTAATTATATTTATAAACATTCATTTAATTATCTTCATAAACATGAAGGTTATGGTTAATATTGGAGGCTGGCAATACTTAGGATCCTCTCCTCAATGATTCATTTTAATGTTATGCTCCTTTAAATGATTCTCCTTATGCTTTCCAAATATCTACTTGACACTGGATAGATTTTAGCATTGAAAACTCTTTAAAAGGGACTCATACATAATCACTGAGCAAAACCAACATTTAACAAAAGTCCCTCAATCTAAACTTCATACTCCCTATGTCAAATTTAAGGGTCTTGGGTCAAAAATGATACAAAGGTAAGAAAGTATTATTTAAATTTTTTTAATCAAGATATTATTTTTGCTTAATAAGGACATATTTAGTACTAAGCATTCATTGCATAGAAAACCTCTAATTCCTTTACTTATTTTGTCCTCACAAAAGCAATTTTAGGTAGGCCTTAATATTCCTTGTTCAGACAAAAAGCAAGTTAAACAAAGTAAGGAACTTGCCCAGGTTAAGTGACAGAGCCAGAATTCAAATCCAGACCTGCCCTACTCCAAAGCCTATGCTATGTAAAGTCCACTGTGCAGTTCTCTGTAAGCATGTGTACAGCCATGTTGTGTGTTATCCTAAATGAGGTATTGGTCTGATACTTCTGAGACAGACTGGGACCCTTTGCTGCAGTGCTGCAATACTTGCACCTGGACACACATCTCCTCTAGCAACAACATACAAAGAAACTGTATGGGACTAAAAATAACTGCGTGCATATGCAGTTGGGACAAATTCTGGACAAAAGATACAAAGAGACCAAAAAACCCAACTGCCCAACTGCCACTTTTGAAGAGCCTGGAGCAAAAGCAGGGGGTGGGGAGCAAAAGCAGGGTACTGAGCATGCCCCCCTGCACACAACACCACCTAAGTGGTGGGCAAAACACCTAAGCCACCCCTCTGCTCCAACCCCTGGACACACCCCTACCCTCGCCCCATGTAAGGAACAAGCTTTGCCCCCCACTCAGGGAGTGAGCCAGCAAGGGAACCTGTTGTTTGTTCTTGCTCCCCCCTCCTGCAGCAGGCACCCCAATAAAGCCTTGCCTGAATTTCTTGTCTGACCTCTGATCAATTTCTATGGATTAAGGAGGCCAAGAACCCTGGTTGGTAACAGTTAGATGTTTACACATCCTTCTAAATATCATAGAATGACTAAGTGGCTAGTCAAAAATCTGCTGGGGCATTTGTGGTCCCAGTAGAGTAAGCAGAGTTCTTCAGGCAGCTAAAACCTTATGTCATTCCAATATCCTGGACATTCTTTTGTCTGGAATTGTTCCCTGGACAATTTTATATTATTGTAGAAAGAATGTAGTTCCACTAAAAGAGAAATGAGGTTTAGGTACAGATAAGCTTGGATCCCAGCACCAGCATTTCTCACCAATGTTATTTAGGTAGACAATTCTCTGAGCTTTGGATTCTTCATTTGTAAAATAAAGGTAATAATTGTACCTAACTCAACTAACTGAGATTTGGTGAGAAATAAAGGAGTATTATGTGTGGAAATTCGTCACTGAAGGTAAATAATCACAGTCCTTTTATTGCTTTACGGTAGACATCTTAGCAACCTACTTTAGTGTTTCTGTTCTTTCTTAAATAACACTACCTTTCCCTCGAGTCTTAACAGATAGTATTTACAGAATGGTTTCTACATGCCAGGTACTACACTGGTATCTGGATAGAGCAGTGGACAAGAGAGGAGGAAAAGAAAGGTGCGACAGGTAACTAGATATGGGAGGGGTTAAAAGTGTCTGAGAGGTTTCAGGACTCAGTAACTGGGAAAAAAGTTGAAAGTCTTTAAAAGGAAAAAGAAGATTAGAAAGAGTAATATCTAAGGCAGATGTGTAGTGTTTAGTCATGTTTAGGATGATGGCATGATTCTGGATGGGAATTATCCATACTGCATTTGGAGCATTAGGAATAGAAACTGAACAAGATATTTTGACTAAAATTTCAACTTTAAAATTTGTTAGATCGAGTGACAAAATAATAGCAACAGAGGTAACTATATAAAAATAAAATTGAAAGGTTGGGCATAGGAACATGGGACATGCTGTCATTTAGAGGAAGGGAGGAGTCATGGGAATCTCTACATGAATTTGAGAAATATCAGACATGAGAGTAAGAAAGAATTTGCAAGAGCAGAGTATAAGAGAAGCCATTGAAATACTGTAGTGTGCTACTTACTAGCTGTGTAACTTAGATGTCTGAACTTGTTTATGCTTCTATATAATGGGGACAGTAACACACACATGCAAATGATATTATGAGAATTAAGACAGTTAAAGAAAGAGGCAGTGTAGTAGGTTGGATAAGAGTGCTGATTCTGGCGGGTACAATCCTGTCTCTGCCCGTCAAAGACTGTCAACTCTAAAAAAGCTGACAACCTCGTCACCTCAGTTTCTTTTTTTTTTAGTTTTATTGAGGTATAATTGACAAAAAAAATTGTAAGACATTTAAAGTGTACATCGTGGTGATTTGATGTACATATACGTTGTGAGGAGACTCCTCCCATCTAGTTAATTCGCACATCTATCACCTCACCACTTCTTCTCCTTCTCCTTGTTCTTATTCTTATTATTTTGATGATAGCATTTAAGTTCTACTTTGTTAACATATTTCAATCATATGATGCAGTGTTATCAAATATAATACCATTTTGTACATTATATCCTCAGACCATATTCATCTTATGGTTTGTACCCTGAAAATCTGTACTGTTTCACGAATCTCTATTTCCCCTACCACTTAAGCCCTGGAAACCACTTTTCTACCCTCTATTTCTATGAATGTTACTTTCTTTTAAAGATTTTACATTTAAGTGTTACTATGAAGTATTTGTCTTACCCTGTCTAACCTACCTCACTTAGCATAATGCCCTCAAGGTCCAGCCATGTTGTCACAAATGGCAGGATTTTCTTCTTTCTCATGGTTGATTAATATTCCATTGTATGGGGCTTCCCTGGTGGCGCAGTGGCTGGGAGTCTGCCTGCCGATGCAGGGGACACGGGTTCGTGCCCCGGTCTGGGAAGATCCCACATGCTGCGGAGCAGCTGGGCCCATGAGCCATGGCCGCTGAGCCTGCGCTCCGCAATGGGAGAGGCCGCAACAGTGAGAGGCCCACGTACTGCCAAAAAAAAAAAAAAAAAAAAATTCCATTGTATGTACATTTTGAACAACATGGGGATTAGGAGCACCAATGCTCCACACAGTCAAACATCTTCTTATAATTTATAGCTGGCCCCCTGTATCCTTGGTTCCTCTGGATCTGAGGTTCCACATCCATGTACTCAACCAACCTATGGTCATGTAGTACTGTATTATTTACTATTGAAAAAAATCCGTGTATAAGTGGACCCTCAAAGTTGAAACCCATGTTTTTCAAGGGTCAGCTGCATATATATATATATATATATATATATATATATATATATATATATATATTTATCATCCCATCCTCTTTAACCATTCATTCATTGGTGGACACTTAGGTTGTTTCCATATCTTACCTATCATGAATAATGGCTACAGTGAACATGGGAGTGTCAATATCTCTTTAATATCCTTTTAAAATTTCTTTGAATATATACCCAGAAGTGGGATTGCTGGGTCATATGATAGCTCTATTTTTAATTTTTTGAGTAACTTCCATACTGTTTTCCATTGTGGCTGCACCAATTTACATTCTTACCAAAAGTGCACAGAGGTTCCCTCTTCACATCCTTGCCAATACATGTTATCTCTTTTTTTTTCTTTGTTGATAGCCATTCTAATAGATGTGAGGTGATGTTCCATTGTGGTTTTTATTTTCATATCCTGATAATTAGTAGTGTTGTGGACCTTTCCGTGTACCTGTTAGCCATTTGCATGTCTTCTTGGAAAAGTGGCTATTCAGTTCTTCATTTTTCAATCAGATTCTTTTTTTTTGCTATTGAGTTGCATGCATTCTTTATATATTTTGGACATTAACCTCTTATCATATATATGATTTGATGATTTGCAAATATTTTTCCCATTCCTTAGGTTGACTTTTCATTTTGTTGATGATTTTCTTTACTGTGAAGAAGATTTTTAGTTTAATGTAGTCTCACTTATTTATTTTTGCTTTTTTTTTGCCTTTGCTTTGGTGTCAAATCCAAAAGATCATCATAGAGTGTGATGTAAAGGAGCTTATTGCGTTTGTTTTCTTTTAAGAATTTTATGGCTTTAGGTCTTATGTTCAGCTCTTTAATCCATTCTGAGTTGGGTTTTTTTGTATGGCATAAGATAGGGATCCACTTTCATTCTTTTGAATGTGGCTGTCCAGTTTTCCCAACACCATTTATTGACGGTAATATCGTTTCCCCAAGTATAGTCTTGGCTTTTTTGTTTTAAGTTAGTTGCCCATATATGCATGGGTTTATTACTAGGCTCTCTATTTTGTTTCATTGATCTATATGTTTGTTTTTATGCCAATTTCATACTGTTTTGATTACTATAGCTTTGTAGTATAGTTTGAAATCAGAAGTGTGATTCCTTCAGCTTTGTTCTTTCTCAAGATTTCTTTGGCATTTGGGGTCTTTTGTGGTTCCATACAACTTGTAGGATTGCTTTTACTGTTTCTATGGAATATGTTAATTTTTTTAAATTTATTAAATTTATTTATTTTTGGCTGTCTTGGGACTTCGTTGCTGCATGGGCTTTCTCTAGTTGTGGCAAGCAGGGGCTACTCTTCATTGTGGTACGTGGGTATCTCATTACAGTGCCTTCTCTTGTTGCAGAGCACGGGCTCCAGGCACACGGGCTTCGGTTGTTGTGGCACATGGGCTTAGTAGTTGTGGCTCACAGGCTCTAGAGCGCAGGCTCAGTAGTTGTGGTGCATGGGCTTAGTTGCTCTGTGGCATGTGGGATCTTTCCAGACCAGGGCTCAAACCCATGTCCCCTGCACTGACAGGCAGATTCCTAACCACTGCGCCACCAGTGCGGCCCTGGAATATGTCATTTGAATTTTGATATGTTTTAATTTTGTAATGAATCTGTAGATTGTTTTGGGTAGTATGGACATTTTAACATCATTAATTCTTCCAATTCATGAGTATGGAATGTTTTTTCATTTATGTATGCCTTCTTCAATTTCTTTCATCAATGTCTTACAGGTTTTCATTACAGATCTTTCACCTCCTTGGTTAAATTTATTCCTGAGCATTTTATTGTTTTTGATGCAATTATAAGTGGAATTTTTAAATTTCCCTTTCTGATCATTTGTTTTCTTTGTATAGAAACACAGCCAATTTTTGTATATTGATTTTACATCCTGCAAATTTACTAAAAATTTTTTTATTAGTTCTAACATTTTTTTTGGTGGAGTGTTTAGAGTTTTCTATATAGAGCATCATATCACCTGCAAACAGTGACAGTGTTACTTCTTCCTTTCCAGTTTGTATATCTTTTATTTCTTTTTCTTGCCTAATTTCTCAAGCTAGAACCTCCAATATTATGTTGAATAAAAGTAGTGAGAATGGGGATCCTTGCTTCATTTCTGATATTAGAGGAAAAGCTTTAAGTTTGCCACTATTGAAAATGATGTTAGCTGTGGGCTTGTCATATATGACATTTATCCTGTTGAGGTTCATTCCCACTACACTCAGATTGCTGAGAGTTTTTATCATAAATTGTTGTTGAATTTTGTCAAAAGATTTTTCTGAATCTATTGAGATATCATATGATTTATATCCTCTATTTTGTTAATGTGGTATATATCATATTGATTGATTTGTGAATCTTGAACCATCATAGCATCTCAGAGATAAATCCCACTTGGTCATAATATATGATCCTTTTAATGTACTGTTGAATTGGATTTGCTGATGTTTTGTTGATGATATTTGCCTCTGTGTTCATCATGAATATTGCCTGTAATTGTCTTTTTAAGTAGCGTGCTTGTCTGATTTTGGCATCAGGGTAATGCTGCTTCATAAAATGAGTTTGGAAGTGTTCCTTCCTCTTGTATTTTTTGGAAAAGTTTGAGAACAGTTGGTATTAATTCTTTTTTAAATGTTTGGTAGAATTCACCAGTGAATCCATCTGGTACTAGACTTTTGTTTGTTGAGAGATTTTTTATTACTGATCAGTCTTTTTGCTAGTAATTGGTTTGTTCAGATTTTCAATTTCATCATGATTCAGTCTTGGTATTTATGTTTCTAGGAATTTATCCATTTCTTCCAGGTTGTCCAATTAGTTGCTGTACAGTTGTTTATAGTAGACTGGTTGCCTGGAAATGGAAATACTGAGCATTAAAGACAGGAAAACAACTGAACAGCTTTTCTTAATATAATATTTTTCATTAATTTCATTAATATATTTAAAATTATGACTTGAGCAGTGTGTGAATAGAATAACTGAAGGGTTTGTTTTATTAATGCTGTTGAATTGTTTTGCTATCTTTTATGTTCAGTATTATTTGATACTAGTGATAACAATAGTAATAATAATTATTTTAGAATTCTGACTATTTTGAAATTTTCCATGCATTTTTGAGTGATTCTTCCTCCAGATAATTTGTGTCATTATTATTATTGAAAATCATAATCATGATTGAATATAGATATAAAGTATACACATGCTAAAGATTTCATTTAATTCATTAATTAAAGAGGGAACACACTATGATGCTATAATACGTTCAAAGGAGAATTCACAGTACCACTCCACACATCTGTAGTCAAATACGAAATGTTGAAATAAATTTAAAAGTAGATACAAAAACAGGCGAAACTTGCTAGTATCTACAGGCCAGTAATTAATTGTATTCCACAAGACCAAATTTGATTTCTAGCAGTAAGAGTTACTTACATTCCAGCTCATTATAAAATGAATTTTGCCAACCTATTTTGATACTACAAATAGCATCAAGCACCTGTAAACTTATGGTATAAGAGATATATTGGATCTCCAACAGGAAAATTCACTAAGTTAAGTGGAAACTGAGAGATCTGAAAGGTGAAAAACAAACCCATCTGTCCTTTCTTTAAGTGAGATGTGATGAACTGCTTAAAGCTATTCACAAAGCAAGAATGGCTTAGAAATCATGAGAAAAGAGCTTTATTTTCTCTCTACCCTCTGATCAAGAATTCTATTTTCTCTCTACCCTCTGATCTTGTTTATTTGGCCCCACTGGGCTGGGCAGTGTTTATTACTGAGTTAAGTTTAAATTTAAATTGTTCACAAAGGGTAAATTTGAGATACTAGGAAATACAAGTCAGTATTCTCCAAAATACCTAAAGCTACACTCATGATCATCTCCAGAGATGCATTTTTAATATTAATTCAATCATGCACCAAAGTCAATAGAGAAAGTGTTTTCGGAAAAATATACATATACACACATATACACACATATAACAACCTCATTGATTCTAACCCAAATATTGATGTTATTTTCATAGCTTTAATTTTTAGTGTTATTATCTGTAGTGAAATTATAGAAATAAATGACGTAGATTTATTAATATTAGCATTTCTATAGAGAAGTTTGTGCTAGTATTTAACAATGGATATTTAAAGAAATTGACTTTGACATTCTGATGATTCAGAGGTAAAGTTCCCATATTCTAAAATCTATGAACTAAATAAATACCAGTAACTTCAGTTAAAAAAAAAAAGCTATCACTTATTCCAGAACCCAACTATTCAGGATTCAGCTGCTCCTCTGTGGTTACATTCAGGCTAAGTACCAGCACGAGGTAGCTTAGTGGCAAAAAGCTCTGCAATCTGTGATTTGCAACATCATGAAAAGATAATAACTTAATAACTATTTTTTCTTCTATTATAAAAATACAAAAAAATCAATATCAACTACTGAAGATTTTGAAATATTGAGTAAGGTTTTGGTTTTTTTTGCCTTCTATCATGATAATTCCCTTTTATGTAGTCTTCCCCTGAACAAATCTAGCAGTTGTACATTGAGCCAGATCTTATAGCTTGTCTCCTTTCACAGAAGTTGAGGAAAATAAGATGAGAAAAAAAAAAAGTTATATTATTACTTTGCCCTTGAGTGGTCAGTAACTACCAGGGACACACTTCAAAACAAAGCAAAACAAAACAGTTAAATGACCCTTCTTTTTTTATTTCCTACCTACCTTACTTTACTGTGCTAGACATTTACATCTGTACATTTATCCCAGATAACAAGAAATTTAAAAGATTCAGTATATTGAAACAAAGAAAATGTGGGACTTCTTTTCATAGTATTAAGTGAGTAATAAGTGTCCTTGGAATCTCCAAAGACCCAAAGGAGATAATAAAATGGAAATGGGATGCTGAAGTGGGTGGGCAGTTAAAAAATGCAACTAATATATTGACCACCTATTATGTGGTCCCCAAAGTCCTAATCTTTTTTTTTTTTGCGGTATGCGGGCCTCTCACTGTTGTAGCATCTCCCATTGCGGAGCACAGGCTCCGGACGTGCAGGTTCAGCAGCCATGGCTCACGGGCCCAGCCGCTCCGCGGCATGTGGGATCTTCCCGGACCGGGGCACGAACCCGTGTCCCCTGCATCGGCAAGCGGACTCTCAACCACTGCGCCACCAGGGAAGCCCAAAGTCCTAATCTTTTACCACAGCAATCCTGCAAACTAAGATTTTCCTGTCTCCATTGTACAAAGGAGTAACCTCAAGTTAATAAACATAGCTAATGTGCTTGCTTGCTTGCTTATTTATTTATTTATAACTTGTGGCAGGAGCTTTGAGAAATATTTAAGAATATACAGCTACTAATTAATGAAGCTGAATCTAAATTCCCTTTTTAATCAAACTTTTTGCTCTGTCAACTAAACCAAGCTGTAATTTCTGAGTTATATGAAAATGACATTGGCAGGTAGATATTTATTAAGGCTTTATCTTCCCTCCATCATAAAGGACATAAAGTGGCTAGTGAAAATGAGGCAAAGATACCAAGAGTGATATAATCTATCTTCCAAGGGTATCTGAAATGCCTGTAAGTCATTGATATGCTATTCTTAGACACAAATTTAGCCATAGTAATTTTAGAATGTTTGAGGATGATGAAGCACTTCTAGGAAAATTCATGACTTTAAGATATATATTTTTTAACATAATAATCCACCAGTCCTTCTTTATATTTCCAGTTGTGTAGCTCAGAAATTACAAGACTCTTTTTGTTTCATTAATTTTATTTCTAGTCTGGCCTGGTTCTGTCCCCAGAGGATGTTCCACAATAAAATCTTAAAAATTCACCTTCTCTGAGGTTTTAGCTATCATACTACAAAGCTCTCAAGCATTTCAAACAAAACCATCCTCTTTAAATGTTTCTATTCCTACACTTGTTTTCCATCCCTGTAAAATCCATGTTTACTTTCTAAAAATTCATTAGAGGACAGGTAGCTTTTCAGGTAAAGCTACCACTTTCAACCACTGATACTGGAACAGGGTGAGGGGGAGAATAAAAACTCAAAATGGACCTTGGATTTAAATGTAAAACTTTTTAAACATTAAATGTAAAACAAAATTTTTTTTAAAAAGTCTTCAGGAATTGGATTGAGTGATGACTTCATAGACATGACATTAAGAACATGATAAAGTAAAATTTTTATAAATGTTATTTCATCAAAATTAAATAAACTTATTCTGTGTAAGACCCACCAATTGAGAGGATGAAAGGAAAGGCTACAGACTAAGATAAGAAATTTGCAACCCACATATGTAACAAAAGACTTGGGTTCCAGAATATATAAAGAACACTTAAAAATCAACAGCAGTGGGGGATTGGTTCAAGATGGTGGAGGAGAAGGACATGCTCTCACTCCATCTTTCTAGAACACTGGAATCACAACTAACTGCAGAGCAATCATCAACAGGAAGACACTGGAACTCACCAGAAAAGATAACCCACATGCAAAGACAAAGGAGAAGCCACAATGAGACAGTATGAGGGGTGCTATCACAGTAAACTCAAATCCCATAACTGCTGGGTGGGTGACTCACAAACTGGAGAACACTTATACCACAGAAGTCCTCCCACTGGAGTGAAGGTTCTGAGCCACACATCAGGCTTACAAACCTGGGAGCCTGGCAATGGGAGGAGGAATTCCTAGAGAATCAGACTGTGAAGGCTAGCAGGACTTGATTGCAGGACTTCACCAGGACTGGGGGAAACAGAGACTCCACTCTTGGAGGGCACACACAAAGTAGTGTGCACATCAAGACCCAGGGGAAGGAACAGTGACTCCATAGGAGACTGAACCAGACCTAACTGCTAGTGTTGGAAGGTCTTCTGCAGAGGCGAGGGGGAGCTGTGGCTCACCAAGGGACAAGGACAATGGCAGCAGAAGTTCTGGGAAGTACTTCTTGGCATGAGCCCTCCCAGAGTCTGCCATTAGCCCGACCAAAGAGCCTGGGTAGGCTCCAGTGTTGGGTCACCTCAGGTCAAACAACCAACAGGGAGGGAACTCAGCCACACCCATCAGCAGACAAGCAGATTAAAGTTTTACTGAGCTCTGCCCACCAGAGCAACAGCCAGCTCTACCCACTACCAGTCCCTCCCATTAGGAAACTTGCACAAGCCTCTTAGGTAGCCTCATCCACCAGAGGGCAGGCAGCAGAAACAAGAAGAACTACAATTATGCAGCCTGTGGAAGGAAAACCACATTCACAGAAAGACAGACAAAATGAAAAGGGAGAAGACTCTGTACCAGATGAAGGAACAAGATAAAATCCCAGAAAAACAACTAAATGAAATGGAGATAGGCAATCTTCCAGAAAAGGAATTCAGAATAATGATAGTGAAGATGATCCAGGACCTTGGAAAAAGAATGGAGGCAAAGATCAAGAAGATGCAAGAAATGTTTAACAAAGATCTAGAAGAAATAAAGAACAAACAAACAAAGATGAACAATACAATAACTGATATGAAAAATACACTATAAGGAATCAATAGCAGAATAACTGAGGCAGAAGAACAGATAAGTGACCTGGAAGACAGAATGGTGGAATGCACTGCTGTGAAACAGAATAAAGAAAAAAGAATGAAAAGAAATAAAAGCAGCCTAAGACATCTCTGGGACCACATTAAATGCACCAACATTAACATTATAGGGGTCCCAGAAGGAGAACAGAGAGAGAAAGGACCCGAGAAAATATTTGAAGAGATTATAGTCGAAAACTTTCCTAACATGGGAAAGGAAATAGCCAACCAAGTCCAGGAAACACAGAGAGTCCCATACAGGAAAAACCCAAGGAGAAACAGGCCAAGACAATAGTAATCAAATTGGCAAAAATTAAAGAAAAAGAAAAAGTATTGAGAGCAGCAAGGGAAAAATGACAAATAACATACAAGGGAACTTCCATAATGTTAACAGCTGATTTCTCAGCAGAAACTCTACAAGCCAGAAGGGAGTGGCATGATATACTTAAAGTGGTGAAAGGGAAGAACGTACATCCAAGATTACTCTACCTGGCGAGGATCTCATTCAGATTTGAGGGAGAAATTAAAAGCCTTACATACAAGCAAAAGCTAAGAGAATTCAGCACCACCAAACCAGCTCTACAACAAATGCTAAAGGAACTTCTCTAAGTGGGAAACACAGAGAAGAAAAGGACCTACAAAAACAAACACCCCAAAATTAAGAAAATGGTAATAGGAACATACATATCAATAATTACCTTAAATGTGAATGGATTAAACACTCCAACCAAAAGACACAGGCTTGCTGAATGGATACAAAACCAAGACCCATATATATGCTGTCCACAACAGACCCACTTCAAACCTAGGGACACATACAGACTGAAACTGAGGGGATGGAAAAAGATATTCCATGCAAATGGAAATCAAAAGAAAGCTGGAGAAGCAATACTCATATTAGGTAAAATAGACTTAAAAGAATGTTACAAGAGACAAGGGAGGAATCTACATAATAATCAAGGTATCAATCCAAGAAGAAGATATAACAGTTATAATATATATGCACCCAACAGAGGAGCACCTCAATACATAAGGCAACTGCTAACAGCTCTAAAAGAGGAAATCGACAGTAACACAATAGGAGTAGGGGACTTTAACACCTCACTTACACCAATGGACAGATCATCCAACCGAAAATTAATAAGGAAACACAAGCTTTAAATGACACAATAGATCAGATAGATTTAATTGATATTTATAGGACATACCATCCAAAAACAGCAGATTACACTTTCTTCTCAAGTGCACATGGAACATTCTCCAGGACACATCACATCTTGGGTCACAAATCAAGCCTCAGTAAATGTAAGAACATTGAAATCATATCAAGCATCTTTTCTGATCACAATGCTATAAGATTAGAAATGAATTACAGGGAAAAAAAACGTAAAAAACACAAACACATGGAGGCTAAGCAATACGTTACTAAGTAACCAAGAGATCACTGAAGAAATCAAAGAGGAAATCAAAAAATACCTAGAGACAAATGACAATGAAAACACTATGATCCAAAACCTATGGGATGCAGCAAAAGCCATTCTAAGAGGGAAGTTTATAGCTATACAATCCTACCTCAGGAAACAAGAAAACTCTCCAATAAACAATCTAATGTTACACCTAAAGGAACTAGAAAAAGAAGAACAAACAAAGCCCAAAGTTAGCAGAAGGAAAGAAATCATAAAGATCAGAGCAGAAATAAGTGAAATAGGAACAAAGAACACAATAACGAAGATCAATAACACTAAAAGCTGGTTCTTTGAGAAGATAAACAAAATTGATAAACCATTAGCCAGAATCATCAAGAAAAAGAGGGAGAGCACTCCAAGCAATAAAATTAGAAATGAAAAAGGAGAAGTTACAACAGACACTGCAGAAATACAAAGCATCCTAAGAGACTACTACAAGCAACTCTATGCCAATAAAATGGACAACCTGGAAGAAATAGACAAATTCTTAGAAAGGTATAACCTTCCAAGACTTAACCAGGAAGAAATAGAAAATATGAAAAGACCAATCACAAGTAATAAAATTGAAACTGTGATTAAAAATCTTCCAACAAACAAAAGTCCATGACCAGATGGTTTCACAGGTGAATTCTGTCAAACATTTAGAAAAGAGCTGACACCCATCCTTCTCAAACTCTTCCAAAAAATTGCAGAGGAAGGAAAATTCCCAAACTCATTCTATGAGGCCACCATCACCCTGATACCAAAACCAAAGATACTACAAAAAAAGAAAATTACAGACCAATATCACTGATGAATATAGATGCAAAAATCCTCAACAGAATACTAGCAAACAGAATCCAACAGCACATTAAAAGGATCGTACACCATGATCAAGTGGGGTTTATTCCAGGAATGCAAGGATTCTTCAATATACACAAATCAATCAATGTGATACACCATATTAACAAACTGAAGCAGAAAAACCATATGATCATCTCAATAGATGCAAAAAAAGCTTTCGACAAAATTCAACACCCATTTATGATAAAAAACCTGCAGAAAGTAGGCATAGAGGGAACTTTCCTCAACATAATAAAGGCCATATATGACAAACCCACATCCAACATCATCCTCAATGGTAAAAAACTGAAAGCATTTCCACTAAGATCAGGAATAAGACAAGGCTGCCCACTGTCACCAGTCTTATTCAACATAGTTTTGGAAGTCCTAGCTATAGCAATCAGAAGAAACAGAAATAACAGGCATACAAATTGGAAAAGAAGAAGTAAAACTGTCACTGTGTGCAGATGACATGATACTATACATAGAGAATCCTAAAGATGCTACCAGAAAACTACTAGAGCTAATCAATGAATTTGGTAAAGTTGCAGGATACAAAATTAATGCACAGAAATCTCTTGCATTGCTATACACTAATGATGAAAAATCTGAAAGAGAAATTAAGGAAACACTCCCATTTACCACTGCAACAAAAAGAATAAAATACCTACGAATAAACCTACCTAGGGGACAAAAGACCTGTATGCAGAAAACTATAAGATACTGATGAAGAAATTAAAGATGATAACAACAGATGGAGAGATATACCATGTTCTTGGATTGGAAGAATCAATATTGTGAAAATGACTATACTACCCAAAGCAATCTACAGATTCAGTGTAATCCCTATCAAATTACCAATGGCATTTTTTACAGAAGTAGAACAAAAAATATTAAAATTTGTATGGAGACACAAAAGATCCCGAATAGCCAACGCAGTCTTGAGGGAAAAAAATGGAGCTGGAGGAATCAGACTCCCTGACTTCAGAGTATACTACAAAGCTACAGTAATGAAGACATTATGGTACTGGCACAAAAACAGAAATATAGATCAATGGAACAGGATAGAAAGCCCAGAGATAAGCCCAAGCACCTACGGTCAACTAATCTATGACAAAGGAGGCAAGGGTATACAATAGAGAAAAGACAGTCTCTTCAATAAGTGGTGCTGGGAAAACTGGGCAGCTACATGTAAAAGAATGAAATTAGAACAGTCCCTAGCACCGTATACAAAAATAAACTGAAAATGGGTTAGAGACCTAAATGTAAGACTGGGCACTATAAAACTCATAGAGGACAACATAGGAAGAACATTCTTTGACATAAATCCCAGCAAGATATTTTTTGATCCACCTCCTAGAGTAATGGAAATAAAAACAAAAATAAACAAATGGGACCTAATGAAAATTAACAGCTTTTGCACAGCAAATGAAACCATAAACAAGACCAAAAGACAATTCTTAGAATGGGAGAAAATATTTGCAAATGAATCATCGGACAAAGGATTAATCTCCAAAACATATAAACAGCTCATGCAGCTCAATATTAAAAAAACAAACAACCCAATCCAAAAATGGGCAGAAAACCTAAATAGACATTTCTCCAAAGATGACATACAGATGGCCAAGAAGTGCATGAAAAGCTGCTCAACATCACTAATTATTAGAGAAATGCAAATCAAAACTACAATGAGGTATCACCTCACACCAGTTAGAATGGGCATCCTCAGAAAATCTACAAACAACAGTTGCTTGAGAGGGTGTGGAGAAAAGGGAACCCTCTTGCACTGTTTGTGGGAATGTAAATTGGTACAGCCACTATGGAGAACAGTATGGAGGTTCCTTAAAAAACTAAAAATAGAACTACCATATGACCCAGCAATCCCACTACTGGACATATACCCTGAGAAAACCATAATTCAAAAAGGCACATGCACCCCAATGTTCATTGCAGCAGTATTTACAATAGCCAGGACATGGAAGCAACCTAAATGCCCATCGACAGATGAATGGATAAAGAAGAAGTGGTACATATATACAATGGAATATTACTCAGCCATAAAAAGGAACAAAATTGGGTCATTTGTAGAGACATGGATGCATCTAGAGACTGTCATACAGAGTGAAGTAAGTCAGAAAGAGAAAAACAAATATCGTATATTAACTCATATATGTGGAACCTAGAAAATGGTACTGATGAAGCAGTTTGCAGAGCAGAAATTGAGACACAGATGTAGAAAACAAACATGTGGACACCAAGGGGGGAAAGCAGCGGGAGGGTGGGGATGGTGGTGTGATGAATTGGGAGATTGGGATTGAGATGTACACAGTGATGTGTATAAAATCAATGACTAATCAGAAAAAAAATAGCTAAATAAATAAACTTTAAAAAAGAAATCAACAGCAGCAAACAATCTTCATCATCATCATCATCATCCAATAAAAATGGGTAAAACACATGAACAGACATTTCATTGAAGAGGATATTCATATGACATATAAGTATATGAAAAGATGTTCAACACCATTAGCCTTTGAATAATGCAAATTAAGAGCAGGTTGATGTATCGCTGCACACCTATTAAACAACAAGAATATAAAGAGATAATACCAATGCTGGCAAGGATGCAGAGAAACTGAATCTTTCATACATTGTTTGTGGGAATGTACAATGGTATAGCCACTCTGCAGAACAGTTTTTCAATTCCATGTAAAACTAATTATGCACTTACCATACAGCCCAGAAATTACACTGCTGGGCATCTGTTTCAGAGAAATGAAGACTTATGGTTACAAAAAAGCCTGTACACAAATTATCAAAGAAGCTTTATTTGTAATAACCAAAAGCTGCAAACAACCCAAATGTCCATATTGGGTGAATGGCTAAATAAACTATGGTACATTTGTACCATGAAAAACTATTCAGCAATAAAAATGAACAAACTATTGATAAACAGTGTAGGTGGATATGAAAGGAATCATGTGAGTAGAAAAAAGTCAATATCAAAAGGTATATGTAACATTTTGAAATGACAAAATTATGTAGATGAAGAACAGATTAGTGGTTGCCAGGAGTTAGTGATGGGGTTGGAGGGGGGAGTTATGTGGCTATAACTCTATAAATTTAGAGCTGGCAGGTAAGCATGTTACTTTTGACTAGACTTAGCACTTTGTGCACAGGCAAGATGGATAATACACAGCTAGACTGTTTCTCGGGTAATTAACTTTTATATCTACATCTTGTAGGGGTGTATATCTGACTAGCAAAGCTAACGTTATGTCTGCCCTATAGTTGCAAGAGGTCTTGGAAAAGTGGGGGGCAGGGTGTAGTTTGTTTGAAATTTTCCTTGGAAATATGGGATTAACACTGTGGGAGCTATCAAATTTTAGAAGCAATATTCAAAAAGTTTGTGAAGTAACATGCACTACAAGAACTTTCCTTAAGAGGTATAAGTGTCAAAAGACCTAGCTGCCCTAAGATTTCCTCATTCAGAATCCTCACAGAAGCATATCACATGGTCCCAGACCTCTGTACAGTGTGTGAAATAAAACTCCCTTTTAGCATTAAATAGCAGAGACAAATTCTCTTCCACGAGTGCTTAAATAAATCAAGGAAACACAGAAATCTATGTCTAAAGTTGGAGAGCAAGGCTGATTTTCCTAATTTGCTATAGTATAGAATGGAGGTTCTCAGTAGTGTAAACAGTGTAAGGCTGGTTGTAGGAGGAGCACTGGACCTCCTGAAATGATAAAGAAAAAGGAAAGTTATGTTTGTATATTTTTCAGGTGAGAGAACTCATAGCTTTCATCAGATTCTCAAAGGGAGATGGCTGAAAAAATAAAAAGAACTTTATTAACCACTGATCTAGAGAGAACTCTAGTGAGTTTTAAGAAGAAAAGCAATTTTTTGTCCAACTCTTGTGGCTGTAAATCTCTCTACAATAAATTATTCTATGTTCTTGTCTCATTAAATGCTTTGAAGTGAGGACGATGTGTTATTTCATAATGTGATAGAATGCTTCAGGTTCATCATTCTGAAAGTGGATTCTCATGTCTGCAGATGAAATAGGGGTAGGAGTTTGAGTCACTTATATACTGAGTCCAAGACATGACTTAGATGTTTTTATCACTGTGATTTACTTTATTTCATTTTTGCCCATCTTAAGTGGTGAATCTTGAGAAGTTCTGGGTAATTCGTTGCTTTGGTTAATAATGTATATAGTATTTAAAGTTTACCTTCGTGAGCTTCCCTGGTGGTGCAGTGGTTGGGAGTCCGCCTGCCAATGCAGGGCACACGGGTTCGAGCCCTGGTCCGGGAGGATCCCAAATGCTGCAGGAGCAACAAAGCCTGTGCGCCACAGCTACTGAGGCTGCAGTCTAGATCCCGCAAGCCACAACTACCGAAGCCCACGGGCCTAGAGCCCGTGCTCCGCAACAAGAGAAGCCACCGCAATGAGAAGCCCGTGCACAACGAAGAGTAGCCCCTGCTCGCCACAACTAGAGAAAGCCTGCGCACAGCAACGAAGACCCAACAGAGCCATAAATAAATAAATAAATAAATAAAAATAAAGTTTACCTTAGCACATCTCTACTTAGTGTGTATTTTAGGCAAACAACAATTTTAATGAATAGGTAAAGAGGAAACATTTCATTTGATGGAAGACTGTCTATGGAATACTCCATTAATATTTCTTATTTAACATACACATATAGTAAAGTTCATTTATCCAGACATTTAAAAAATAAATCTATACTGAATTCCTAATATTTTCTCAGCACTTTACTATATTCTACAAAAGAATAGAAAATTTTTAAATTTAAAATATACAGAATAATCCCTTTCTTAGTCAAGATTAGTATTTATCTGTTATATCATCCACATAATAATATATAGCATGATATAGCATTTGTAAAATGCATGTCAATTACTTCAGTATAAAAGAGATTAGGATAAGTATTACAATAAAATAAAATGTAATGAAATGCTGTACATGGTCAAATGAGGGCAGCATGTTATCCAGCTGTGGTAACCACTGAAGGCTTCATGAAAAAGGTGGCCTTTGGAAGGAATGACAGCAGAGGAGTTTGCATCTATTACACACAACTAAGAAAGCCAAATAACACAAGTTTGATACCTCAAAAGTTCCTTTATCAACATAAAAATTATTGTTTGTGGTATTAAGACAGTTATATATATATATTTTTTTGCGGTACACGGGCCTCTCACTGTAGTGGCCTCTCCCGTTGCAGAGCACAGGCTCCGGATGCGCAGGCTCAGCGGCCGTGGCTCATGAGCCCAGCCGTTCCACATCATATGGGATCTTCCCAGACCAGGGCACGAACCCGAGTCCCCTGCATCGGCAGGCGGACTCTCAACCACCGCGCCACCAGGGAAGCCCTAAGACAGTTACATTTGATGACTGTGTAACTGAATACAGTTTCAGACCAGTTTGTTTGCAAAGACTGCCCTAGCAGTCTCCTTTTAATGCTATGATTATCTACTTAAGGAATCATTTGGGCAGCCTGTCCTTATTAATACAGAAAGAGTTCGGTATGCAGGAAATAAATCTAAGAATTTTCTCTATCAAATGTAACTGAAGCAAAAAAGCTGTACTTTGCAAAGACAGATAACTGTTACCCATAATTACATTGGTTAATAGTAATCCTTAGTCCATGGAACATTTTCAGCATTGGTTCTGCATTGTTCTCTTTCATTTAGTTATTTTTATTTTTTTTATTTTTTTATTTTTTTCCTTTTTTTGCGGTATGCGGGCCTCTCACTGTTGTGGCCTCTCCCGTTGCGGAGCACAGGCTCCGGATGCGCAGGCCCAGCGGCCATGGCTCACGGGCCCAGCCGCTCCGCGGCATATGGGATCCTCCCAGACCGGGGCACGAACCCGTATCCCCTGCATCGGCAGGCGGACTCTCAACCACTGCGCCACCAGGGAGGCCCTAGTTATTTTTAATAATGTACTAAACCCCAGTTTAGGCTAGGACCTTCCAAATTCCCCTTTAGTATTCTTAGTCACAGTTTATAAATAAGGAAATTGAAGGTTATAAAGGTTAAGTAGCTCCCCAGTATCTAACAGCTGGAAAATATTGGAGCTGGGATTTGAACCCAGGCTTCCTGCCTACAGTTAGTGCTCTGTTAAGCGAAAATCTTGTTTGAACTGAAGTCACTGTATTTCCTCTTCCAGATTATTTTACTTTAAGCCTGACTGAGGATTCAACACATTTTTCCTCTCTCCTTTGAACGTAATTTCAATCATCGGCCAACTCTTGCCCCTATTTCTGCCTGTTCTCCCCTTTCCGCTTTTTCCCTCCTGTGTATAAAACTCCCCATGCTTTCTCAGGTTAAAACACAGATTTATTTCAACTTTGAAGGAGCTTAGTGATGTTTTAAACTCTGCACTAAAGTAAAATTTCTGCCATTTTTAAAGTAGATTGAACAATCATATAAGTTCCCTCAAAACCATATCAAGACCCTTCTGACCTATGTCTGAAAGTTAGAGAAGATAACATCACATGGAGCTTTTTAGTTCTTTAGTCAGTGAAATTTGCATTTCAAGATTCTTTAAAGTCCTGAGCAAGTAAAACAAAAACAGAAGTTATAAAGAAGTTGCCATTTTAGGGAAAGTCCACATACCAAAGGACCTCTGGGCTTATCTAAAACCATATATTCCACACTGGATGTAGTGCCATCCCAACTCCAACACTCTTTTTTTTTTCTTCCTGAAACTGTTGTCCCCAATACTGATTCTCAAACCTGGGAATCTTGTGAAAGCGCTGTTTTATTTCAGTAGATCCAGGGTGAGGACTCAGACTCTAAATTTCTAAAAACTTCCAAGTGATACTGATGTGGGTATAAGGCTGTTAAGGAGAGAAAGCCAAATGCTAGTCAGCAGGCGGTGCTGAGTGGGTACCATCAATCATATGTATTGATATTGAGAGTACTAAAATCTCTTTAATGATTCTGCCTCAGTGGGTAGGCCTGACTTGGGACTTGAGAATCTGTACTTTTTAAATTTAGGTAAGAGGGACTTCATTGCATAGATAAGGATTTCATAGAAGTGATGGGAAGGCTCCTAACCGTTAACTCTGAAAGGTTGGGAAGAAGCTGCTTCTGGAGTGGTGTAGTGATGTAAAGTCTGGTATGCATATAGCTACCGTGCCTCCAACCATCTTATTTTAATTACAAGGAAAGAACATCCTTGGTCTTGTCTATATATCATTTATTCTTTTGATGTACAGATTAAAGAAGGACTGCTGATTAATTGGTCCTACCAGACTGTCTCCAATGAGAAAGAGATAGTTCTGTAGTACTAGTTGGGGTGTTAGAACCGAATGCTAATGGTCAGTGGGCATGGTTCATATCTTAAAGCTGGGACTTAAATAATTTGTAGTCTTGATAAATATGACATATGGATTTTAACAGGCAAAGTCCAGATTTGGGACTCACTCTTCGTACCACAGCTAAGTGAAAAGAAACCATACATTATTTTCTGTATAAAGAATTATCTGACACATTGAATGCTACTCTTCCTATATTCCCATGCATTCTTTTCTAGATAAGAATGTACTTCTGTTGCAGGGTGAAGAGCTGCTACTCTGGGTTTTTCATTGAATGGCACTATACTTTTGCTCCAAACAAGATCAGACTAATTTGTAACTTTTTTCTTATTGCAGTTCCATCTGGGGAATATTGATGTTTGGATATGATTTTTATAGAAATCAAACCTCTTTTGACAACAGATGTCACCTAATCCTCTTGTTTCCAAACAGGAGTCTGTTAATTTTCAATTCTGAGAAATTGGTTCTTAATAAAATGACTGCCCTGTCCTGCTATGCATGGTAACATTTTACTAGTTAAAAAATATGCATTGATAATTGACAAATGAAATACTTTTTCTTAAAATAATGTTTGCTTGTAAAATTATTTTTCTCAAATTAAGGCTTGTAGATATAATTTCAGGGTTACAAAAGGCTCAAGGTTAAAAAATAAAAAAAGACAGATGTTGTATAATGTATTGCCCCAAAGAAGTAAATTATAAAGGCAGAATCCTAAATTAGTGCTACTTAGAATTTTGTAAGGAGTGCTCACATGTTTTCTGCCAAACCTTCCTTCCCTTGAATCCCAGACACTTGACTTTAAAATAAGGTAATGTTGGGCTTCCCTGGTGGCACAGTGGTTGAGGGTCCGCCTGCTGATGCAGGGGACATGGGTTCGTGCTCCAGTCCAGGAAGATCCCACATGCCGTGGAGCTGCTGGGCCCATGAGCCATGGCCGCTGAGCCTGCGGGTCCGGAGCCTGTGCTCCACAATGGGAGAGGCCACGACAGTGAGAGGCCCACGTACCCGCCCCCCCCCCAAAAAAAAGGTAATGTGACAGCTAAATATATATATATATATTTAAACCAGTGTCCATTCTCCTAGTCTTCCATGTGGTAATAGAACATCTAAGTTTTAGCTGGGCTTATATAGCTTAACTAGAGACTACAGTTATTAGCCTCCTATCCTCCATTGCAATTGGGCATTACCACATATTAAGTTTTGGCAGCTAGAATTGATCAGATATGATTGGTACAACCTCTGCGTCCTACTCTTAATCATACCATTAACAGAATGCTACTGGTCATCCATTTCCTGTCTCCCCTTGCCAATGGGTGGTGTGTAACCAGATGATGCTGGCCGTCTTCAACTGTGCAATCAGTTGAAATACTCTAGGTGATATTAAAAGAGGAAAAATTGGATCCCTAGAAGGGAGGTAGGAAGGAAGGAATTTAAATTTAATAAGTAGGCTGGTGGATAAAGGTATATTAAGACTGATTTACTTAAGAGTATTAATGATAGATCTGTAGAAGAGCCTGACATTTCATTAGGAATTTTACTGAGCTTGACAATAAGACCTGGTGGCCTTTTCTACTCACAATGTGTCATTATAATATGACTATAATAAAGGCAAAATAACCATTTAAAACAAATAATTCATTATGTTTGGTAATAAAATTGTGGCTAGGATTCTCATTGATAGTATCTAAGTGATCAGAC
Organism: Mesoplodon mirus; assembly: GCF_964341445.2. Classification (NCBI taxonomy): domain Eukaryota; kingdom Metazoa; phylum Chordata; class Mammalia; order Artiodactyla; family Ziphiidae; genus Mesoplodon; species Mesoplodon mirus. Next base: position 32,671,416 of record NC_138983.1, read on the forward strand.
CTAGAGGAGACAACCTGATCCTTTTACAGATGGCAAGTCCTAGGCTTACAGAAGTAAGGCTCTTTTCACGAGCGTTTGATTTCTCCCTGTAAACACTTCATTTCAATTGGCACTAGCTATTACGCACAGAAACTATGCTTACAGTTTCTTTTACGCATTCTCCAAGTGTAGTTACTTGAGTTTACACTATGAGTTTTGGTTCTCCAGCTAAAGTTGTGAGTTGTGATACTGAGCACATCTTTGCATTTAACCTGTATTCAATTGGTGGGAGCATTTGTCACCCACTGACACCTGGGAAATTATTTTCTTTTCAGTCTAACCTCTCAAAAATGTTTCAGGGCTGTGAAAAGATTGTAATATTCAGCTCACTTGTGGAAACCTAAAGAAAAAGGCATATTATATGTTTTACTAGTATACATTGTTTTAAAATGTTTATTAAGACACTTTGAGGAGTAACTTATTTTCCAAATAACAATGGTAAAACGTGTTCCCTTAGGAGCAAAACACTTAAAGAAACTTGCAGAATATTATGTTCCCTTTTATCACCATACAAATAAGTACTTAGAATATGCTGACATATTTTACGTATTTTTAAAAATATGATTGGAATTCCACCATAAATAGATTTGTATCTGTTCTGTCACACTTATGTAACATAAATTTTTTCTCTAATCAAATATTCTTGGTAAACCGCTGTTTTATGTATCATCTGAACCCTCCTCTTTAGTTTGCTAATATTTTCTATATTTTTGAGGGGCTAGGCATCACTAAAGATTTCTATTATTGACAGAATATTAAAATCAATTGATTATGTTTTCTTCCTATGCTTAGTGATAAGAAAAATCATCTTTATCCTAGTTATCTGTTATTCACCTACATTTTCTTAGTTACTTTTTGTGACAAACTGAACTTTTAAAAAGTAAACACAGTATTGGTGAAGAGGAAAAAAATGTTCCTTGAGAGAATTTAAATTATCAAGGAGCCATATCTGTTACTAAAATATGACTGAATTGACAGAATTGCTTATTCAATTCATTGCCAGTTAATCAGATGTTTTGAAATGAGTATCTGGGTCAATCAAATGTCCTTGTTAACATAAGTAACACAAGCTCAGTCTACTTCCTTTCCTCCCCATCTTCCACAAACAGTTATAAATTATAATCTTTCTAAAACCCCAAATGTTTAATTTTCTTTAACAATGAATTCCTTGAAAATTTAAGCCTTTTGCAGGGTCTTGAGTTCATCATTTTGAAGATAATTCTCATTAGGATAGATTCAACTGCTACGGTTCAAGGAGATTGAGCTGAATATTGATGCTAGTAAATTCAGCACCTCAGTTTATGGGAAATTCTTTTTTTTTTTTTTCTTTTGGTGGTTGATGCATATCTTAAATTTTAAAAAATATTTATTTATTTATTTTAGGCAATTCTTTACATCAGTTCTTTCATCTGGAAAACAGAGATAATCATACTCTCTACCTCATGGGTTTAATATGAGGACAGAAAGGGTGTATGTGTGGAAGTGCTTAGAAAAGACCTAAGGCAAGGTCAGCATCTATTCATGTTAGCTCTTTTCACAATCGTTATTTAGTTTTCTTGTTTTTATATAATTTAAAATAGGGAAAAAGATTACATCTTAGATGATTTTCCATGTATAACTGTTAAAAACGAATCAGTGAGAGGTGTTAGGGTCATGCTGCTAGGGTAGGGTTCTTAATTAATGGTCCTAATTTAGTTATTCCTAGCTTGTAAAGTTTTACTGATTCTCCACCTCCCTTTTTTTATCCTTTCACAGGATGTTCGATTTTTAAGTGTTATCATGAGACAGGGAAAGTAGGGCTTTGCATTTGATAATTGTTCTTTACTGCTCATAAAATTAGTTCCTCTAAACAGCACACTTGATGGTGCTATCCCTGGAGCTTCAACATAATCACTATTATCACTGCCTGTATGTGCTGTGTGTACAAAACTCAGTTCATAAGAAGATCCTGTGACAGGGAAACCCCTTCAGTGAAACAATATGCTGCATTTATTCATTCATCTTTCTCGCTCAAGGCCACTTCCAACAATTACAAGTGAACCACCAGAATCATTGGCACTCTACCAACCTATTCCTCCCACAGGATTCCTCATCTGTGGAAGTTACTTAGACAAAACCAAACAAAGCAACAAAACAAAACTGAGCATCATTTTTGACACTTCTCTTTCTCTCATACCCTACAGTGGGTCCATCAAGCAATCCTGTTTTACTTTCAACACTGCTGTGTTGGTCTAGCCACCATTCTTTCTCTGGATTGTTATGGTAACATCCTAATTGGTCTTTTGGAATCCACCTCATCCCTCCTTAACATAGGAATCAGAGGAATTTTATTGAACTTTAAGTTACATATGTCATTCTTCCCCTCAAAACTCTGTAGTGGCCTCTCATATCATTCAGAGTAAAGGTCAAAATACTTGCAAAATCTGATAAGGACCTTTGTGATTGACTCCTAGATTACAGTTCTGTGCTTGTCTCATTCTGCTTTATTCTGGAAACTAAAATTGCTTTTGTGTTTTAAAAATCAAACTTCCTTTGAAATTAATTTATGTTTTGATTATAGCTATATATATGTACGCATCTATACATGTTTTACATGTATACATTAAGTAAATGGCATATATACATTACATATGTTATCCATAGATTTTTTTTTTTTTTTTTTTTTTTTTTTTTTTTCGGTGTGCAGGCGTCTCACTGTTGTGGCCTCTCCCGTTGCGGAGCACAGGCTCCGGACGCGCAGGCTCAGCGGCCATGGCTCACGGGCCCAGCCGCTCCGTGGCATGTGGGATCTTCCTGGACCGGAGCACAAACCTGTGTCCCCTGAATCGGCAGGTGGACTCTCAACAACTGCGCCACGAGGGAAGCCCCGTAGATGATTTTATAGACTATTTTTTATTGATTCTCAATCATGTTTTTGACTCTGGTTCCTTTGCATTCCTGAGAATTCCTGTCTTTGCTCTCCTTTGACTAATTCCAGTGCTTTAAATTTGATCTACCTGATCCCTGGTCAGTATTCCTGAGTGAAAGGCAAACTGCTGTGGCAGGAACTGTTTTGACTTTGCAGTCAGAAGAACCTAAGTTTGGATCTTTACTCTGCAACATACCAGTTTTAGACAAGTTATTTCATTTTACTTTATTCCGAAGAGATTTTGTACCCTGTTTTGATCTAAGTCCGACAGTGGCCCATTGGAGTAGATCAGGTTGTTTCGTTTTGTTTATGCCATTGTTAACATATTAATTCTTGAGACTTTACTCTCTTTTTTTTATAGTTTGACCTTTAAATTATAGAGCTTTTCTGCTTTATAGCATCTTGCTTTATTTTATATTGATTTTCTTTATAATTTTCTGTTCTGATTTTTGGTAAACGATTTTGAGTAAACCTGCAGGGCTGTATGTGTGCTTCTGGGCACTGCCCTCACATGGAAACATGAGCTGCAGCTACTGACCTCCTGAAAATGCCTGTGGATACCCTCTGCTCATGGATTGGTTGTGGTTGAGAAGGGTTTTATGGATCGCCCTGATGCTAACTTGATGAAAAAAAAAAACAAAAACAAAAACAAAACACTAGCAACAGCTGTTCTAACATACTTTTACTAGCTGCCTTGATGTTATAGCTGTTTCAAACATTGTCACAGTGCGTTACATTTGCTAACATTTCTCCTTTCTTTTTTGTGCTCAGATGATCATTAATCATGTATTGTTAGAAAGGAGAGAAACATACAGTTGTCCTAACACTGAGTTTGAGAGAAAAGTGTAATCTATTTTCATTAACCCTGGCCTTAGATTTCTCATTTCAAATAACCTGAGCTGAAAGGGATGCTCTTAAAATGTCAAGATATCCATCGGATCTTAAGCAGAAGGTTAAGAGTCTAATTCAAGAGCCTAACCCTGTTAGTATTGTAGGGATTCCCTTTAGCTGTCAAACCAAGAGCTTGAGAAGAAAGCCCATTAAACTCAGACTCAGCAGAAGTCAAAGTGACAAGACTAGATGCTTGTGTTCCATGTGTGTACATATTAATCTTCTAATCAGCTGAGTTGTGCTTTTTGAGTTTAGTTTCCAGTAGTGAGTGATGAGGGTACACTTATTCATCTTCAGAAATTCACATGATCTTGATGCTGCCCAATGGTTTCTATATTCAGAATAACTGGGATTGGGATCCATGACAGAGAAACCAAAAGAAATGATCAGACTTAGTGAAAATCAAAAACCCCAACCTTGGACTCCTGGACATTTTGTTTACTCACTTGAACTGAATATTCACTTACATTTTGATAGATACCATTTTGGAATGGAGAAGGACATAGAGCTCTGTAAACTATTATGGAGTCAAAACAATTTGGAATGCTGTGATTTGCACAGATAAAGTATTTAATCTGTTTGTGTTAGTTTATACCTAACTTTCTCATTTAAAAGGTGAGAATAGTATTCTCTGTCCCACTTTTCTCACTGGCTTTATTTTAAGGGTCAAATAAAGTATGGATGTGAAAGCACATGTTGATTAAAGTAATAAAAATGTTATGTTGTTAACAGAATGGAAGAATAAATATGCCTATTATACTAACCTTGTGATTATCTAAATTCTAGAAGCAAATTCTAAATATCATAGAGGCTTAAAGGTTTAATACGTTTGGGATCATTTGACCTGAATAATCATGTCATGTTTTTGAGTAATTGGCAGAGAAAAATTAAACATTTTCAATGCTAACCCCAAAAGTAGTGCTAAATTTAAGTTATTTTAATTTCTAACATAATGCACTTTCCACAGTGCTCTTTTTTATAAATGATAGCTTCTAAATTTTGATTCTGAACCACAAATCTGGTACAAATATGATGACACATGGGTAGTATGCATAATTTTTAATGATAAAACTTTAGGAAATAGGATGACATTAGTTTTTTAACTTTTTTACTATTAATATTTTTATCTTTTATTCTTACATTTAATTTTTTAATTTTTTATTTTTTATTGAAGTATAGTTAATTTATAATATTATATTAGTTTCATATGTACTTATAATGATTCAATATTTTTATAGGTTATACTCCATTTAAAGTTTTTATAAGTTAATGACTATATTTTTCTGTGCTATATAATATATCCTGTAGCTCATTTATTTTATATATAGTAGTTTGTACCTCTAAATTCCTTACACCTATCTTGACATAGTAGTTTGTACCTCTAAATTCCCTATACCTATCTTGCCCCTCCTCCTTTCCCTCTCCCCACTAGTAACCTACTAGTTTGTTTTCTATATCTGTGAATCTGTTTCTGTTTTGTTATATTCACTAGTTTATTTTTTAGATCCCACATATAAGTAATAACATATGGTATTTTCCTTTCTCTGTCTGATTTATTTCACTAAGCATAATACCCTCTAGGTCCATACATGTTGTTCAAATGGCAGAATTTCATTCTTTTTTATGGCTGAGTAATATTCATTCCATTGTATATGTTTACAATATCTGTTTTATCCATTTCTCTGTTGATGGACACTTAGGTTGCTTCCATGTACTATTAATATTTTTAGTATTTTTAACCTTTTTGTTTTACTATTTTTACTATTAATATTATATCTTGTCACATAAAAGTAACCTCAGATCTTCACATATGTTGGGAATATTCTTTCTCCTCTTTGTTACTGCTTTTTGTTTTATTCTGACTTCATTTTACTGAAAATTGGTAAAAAGTTATTAATATAATGTTTATTTTTATGCCTGGAAGTTTATTAATTAATCTCTAACAGTATCTGATATTTACAGCATAAAAAAGCATGTAAATTATGTGACTAAGAGGAAAATAAAAATAATAAATGTCAAAATTGTGTAGAGAGCTTTGCATCTCACAGATCCATGAGCTTATTTCATTTAAGTCCTCTAAACCATGTGAGGTATAATTTATTAACCCCTATTTTATCAATTAAAAATTTGAGACATAGAATTTAAGTGACTTAGCACAAATCTCACTACTAAGTGACAGTAACTTGAAATCACATCTTGTGACTCTGAAGTATTTTCTAGGAATACAGGGTGCTACTCTGTCAGTATATGATCAAGATGTCATTTCCATCCTCTACTTGTACAGTTGATTGTTTAATTTAGATTTAGGACTTTGAGATTAGGGAGACATGAACAAATACAGTGATGTAGACTGTATTGACATTAAAGGAACTAATTGTCAACACCTACCTGCATTATCTCCATCAAGATGTACAGCCTCTCTGTATGTCTGTACATGCCAGCACAACCCTAGCAGTTCCAGAGAGCATGGCATGCAGTGACTGTGGCCATGTTCTCATTATCTGTGAGAGGTTAATTATCCCCATTTTCTGCTGCTTAGAGAAGCTTAGGAGGTGCATTTCCCTCCACAAACTACAGGCTTTCCTTAAGCAAATTATTTTGAATTTTCTCAAATATGGCACAATTTTGTGTTTACAGGACTGGTCTGTTTTTGAAAACAATTGCAACTGATTTGGAGTCAAGTCTAGTGAATGAGGCTGGTGACTTAAGTAGGCACATTTCTTAGGGGTAATAGCATTTTAGTGTTGCAAAATCTTAGACAAACTATATATGTGAAGCAAGGTACATTCTTCCAAAATCACATTGATTTGTCTGTTTGAGCGACCCGATTCATATGTTCCCCTTTGGCTATGTTCTCTGATTCTCAAACTCTTCACTTGGTAGGGAGGTCATTGAGTATCATATTATTATTTTATTACTAACCCAATTCTCTGACACCAGCTGGTGTTCTGCAATTCATTTCAATTCAGGCACTAACTACCTGGAGTTGGTGCCAAACTCCAGAGGTTTAAAAGGTCAAATCCTCCAGGACACTACCTCACTTCACTCATCAGCTGCAAAGCTCAGGGCCACCTGTATCTAACCATCCAGCTATGAATTTTGGGGTTTCTGTGATCCCATCAATCTCAATAACATCATCAAATGACTTACAAAAATCAGGAAAACACTATGCTTAGAATTCCAGTTTTACTATAAAGGATACAATTCAAGAACAGCCAAGTGGAAGAGATACACGGTGCAAAATCTGAGAGGAGTCTAGATGCTGAGGTACCATGCCAGGGTGTGTCACCCTCCTCGCACATTAATATATTCAGCATCCAAGAAGATTTTTGAGCTCTGGTTGTTCAAAGTTTTATTGGGGTATGATTATGTCACAGGCCATGTGATTGAGCTCAGTATCCAGCTCCTGTCTCCTCCGGTGGAGGTGAAGGATGGGGTGAGGCTGAAATTTCCAGCCCTCTAATCACATACTTGGTCATTCAGGAGTAGCCAGCCACTCTCTTGAAACTTAGATTTGGCGTATGCTCTATGAGTGTGGTAGGTACATTATATCATATAATTCTAGAAACGGTATTTCAAGTTAATTATTAATTCCCTCCATTTAAAATGCGGAAGTTTTAATATTTTCTTCTAGGTCACAAAGCAAAGAAGTAGCATAACCAAAATTCAATCCTCAAGGTCTTTTCTTTTCCCAATTAGTCAGAGAAGATGCTCCCTGTCTATTCATAGACAATTTTTTTATCACATGGGAGAAAAACAGTTTTTCACTAGGGTCTTAATTTCAGATTGCCAAGCTAACAATTATTCTCAGTATTTATTGCAGAAAATCTACAAAAGCAGAGGTATTGATCATGAGCTCTATTTATTGAGGCCTCTTAAAACATCTGCTGGGAAGATATTAAGGAGGGTTTTGGATTAAATTTTTAAATGTGCTACTGAATTATACATTTTCCCCCTTTGTTTCCTTAAAGATATTTTGAAGCCTTCATTATTTGTGAAGGGAAATCTCAAGGATGGTCTCTGAAATAGTAGTAAGACAGACACAAAGTAAAGGAGATAAAAAAGAATAAAATTTCCAAATTTGATAAGCTATAACAATACACAGAGTATTTTTAAGTCATTTCTTAACGCTGATGCTCTCTGAAACACAGAGGGGTTTCAAAATAAAACACAACTTGAAAAATCAAAGTATTTTGCTAGCTTCTTTCTTTGAAGCTCAAAGCTTATTTTAAGTTGAGAGACTTGCAAAGAGTCAGAACCAGAAGGGTGCGCTAGAGTGGATGCCTCTAAATTCTCATAACCCTGGGGCAATACAAGGAGAACACATAAGGGAGAATCAATTTAGAGGGTTAGGATAAAGAAACACAGCCTTCCCACTACCTTTTTTAACAAGTTGTTCAAGTATATAAAGAACTGTTGTACCTATGCAAGGAGATGCAGAAACATCATTCTAACTCCCCTAGAAGTGAAGAGATGCTCTAGATCTAGGGAAGTGGGAGAGAGGCAGAGAAGAAGCTGCATTTCCAACTTTTGAAGTGGACCTCAGGATACATTTCCCGTGGAAACAGCACTGCAGTTAGCCATCATGGGTGGTGGAAGCATTATGACCAGTGTATGAAATGTAAATCAAATCAATAGTTAGGTTCATTTTGGCCGAGGCTAGCCTTTTCAGCATAATATAACACTTTCTAAGAAATTTTTTTTAAATCAACCCATTCTTTATCTGGGATACAACTAGCACCAAGAAGTGGAAGGTTTACCCAAGAGAAGAGGACGAAAGCAGAACATTGTATCTTCTTCCTCTCCTCAGATTCCTTCTTTCTTCATGATTAACACAAATTGAGTACTTTCTACTTTCAGGCACTATTTTAAGTGCTTTCTATGAAGTTACTCAATTATCAGAGCATTCCTTTTTTTTTTTTTTTTTTTTTTTTTTGCGGTACGCGGGCCTCTCACTGCTGTGGCCTCTCCCGTTGCGGAGCACAGGCTCCGGACGCGCAGGCTCAGCGGCCATGGCTCACGGGCCCAGCTGCTCCGCGGCATGTGGAATCTTCCCAGACCGGGGCACGAACCCGTGTCCCCTACATCGGCAGGCGGACTCTCAACCACTGCGCCACCAGGGGAGCCCAGAGCATTCCTTTTTGATAGAAATTATTTTATCCTTTTACAAATGAGAAAACTAAAAAACAAAAAGCAGAAGCAGCTTATGCTAGTGTCTACAGCTACTAAACTCACTCCAGGCCATCTGATATCAGGGTTCATCTCTTAATCACTGCACTGTATTGCCTTCTTGGAGTAACTTAAATCTTGACTCTAGATTCAGTTTGAAGTGTGTTCAGATATTAGCTCTGCCAAATCCCAGCTTTTTTTTTTTGGAAACCAATTATAGTTACGTAGCCTTCTAAGCCGTATGGAGCCTTCTAAGCTCCATAAATGGAGTAAATAATATTTATCTTCAAGAGATGTCATGAATATTAAATAAAATATCTGGCAGTGAGACTTAGTATCCCAAAATAAAATTTTATTAAACTTTGTTTTTGTGTGTTTTGGAAAGAATTAATGAAATATAATGCTCTCTTACAATCTAGCTTAGGCCCTGGTAAAATCTTGTTGATTGATTGCTACAATAGAGACTTTTCAATAAAACTGTTGTAAAAATAAATGGATACTGCCCAAATGAGGCCAAGCAAAAATTATTTATTCAGAGTTTGCTTAACAAAGGGGTCAGCCACCATCACTTGGCAGAGACTAAAAGCCAGAGGAGTTGGGAAGCTTTGTAGTCGGGGAACAAAAAGGGAAGGCTTCAGGTGTGCACTGATTGGAGGTCGTTAGCCTGGTGAAGCTGAAGGCTGGCTAACTAGACATGAGGCATCCGATGTGACTGTGTAGGGGAGCATATTTGCTCCTGAGTAAGGGCTAAGTGGAAGCGGGAACAAAAATTAGGGAAGCTGACAGTTATCAACTAAGTTTTGTCCATTTTGGGTGGATTATTACAAAGGTTGGGTGGGCTGGTTGCCACAGGTTATAGGTCAGAGTTCTGTATTTACGTGTGGTCTAGAGAATGAGAAAACCATTCAACTCTTCTCCAGTCCTCTCCAGATGCATACCTGAAACTCTGAAGGTGGTAAAACTGAAAGCTTGCCTGGAAAGTGTTTGTTTGGAAATCCTTTTGAAGGAGCTTTGAGGCAGCCTCCTGTCTTACACAACAAACAGAGTTAGCATTTTCGACCTTGTGTCACACTGTATTGTACCGTGATGATGTTTGCCACACACTAACTTCAGATTCAGTTGAGTTAACAAAATCAACCCAGTCCAGGACATTATATTACCATCCGAGTCTGCTAAACAGATGAGATGTAGGACAACAATTCAGGCAGGGGGTACTGAATAGTCAGAGATAAAGTGCTTGCACGTCCAGCCTACCCATGTTACGTTCACATTCAACCCAGCAGTGACTCTACATGTATATATACACAGTCATCTCCAATTCATTGTTCATGCTGGGAGAATGAGTAGCACCTGACAGGACTGTTCTCTGTGATTTTAGACAGATGTTCAATGCATGTAAATTTTACTAAGGGCCCAATTGGAATGTTTCCAAAGCATAAGAGAAATAAAAAATGCACTAACTTCTCAAAACAATTTTCTATTTGCAGTCAACTTTGCTTAAAATGCCTGCCCAAATTCTCCCCTGGAATGACAATGGATTTTTTGCTTTATTTGCACTTACTTTATGGTTATAGTGTTAGTGTCTAATGTATCATGGAAAGACTATTATGAATTGTATCTGCATTTGCCACCAGAATGAAAATGATTTGTAGCTAAAGTGCAGAGTAGATCTAACCTTAATAACACTTCTTTGTTTCATGCGACATCATGAAATCTTATTTTCTTTCTATTTTTTTAATTTGCTTGCCTTCAACATTTACATTTGTGAAAAGGACCTTTGTTTATAATACAATATTCTCTGTGGGTTATTGTCTCCAAAGGAAATGTTCCTTCTGCTGGGTCAGCACACTACCCATCACATCAAAGCTATCAGTGATAGAATTTCTAGAAATATCTCCAACAGAGTCTAAATTTTATTAAGCAAGCATAATAGGGGGACATTATTTCCCTATTCTAGAAATAGAACTTCTTACCTTTATAGCTCATGCTGTCTGTCTTTTTAAAGGCTTCTTGATGTACCATTAAACCACTTTTTATTCAGATCATTAACAATAATGGTTTCCAGTTTGGGGTGATGTATTATGTTCCAGGGATCATGTCAAGCTCTTCAGATTTGCTGTTTCATTCAAATCAAACACCAGTACCATTAAGTGGGTACTGTATTTGCTCTCCACTTTTGTTTTGTTTTTGAGACCTAAAGAAATTAAATAAGTCTCTTGTTGTAACACAGCTAATGAAAAATGGATCTGTGACTGGGAAAACTGGGAGATCCCTTAATTGGGTATTTACTCATCAACATTTACAAGGGCACAGATACTGAATACCTACTGTGAAATGTTGACAAATTGTTCTTCGTGTGCGTATGCATAAGTATATTTATTTTTCTGGAAAATAATATAATGAAAATACTCTGGGTTATACATGCTTAAGTTTGAAAGCTGACTCTGTCACTTAATAGTTGGGTCATATGGGGGAAAATTATTAAATTGTCTAAGCCTGTTACTGCAAAATAAATCTTATACTACCTCAATTTTTTATTAATGTAAAATGAAAAAAATATTCGCTACAGTGCCTAGAGCAGGCTTTCAAAGCTGGCAGTGTTATTAAATTTAAAGAGAGCTTTTTATTCCCAGCACTGAAGGTTTAATTTCAAGGACTTCAAGGAATGAATATTTTTTAGGTATTGTTCAAACTAAATGAGTAAGAGAATAGAGAATGGCATTGAGAGATTGAATTACTGGAGGCAAGTGCAATGTAGGAGACAAAGAGGCAGCGTAAGTATTAGTCAACTGAGAAGGCAGCATTAGTATTAGTCAACTGAGAAGGCAGCAGACAAACAACCAGGACACTCAGTTAAAGTCTAAGTTTCTGCCATGTTTCCCTCAAAATATGAAGAATACAGAAGGTACTAACTGGCTTCTTTATTTTTTTTCAGATGTCTATATTAGCTATCCAGAGCAATTAATTTATTCAGAAAACATTTACTAGATGATTCATTTAAGTCAGGCCATTAGACATATTCTTTTGAAGTATTGAGGACATTTAAAAATAGAGCTGGAGTTGGCCATTGAGACCATCTAGCCAAATATGTGTCTTAGTTTGGCTTCCTCTAGAAATATACCCTAAGAAGGCTTTGAGTGCAAATAGTGCATTTGAGAGTGGAGGAAATAGCAATAAAGGAGTGAAGAAGTGAGAAAAAGAAAGGATAAAGCCAATAAGGGGTATGTTTTCTAGCAAGCAATAAAGGCAATAAATATTTATCTGGTCATTGACACACTTTCATTTGCCTAAAGAATTATGACATAATTTACTTACCAGAGCAAAATATTTGATATCAAACAGAGATATCTTCTAAATTAACTCCCATTGCTCACTAGCTGCAATTTCTTAAAATTATTTCAAATCATTTTTGTGACAAGGTATAAATATATAAAATATGTGTATTGTATGTATAATATACATGATAGCTCAGACAAGTTTCTTACCTTTAGTTTATTCAGGGATAGAAAAACTTACCTAATAGAGTTGCAGGGAAAAAAACTAACACTTAGCTGACCACATCACAAGAGATCAGTATGTTTCTTTTTTTTTTCTTTTTTTTGGCTGCTCACCCATTTATCATTTCTTTTCCATTACCAATTCAGCATCCCATCTAGAACTGCCTCCCCAAATTACAAGGACACTCTTCTTCCTTTCTCATGCCTTATTGACTCAAGGAACTCCGCACTGATGTTTCATTTTTTCTTATTTTTATCTTACTTGTAGATTTTTTTCTGCTCTTGTAAAAATAGATTGGATATAATGGCCACATCTTATTATTAAGGTAGATTGAAAATAAGTGATGGAGAAGATGTGTGACTATTAGCCTATTATTTTAAAGATATTTTTAATGAGTATCAAACTCGTAATTATTGTCCACTGGAGAGTAAACAAGCTAAATCTTTCTTATTTTCCTTTTTACCCCTATGAAACAGACAAACTATAGAGTTTTGTTCAATATTAAATATCTGATCTGTTCAATGGACAAGTACTTAAAAGGGAATTATAAAGGGGAAATGAGAACTAGACTCAATGTTAAAAATCTTTAGTAGATGTATTGATTTTTTTCTTTTTATATTTCTACAATACAAGAAAAAGACATTTAATGATCACTGTTCGTGATTCTTAAAAAGTCATGGATGCCAGAGTTAAGCTTTGTACCATTAAAATATCAATGGCAGCATTTACCCTGTATTCAATTGCAGAGGTGCAGCTGAATCACAAGTGATTGGGTTCTGAATATTTGGCAACCTATCTAATCATTAGAGTTACTGATATCCACTTAGTATGTAGATTTTAGAACTTGGGAACTATATTTGTAAACTATCAGCAGTGAAAAGCAATCAGCATTGAGAAAAAACAAAGCACAACAACTGACTAATATTATTCATAGGCAGTTTACCCAGCCTGCCATATACTTTTTAGGATCTCATTTTACATATTGGTTGAACCACATGAAATTCTATTCATATAAATCAAAAAGACTTAGAAATTCATATGGTTCAACATGATAGACAAAATGACACATGTCTCTTCATGGAGCTATGCCATACCGTGACAGTAGCCTCTTTTTTTTTTTCAGGACCTAATGGACTTATGCCACTGTATTAATTGTAACACTACTATTTCTTTATCCATCCAACAATATTTATTGAGGGCCTACTGTTTGGCAGACTTGGTATCGGACAGAACAACCGATATCTTTACCCACATCAAATTTGTAATATAATAGATGACACATAAAATAAATAAGTAAAATACATTATTTTAATCAGTATTAAGTGCTAAGAACAGAAATATGTAGCAGGGAAGGAAGATATTTTATGAGGGGATAGGGGTTGTAATTTTAAAGTTGTTGTTCTGGAAGGTTTCAAGAAAAAGTCTGGAAGGAAGTGAAGGACAAGTTGTGTTGCTGTCTGTAAAAAGCATTGCAGGCAGAGGGGAAAGCAAGCATGCACATCCTGAGACAGGAGAATGCCTGGTGTGAGGAGAGGATCCATATGGGTAGGTAAGGTAAGCCAGAGGGAAGAATAATGAATAAGAAAATGAGGAGAATAATGATGGCACCAGATGAAGTAAAGCCTTTTGAATCAGAGTACGAACTTTTTCTTTTACTCTGAGATGGGAAGCCTTAGGAGGTTCTGAACAAAGAAGTAACATTATCTTATTTGTTTTCTAACAGCCTTACTCTGTCTAGTGAGTTGGTAATAGACTTAGGAGCAGCAATAGATGCTGGAAGACAAATTAGGAGGCTGATATAATCATCCCAGTGAGACATGATTTACTTGGGATAGAATGGGGTGCCATGAAGAGGACAGAAAGAGGTTGGACTCTAGATGCATTTTAAACGTAGACTGAAAATATTTTCTGAAATGCAGAATATGAGTGTGAGTGGTACTGGGAGGTATTGGGAGTGACACCAAGATGTTTGGCTTTAATAGAAAGAAAGATCAAGTTGCTATATATATGTTGGAGAAAATTAGAAAGAGAAATTTTGTGGTAGAGGAATGTCAGAATTTCAGTTTTTGATATATGGCATTTGAGAGGCCAAGTAGGTATTGAGTGTCAAGTAGCACATCAGTTAAGATTTAATTAGGGAGGCAGAACCAGTAAGAATGGTAGGGAAGAAGGAGATCATTCTAGAGATTAGACTTCCAAAATTGTTGGAACTGATGAAGGATTTTTTGGAAAGCTGTAGTCTTTGCATCTGGTGGTGGTCCTAAAATCACTATTCCGCAGCAGTGTTGGCAGCTGGGGAGAAAACAGATGGCAAGAGAAAGTAAGCAGTACAAAATGAGCCCTGAAACAGCATGGAACAACCTAACGATGACAGAATAAAACCTGTGAGAACAAATCAGAACATGTGTCTCTCTCTCACTCCCTCTAACCTCGATGATGAGGGTTGCCTTGCAGAAGAAGCTGGATCACTTTGTTACAGAGATGCATGACATGCTTGGCCTAAACCAGAGAATTTGACAAGAGAAAATGCAATGGCAGCCAGAAAGGATTGGATAGTGTGGCCTTCCTCATTAACAAGGTGAGCCAGCAGACTAGTGAAATGTGTGTGAGCTGTGGCAGCACCAGGCACATTCAGTACTTAATGTCCATGGCTTTGCTTTCAAATCTCATTTTCTTCTGTGGTCTACCCTAACTTGGAAATATACAGAATAGGGAATTATGGGAAATATTATCCCAGATTAGCCAGGTTGACCCACGATGAAACCACCGTGTCTTGTCAGTTACATAGTATACCCAGAACGCAGGGAGGCAGGATGGATTTAATTAAAGTGTGCATCTGGATTTATTCATTTGAAGGCGGTACTCAAAGTAAAGCAATTGGATTATATCACCTAAGGTATGCATGTAGGCAGAAGACAGAACAGTGTCCATGAATGAAGCCCCAGAGCATTGCAATTTTTTGATGTCAGGAATGTGAGGAAGAACTTTCCAAGGACACTGAGAAAGAACAGTAAGAGTGTAAGAAGAAAATCAAGTGAGGATGGGATCCAAAAAGTCAAGCAAAGACAGAGTGATTCAAGGAAGAAAAGTGATCATTTCTCCTTTGCCCCCACCATTATCAAATTCCCTCATTAGGAATGTGGGCTTCAGGTTTTCATCCAAATTGTTTACTCTTTATTATGATAAAGAGTATAGGATAGTGTCAGTCCTTTGTGTGTCATTAGATGGCAGAATAACTTGAAATACATTTTTTTCTTTTTACAAGTGAGAAAAAGGATTATTAAGAAAACAACAATTTAGAAGTTTTCCCTTTGAATTTTATAGACTTGAGCACAATCTGAAGACAATTATAATTTTGATAATTAACACACTGCACTGGGTGCTTATTTTATAATGAGGAAGTTCCTGAAGTTTATGACATGCAGATATAATAAGTAGGTTATTAAAAATGGCAATGTTCGGTGGTAACTGTTGTAACCCGTTGGGCAGCAGTAATCATGTGTGGCTCAGCAGTTCCATAACAGCACAATGTGTGGACATAACATCTTTCACCATTACAGATAACCTATATTCCTAAAGGAAACCAGTGGGGCAAGACTTTCCTATGTTTTCTTCAACCTAATAGATACCCCTGGATGTCTACTATGTCCTTTATGAAATCCGTCAACAGCCCATAACATTAAGTACAGTACTATATCGTTATCTGGAATGTTCATACTGGAAATGATTCCATCTTTATTAATTGTGTCCAAACCACATTTTTTAGTTAAAGATCAACATCTACCAACTCCAAGAAATGAAGAATTACTGCAGAAAAAATTTAATTCTTTCTCTGAAACAGCTTCCATTGCTTGGCCTATGGACTGCAGTACTTTATCAACATAATCATTCACAGAAGAAGCATCTTTCTTTGCTTTAACACTGTAAACATTTTGCAGTTTTATATATGCACACCAAAATCTGCAATCATTTAGGAAGTTATGCCTCAAATAGGCATCTTTGGTCCTCCTTGGCCACACAGTCATTTAAGGCATAAACTGAAATCCAAAGGATGGTGTCTATTTGCTGATATTCAAGCAACAATCATCATTAAATATATCTTCAATATTGATTGGAGTCTGAGTTATATTTATTGCTGTGTTTATATTTTTAATAGCTTCTTCAAAATTCACTTCTGGAGCCCCAATTTCATTCTTTAGAACCTCTTATCTAATCACATATCTAAAGTCCTCTTTTTCTTTATACATTTTAGGTGTTCATCCGTTTGTTTCACTGTTCCACTGTGCTAAATATTTAGCGATTATTATAATCTGTGGAGTGTGGCTATGGACATTTTCCCCCCATATGATCCAAATCATAAGACTGAAAATGTTCTCTCAGCTCAGGAAATGGTTTATCCAGTTGTAGATCTTCCAGTGCATCATCTGGGTAAAATTCCATTATCTGGATGTTCTTTTATAATGATCCTCCTATAGCCAACTAGCCGTATATCCTCTACAGATTAAAAGAGCCATTTAAGAACTCCAGAGGACATCAGCCAAAGGTAGTAATGTACTTTCGGGGAGCCTAGCTGCAACCATAGTAGTAAAGCTACAGGAAAAAGAAAGGTCATTGTTCAGAAGATTTTCTAAACTCACTTCCACAAATTTTCAGACCCATTGTCATTTAATTGTTATAAGAATTCCATGACAACTTGATCTTGGTTCTTGCTGATATTGCTTCTTTGTAAGAAAAAATGTTTTCAACATCTCTGCTTATCTCATATCCATCAATAATTATAAATGAATCAGTACTGAGAGTACCAAGTTCTTAAGAATTGCGGTTCCTGTGGCTGTTGCATTTATTAGGCAAACATGAGCAGACACTAATTACTCCATGATTACTCCATAATCTTGCCCATGATTACTCCATAAACTCAGTAACCCTGTCCCCCAGAAAAAAGCCAAGACCCTGCAAAGTGCCACAATCACCTCCTGCAGTATTTTTTTTAATCAGAAACACTTTTCTTTTTTTCCAGCTTTATTGAGATGTAATTGACATATAACATTGTGTAAGTTTAAGGTGTACAGCATGTTGATTTGATACAATGAAATCCATTTTTAATATTTTAATGCAGTACAGGGTGAGATAGAAATGAAATTTCACTGTGAACATTTCTGTCCATATGTTTGGTTATTCCATTGATATTGAATGTTTCCTTGATATTCTTGTTTACTGAGCCCCACAGGTGAGAAAGAAAGGTCCCAAAGGGATAAGACTAAACTAGTTATCTTGGGGAAAAAAAAAAAAAAGCCTCTTCAATTCTGATTTCATTTTAAGACCATTTTGTAATAGATAATGAAATCTTCAGTCTAAACTGTGTAAACTCTCTAAACTACAAAGAATCTTCAACTTATACCTTTGTCATGTAGTCATTTGGCAGTTGGCATTAGGCTACTATAATGCAATCATATTGCTACTTGTTCATTATCAATGCATGAATCATTATATCTGTAAATAAATATGATCTTTTTCACATCTTTTCCCTTTTTTATGTCTAGTGTTAGTAATATGTATAACATTTACAGTGTTTTGTATCATATAAGACAATATTGATGTAGGTATCGACAGACAATTCATCTTGTAAACAGGCAAAGTAAACTTACGGTATAGATAAATACAGTATAGTACTATAAATATATTTTGTCTTTCTTATGGTTTCCTTAACAACATTTTATTTTCTCTAGCTTACTTTGCTGTAAGAATTCATATATAACACATATAACATACAAAATATGTGTTAATTGACTGTTTATGTTATGTGGCTTCCAGTCAACAGTAGGCTATTAGTAGTTAAGTTTTGGGGGAGTCAAAAGTTATCCTTGGATTTTTGACTATGTAGGGGATTCATGCCCCTAACCCCTGAGTTGTTCAAGAGTCAACTGTATTTGCATAATTTAGAATGGAAATGTGTTCATATATCCATTATTATATTAAAACCAAATGTCCTTGTTAAAATGGTGACATTAATGAATCTCTATTAATTTTATAATTTTATCACAAATTCAGTGCCATGAATTTAAATAAAAGGAATATGAAAAAAACATCAGTTTTTAGTTCTCATAACCAATGTCACTTATTTTTGCTGGAAGTATTTTCTCTACTGTGTTTTGTCCATGTTGAGAGAAATTTTTAAAATCATCACAGATAATAACCAGTTTAATCAGGAATTCAGCTTTAGGCATTTGAAAGAAAATTAAATTGGATTTCTTAGTATTTTGTTATTTGTCCTTCGTGCATAAGTTTGACAAATCATTTTATTATCGTTTGTCTCAATAATATACACTGCCCAGAAAGTAGTACATGCATATGTGGTGTGTGTAAAGAACCTCTTCTTTAATGGCTTCAAGGAGATACTTGCTTTTTTTTTTTTTTTGATCAGTTTTTATCAGCTTTAAAAAACCCTCTTAAGTCAAGGACATATGGGGTTATTTTCAGTCTCCAGATGCCTTAACCACCACTCTTCATAACCAGCAATATATATCTTATATAATTAATCTCAATGTGCACTATCAAAATATATTAGCAAAATATAAAGAGGGGGAGTAATATTTCAGTTTCTGTCCCAGATTGAATATCAAACAGTATCACAGGATATATATAGAGAAACTGTATGTAAATTTTGAATACCTAAGTGTTGTAATAAATGTGTTCCTTGTGTGCTACATAGGAGAAGGATATCTGTGTCCTGCAAACAGGATGGTGGGCATGTTGAGTTCTGTATTCTGGAGTGGTGTTGAATTTATACTGGTGTATTTGCCTTATCACCCCATATCTGTGTAATAATGATGAAATATAATTTTTAGTGTAAAGAAGTGGGTCCTGTCTAAAACCAGGGTGTGTTCTGTGAGCAAGTCAGGAATGTTATATGTGCACAACTGAAGAAAAAAAGCATGCAATAAAAATTAAACTTGGTATCTCATCAGTTTACTCCATTCCGATTATTTTATCTTTGGTCTTCAGTAAGTTATTATTAGAGCAGCCCTGGACTAGCAGATGCCTCCCCACTCGGATTGTCTATGATGTACAGTACCCTGGTATTTCCCTTGAATGCCCTGCTCCTAGTAAATCCCATAGAGGTTTCCAGTAGAGACTTGAATTGGCCTTTGTTTCAGTATGTTCCCTTTCCTGTATTGCCCCATCATGTAATATTATTTTAATTTCTTTACTACAATATTAATTTTATATTTCATTTAACTTTTTTTTTGGGTTATCTCTACCATAAGAATGTAAACTCTCTGAGGGTACGGAATGCATTTGTCTTGTTTTCTTCTGTATTCCTTGAGCCAAGGATGATAATTGGCATATAATTAACACCAACTATTATTTTGGAATGATCAGACAAGTCTGTTGAATACTAGATACTTACAATAAGTAACTGGCAGTACCAGGATTCAAAGAAATACAGTTCCTCTGGAGCCAAGACCTCTTATCGGTATTCTGTAAATCATGATCTCATAACTCAAGGTTACTGACTTTCCCTTATCCTAATTCACACTCTCCAAATGCCAAATTGTCATACCAGTTTTGAACAAACCCAGCCCTGTAGGGGTGAGGAATTACTAGGAGTTTTCATGTTTAAGGTAGAGGCACATTCTCTGAGTAGATCTGAGTCTGAGCAGGCAAGGCATGTATTCTTTGAGCTATGCTAGTTTCTAACCCAGATTAGACAGTGCCAGACTCACAGAGGGGCACCCATCTCTTCACTGACACACTAAACCGCTGTGATCCTTGAATTCTCCTGGGCTGGGCCTGAGTTCAGCTATTGGGAAATATGACCTCAAACAAAAAGTTACTGAGCACCTATAAAGACTTCTATGCAATTATAAGCTTAATATCAGATGTTAAAATAGTTAACACAAGAATAACTTGATTATTAAAGGTCGTGTGTAAAATTTTAAATTCTACTGACATACTAGAGTCTGCAGATAACATCTGGAGAGCTGAATTTTTCTTTCATGCAAATACTTATTAAGGACACACTATTTCTTAGGCAGTGCTCCAGCACTGAGAAAGGTGTACAGTTGTTATTACTATACTTCACATAATGATATTGTGATATTACATTGACCAATCATTTCCTCCTTCACAAGGGAAGAAAATAAACACATGATTTGTTTGTTTTGATTTTGCAAAGTTTCAATAGGATATTTCTGGTATACAATACATTGATTTTATTGATTAGTCTCATAACACTATTAGAAAAACTACCAAGTTATTTACACTCCATTTTGTTGATTTGCAATTTCATTGATTAAGTGCAAAGAGGGACATGAATCAGATTGTTCATATCTGTTTTCTAGGTTCAGACCTTCCAGTGAAGTTACTAATACACAGTCACATTAAATAAAGTTTTCTGCTTCATAGAATGCATTAAGGCATCTGGATGACAACTTGGATGAACTCTAAGCTCTTTTTCATGTTATGTTACTTTTGAATTCATTTTCAGTCTCCCCAAAATACTAATTTATTTCTAGTTTGAACTCCAGATCTCATGATCTTTCTTACTTCTGTTTTCATACCCATACCCCAAACAACCAGTTACCAAATATTATCAATTTTGGAAATATATTCTAATTCCTTATTTTTTCACAGTTCTCACTTCTAATGTTCCAATTTCAACTGGAGTCCTACCTTGCATCCAGGTTTGTCTCCTCTCAAAACACTCCCACAATATTTTTGAATTACCCTTTTTAGAACAGGGGTCAAAAGTTGATTTATATCACCTCTAAAAAAATAAAATCAAAGCACTTGTGCAGCAAGGCATCCAAGGACATTTGTGACCTGCTCCAACCTAACTTTGTAGTCTCATATCCTGTCCCTTTCCTGTGACTCCTTCAGCTTGTAATCCCAGCCCTGCCCCTCACACACATTCTAGGATTTCCTTAAAATGACACACATTTTCACATATTCCTTTAATGTGACATATAATTCTTTCTATCATTCCTTTCAGGCTCTACTTTATTAATCTCTACTCATACCTCAAAACCAATATCTCATTCTGGTTCTCTGGTAAACAACTTTGTATAAAACTCCACGGGGAGAAACATCTTATGCTACTGTGTGTATTAATGTATTCAAGGTTTCCATGCTTTTTAAAAAGGGTTTCTTCCTTTTGTTTATCTCACTATGCTGAAAGCTCCTTGAGGGTATACACCAAGAATTATTCTTTTCTTGTGATTCCACGAAAACATGAGAAGGCCTAGACTATATAAAATACTAAATAAATGTCAAATGAGTGAATTAGACCCATTTTCATTCTCGTTTTCCTTCAAACGTCCACCATCTCTGGTGAATTAAATGTATGATTAATTTTAATTTAATACTTGTCTAGAAAGCAAAGAATATAGCTCTCATTTTCTACACCTAACATCATCTCCTCAGCTTTATTAACGTTTCAAAGAGAAAATCTTCACTGTGGGAACATTTTTACTAGAAGAAGATCTAAGTGTAAAGCAACTCTGAAACTTAACTTTGTAATAGACATAGTTGTTCATAAAAAGTTACGGTTCTTAAATAAGTCATTGCAAGGAGAAAAAAAACATCTCATTGAAATTTAGAAGACGAAAAAAATCTGGCTTTTGGGAAGGTGATATGAATCAGATTAACAAAAGAATCACATTATATGCCATAAAGGTTTTATGTGCTATAAAATGTGAAGAGTAATTCAAAGTTGTGAATTGACACAGACAAAATTCTAAAGAAACCCAGAAAAGTTTTGAACCCTAGTCATCACTATAAATTTACATTCCACTAAGAGTTTCTATGCATATGTCTCAAAAGATAGGTCCAGTGACTAAATTGGTTGGATATTCTAGGCATTCAGTGTTTGGGTATTTGAGATATGAGGCAACTACTACTCACCTATCATCCTTGAGAAGAACATTTTTTAACTCTCTCATCTAGAAATATGGTACCACTTTTCACTCACATACGGTTAGTCATTATCTCCCCATCAACAGAAAAATATAAATTAAAATGTGTTAATGAATAAAGAAGCCTTTTGAAAAATGTATTCTCACCACTGTTGAGAAGCAGTTCTCTCCAAGACATTTCTACATTACCTTGTGATGGAATTTGTTCCCAAGGAGGTTTGCATAGCAGACAGCTGCAGAAACTAGAGGTAGTTTCTCCCTCTTGGTCTGAAGGCAGATATATTTATGAACTAGGATAATAAAGATAATGCCTCCCTGCCAGGCAAAGGTTGTTCAGGTTTCTCTTTATAAAAATGGGGGTATGGGGCTTCCCTGGTGGCGCAGTGGTTGAGAATCCGCTTGCCGATGCAGGGGACACGGGTTCGTGCCCCAGTCTGGGAGGATCCCACATGCCGCGGAGCGGCTGGGCCCGTGAGCCATGGCTGCTGAGCCTGCGCTCCGCAACGGGAGAGGCCACAACAGTGAGAGGCCCGCGTACAGCTAAAAACAAAACAAAACAAAACAAAACAAAAATGGGGGTATGGGGTTACAAAGCTTGGGTTCCTCAGTTGTATTATAGATCAACTGTGCATTGTTCACCTGGGCCTGTTTCCTATCTTCCCCATGGGACTTGGGGACAGGGGAAAAGAAACACAAAGCTCCTGCTGCCTGCTGCAGAGTGAATATTAAACTGTTGAAATCCATTTGGTCCACTGCTTCTTTACTGGCACAGTATATGGAAATGTGGGAGTGACGTGGCAGCTGCCACTGTCACTGCTGCTTGACCACTAGAAAACATTGCTTCCCTGGATTCATTTCCTGGCACTTCTGTACCTCACAGTCTATGCTCCAGTTTGTAGATTTCCATACATTGTGGGCTTACACCCTTTTTTCCTTTCTACTGCCCTTATATCTGCTTGGCCCTGATTACCTTCTTTGCAAAGTAAATTATATTGTCTTCTCCCTATGAAAATTTTCCTGACTTTTACAGGTACCAGGGTTTATATAAGTCATAGGCCCCTACTGTATTTTTTAGCAGATCTATATTTTATGTATTATTATTTTATTTTTCGTTATTTGCATTTATGCAAGATACATATACTGAAACAATTGAGCAACTGTTTTATGGCAATCAGTAACAGGTACTGGAGAAGGGTTAATAAACAAAACAGACACAGTTTCTAATATCTGGAACCTTACAGAGAGTTGGAAAAGGCACACATTGTAAATTAACAATGATAATATTCATAATTGATTCATAAAGGTGGATATAGGGATATATGACAAGGGAATGAAACAATACAAGTTCCACTCTTGGAAGGCTTCTCTGTGGACAAGATTCCTCAGCTGAGGCCTGAAGGGAAAGTAGAAATAACTCACAGAAAGACCTGATAAACATTGTCTAACATAGAACATAGCATCTGGCCGATACTAAGTAAAGATTTGAGGACTGAAACAAACAATTTTTTTTTCCATTTTTAATATTCTCTCCTCTAAACTTATGTATGTTTTTGAATTTTCCTGTTACATGTAGCCACATCTCTGCAGTCCACAAAACCTCGGTGTTTGATCTCTCCAAAATAAATGCTGAGTGCTGATTATGGGCCAGTTATAATTCTTGGCTCTGGGAAAACAGAGGAAACCAAGACAAATGCATACTGTACCCTCAAACAGTTTACATATTTGTGTGGTAATGACAGACCAAAAAATAAATAAATAAATTTAAATGTAATATAAAATGAGGCTTGTAACAGAAAAATAAGAGAGTTATATGATGCAGATTAAAGAAAGGGTTGGTAGTGATGGATAAGGTGATGAAGAAAGACATTTTTAAGCAGATGCTTTCTGAGCTAAAAAACCAAATGGTGAAGATCCAGTCAAATAAACTATCAGTTTATGTTTCCCGTTCTGTAAAGTTGGAACAATGATATCTGTTTTATAAAGTTGCTCTGAGAACTTGTAAAAAGCTAACATAGGTGAAATGAATAATAAGGCATTTGTAAGCAGGCCAATGAGGTCAGAGCAGTAGCTTGTTTGGAATTGTGACCCTATTTTCTTGAGATGACTCTGCTACTCTATAAACATAAACAGTCACTAGTTTCATAGTGAAACTGTTCTTGTACCTTTCATGACCCCAAACCTTGCTAGTCCTATTAAACAGGATTTGTATTATAGACTTGCCCTTGTTTAGTTGGTTACTAGCTGTTTGCTCCCATGAACCTGTAACTGGCTTTCTTAAAAAAATAAAGTTAAAAAAAATCTTCTAATTTTCCTGTAGTTTCTTCCTTGCATTGTTTGCATCAAACATTTCAGTTTGCAAAAGACATTCTAGTAAGAAGAGAGCACACATTTTGAGGTTACTTGAAGGTACAATAAAGGTGAATGGTTAAGAAGATGATGAGAACTATAGGTAGGATGTAAGGAGATGTAAGAGAGATCAATGTTTCCAAACCTTTTTTTACGACAAGGCAAATACAGGAAACGATGGTATTATATATAAGCCATTGTGTATGTAAAGATTCTAATGACAGGATAAAATGTTTATGAGTTAATATTAGTAGTAAAAGTAGAATATACATTTGGAGGTTAATAGTTTGCGTGTCCATTGGTAGGTTGCTCAATCCCTATTTCCTTTCTTTCAGTGTGACACCCAGTTGATTCAAGAGTGTTTGTTTGTTTGTTTGTTTATCAACTTTACTGAGTATAATTGACAAATAGAATTGTGATATATTTAAAGTGCAGAAAGTGATGAGTTGATGTACATCTGTGTTGTAAAATGATTCCCACTACTGAGTTAATTAACACATCCATCACCTCACATTAGAGTATTAGCTCTTAATAGTACTGTCAGAACATCCCTTTCATCCTTTCCCATTCTTTGTGATTTGTGTTGTCTTTTAGGAACTTAGGACCCAAGAGATATGTCTGATCCAACCATGTTGTCTTGACTTCAATAATGACCACCCTCAATGAACCAAGGGCCACTGTCAGGGGTCTCAGCTGTCTATCTTACCAGCCATTATTCCTTATTGATTGCAATTAGATCTAGGGCAGTATTCCTCCATCTTACTTCTCTTTATTTTGCAGAAACAAAGCTTTAAGCAAAATCAAGACATTTTCAAATCCCTACATTTAGCTGGAAGATCTTTGCAGTAGATTTAATGATTTTTTATGTTACAACAATCATAATTATTGTTTGCCTCCAAACAAGCTTTAGTATACATATTACAAAATCCTTGTTATCTTTTTCTTTAAGTAAGGGAAGCTTGTTAGTAAATATTCTCCATAAGTTGAAGAAGATACAGGGTCTTATTTATTTATCAAGTATTCTACTGAGTGAGGTTCAGTGTGAAGCACTATCTCAATAGATCTGGCAATAAAGCAGTGAAGAAGACAGACACTATCCTGTAAGTCTGTGTATGAATGTTTATGTATTATGTATGTGCAATCTATCTATACATTGATATAAATATATTGCATGTAATATATGCTGTATAGTATATTACCCTACATATGGTACACAGAATAGTGTCCTCACAAAGTGTCTGCACATACATCCCCTAAACCACAGAGTTTGTGTACATGTTACCTTCCATGGCAAAAGGGACTTTGCAGATATAATCTAGCTAAGGATATTGAGGTGGGGGAATTAGCCTGGGTTATCCAGATGGACCCAATGTAATCACAAGAGTCCTTATAAGAAGGAAGTAATAGAGGCAATGTAAGAGAGAAGGTGAAGTGATGATGGAAGAAAAGGGAAAGGTGAAAAGTGAGAATGGCCTTTCAAAGATGGATAGGAAAGGAAACAGACTCTCCCTAGAGCTTCCAGAAGGAGCCATCCTGCTGACACCTTCATTTTAGTACCTCTGATCTCTAGAAATATAGGATAGTAAATTTGTGTTGTTTAAGTCACTAAGATTGTGGTAAACAGAAAATTAATACAATATAAAAGTTACATTATATGTAGACACCATGTGTTACAATATATATTATACATAATAAGTATATTAGTATATATACATGTGATATCCACCATACTGTATACTATATGCTATCTATACTATGGAGACTATATAATACACATGAAATACAAAAACTTAGTTATGTTTACACAAAAACATACACACAAATTCTCATAGCAAATTTATTTGTAATAGTATCAAAATGGAAACAGCACATATGCCCTTCAATGGGCAAATGATTAAACAAACTGTAGTACATCCAAGCTATGAAATACTACTCAGCAATAAATAATAAACCTGCAAAAACCTGGATGAAACTCCAGGGAATTATGCTGAGTTTAAAAAGCCAACTCCGAAAGTTTACATACTGTATGATTCTATATATATATAACAACTTTGAATTGACAAAAATGGTAGCAATGGAGAACATGTTAGTGATTGCCAGGAGTCAGGAACGTGGTAGGAGAGGGTAGTGGATGTGCCTATGTGAAGGCAATAGGGAGGATCATGTGGTGACGGAAGGATTCTCAGTCTTGAGTGTATCAAATCTGATGTCCTGGCTATGATATTGCACTGTAGTTTTGCAAGATGTTACCTTCGGGTAAAATGGTTCAAAAGTATACGAGATCTTTCTATATTATTCTTGTAACTGCATATGCATTTACAATTATGTGCTAAAAAGTTTAATTTAAACAAAAACAATATGTACATAGCAGTTCTTCAGTAAAGTTTAGGTGCCTTCCTGCAAAAAAAAAAAAAAATGGAAACAACTGGATATTTCCATTTATGATGTTGGAGAATATTTGGAGATGTTATTATTTGGAAAACATGTTTTGTTAGAGAAAAATCTCTGGGGTGAAATTTAGAAACTGAAGGTTGTGACTGTTGCTGTGTCACTAATGAACAGTGATCCAAGGAATGAGTTATTTAACTCATTGTACTTCACTTTCATCATGTCAAATATGTGTGGATTTATTTAGATGATCTTAAAGTTTGCTTCAGTTGAAGATTTGGCACATCAGTCTGGCAGCTGGTGGAAGGGTTAACCTATAACCCTCAGGCTTGTGGTAAAATGGGGCTACTGGTTTCTGTGAGTATGCACGTGTCCCATGAGTGTCACTTGCCTAGGAGAACTCTCCTGACAAGCTCTGTGAGTGGGGGGATGCTTTCTTTCTCTTTCCAATCTTCCTGAGTATGATTTGTATTTATTGCTCTGGCCAGTTTTAGGCACCCTCCCTGGTCAAGCCATAAACTTAGGAATTCTGTTAATTTCAGTGATTCCACATGCAATTTAAATGGTGCATTCATTCAAAACTGGCCTTGCATAAAAGATGAATAGTAAGAAAAAAAATGCTAGTAAATTAAATTAAAATTAAAAATTTAACTTTTCTTTACTTGGAACATTAAATAGTAATAAAAACACACGAAACACTGAAGACCCTGAAGAAAGGAAAATGGTACACTAATGGCATTTTCCCACTCCTAGTTTTTAAATAAAGGGTTCTACATTTTCTTTTTGTACTGGGTCCTGCAAATTATGTATCCAGCCTTGGAGGAGTCCAAGATTTTGCTGTAGATATTGCCCATTCTCTGTATCCTAATAAAAATGTCCTACCTGTGAAATTCTTGAATGCTAAAATGTATCCTAAGGGAGTTAAAGAATATACTTTCTGAGCAAGTGACCCTGTTTAATAGTTAATTAAAAATAGAGGAACTAAATATTGCTTAGGGCAGAATAAAATACTGCTTAAGAGAGCTGACATATTGTCTCATTCTGGCACACCTATGATGCTTGTATGAGGAGCCCAGAAGATGTCCCACAGTATCATTAAAGTCATGTTGGCATGAAGGTGTCAAAGCATGTGGGACCTCCTATTAAAAACTATAATCTCTTTGATTTTAAAATAAAACAAGAAGACTGAGAAAATATCCAACATGAAATGTATTGCATAGGGGACTTCCCTGGTGGTGCAGTGGTTAAGGATCCACCTGCCAATGCAAGGGACATGGGTTCGAGCCCTGGTCCAGGAAGATCCCACATACCACGGAGCAACTAACCCCGTGAGCCACAACTACTTAGCCTGCACTCTAGAACTGACAAGCCACAACTACTGAGCCTGTGCACCACAACTACTGAAGCCCACGCATTTAGAGCCTGTGCTCTGCAACAAGAGAAGCCACCACAATGAGAAGCCCACGAACCACAACCCCCACTTGCTGCAACCAGAGGAAGACCGCACGCAGCAACAAAGACCCAACACAGCCAAAAAGAAAGTGCTTCTCTAAAATATATATATATATATATATATATATATATATATATATATATATATATATACATTACATAAAAGGGTATATAGTCTTGATGAACTTGAGCCCACAGATGATATGGAATGATGGATGACTGATTTCCAAATTTATGTGGTGTGGCTTATCAGTCAGACACCTTGGACTTGTGTTGTTAATTTTCTGTGACTCCTAATTTGCTCAGGAAATAGAATTATTTCCTGAAAAAGAGTCTTGAGTTTTTCCTTATAGGTTGTTCTTAGAGGAGCAAGGTAGGTTAGTGCTTTCTTAATTCATTATTTCTCAAGGTCTTATTTATAGGCCACTTTCAGAGAATCATCAAAAAAACCTTGATAAAAAACATGTGCTGAACATATACTGAACAGCTACTGTGTGCTAAGCTCTGTCATGGACCCTAGTGATAACGTGGAAAAGGTAAACTTCTTGCTCACATGGAGCTTATATCCTGAAAGAGGAGTCAGACATCAGTTAAGTAATTACATAAACACACATAAAATTACTACTGAGAGGAAGCTATACAGTGTGAGAGGGAACTTATAATTAAGGTATCTGATTGAGCCTAGAAAGTCAGAGAATACCTCCCTGTAGAAGGGAGAGTTTTAACTAACATCTAAAATAGAACTAGGAATTTACTCAGTGAAGCAAGAAGGAAAAGGTGTTTCAGGTGCAAAGAATAGTATATGACAAGGACTTTTGTCAGGAGGAAGCATTGCAGACAAAAAGGAAGGGCTGGAGCCGAAAGACAAAAGGGGAACCTGGTGCAAGTTGAGGTGGAAGGGATGGGCAGGGACTCAATTGTGCAAGTTCTTGTGGGTAATGGCATGGACTCTGTTTCACAATCAACAATTTTTTAGGATGGGGTCTGGGACTCTGCATTTATAACAAGTATTTCAGTGGTCCTTATCTATATTAATTAAAATTTAAGAGTTCTGGTCTGTGAAAAATTCTTGGTGACTGTCATTAGAAACTCAGACATGGTGGCTAACCCATTAATGTTAGGGGCAACTGTGAAGGAATACCTCTGGGTTATGGTGGCCATTCTCCAGGCCATAGGAAATTTCCTAGTATGATGTATCTCTTAGAATTTAGCTGGATTCCAAAGCCTGAGTCCACAGCAAGGCTCTTTCCTTTTCTGCTCTCGTTGGAGGTCACATGTGCCCCATATCTCCCATAATGATGGCAGCATTTGGGTGATGGTGAATACAAACTATTGGAATTATCGATGTGCTTTTCATTGTTAAACACTTTATGCACTTAGATCCTGTTGCAGGTAGCTTAAGATTATTTTTTAAATTGCTTTCGTATACATCCACTATTTTTACTGTTTTATTGAAATGATAAAAATTCTCATGTACAAGTTTTTGGAGTGCAAAAAAATGCTCATGATAAAACACCTAAATAATATCTGAGCAAAAATAATTCTTGGTATCCCCGTTTTTTATCCCCTGCTCAGCAGGTGCTTTTCAGTTATCATCCCTGTAGCAGAAAAATGTGTCCCTTATTATTGCCTATCTTGCTGGGTAAATTGGTGAATTTTTATCAGCCTCTGAGTGGTGTGTCATAACCCAGATGAACAACAGAGCAAAATTCAAAATTATGATGTCTCAGTGTCAGTCTAGCATTTATTTTCCATAAGCCAGATGTAGAGGGAAAGCGGCTACCCAGAGACCTTCAAGTGACGCTGGAAAACCCATACATGGGAATAAGGGTCAAGAGGGCCAGAGAGAAAAGTCAATTTGATCTTTCCTTATTGTTAGTTTAATGTGTTCATTTTAAAAAAAAGTTCAGATTAATACAAAGTCAACAGTGAGAGTGAAATGGAACGCTTAAGATCACTGTAGGTAAGAGGACAGTGAGTGGCTCTGGCTTTCAACTTCACATCAAAGGGGAAGATCAAGAAAATCAATGTGCCCTTCTGTGCCTTTTTAAGGAGAGCACCTGACATGATAAATCCCCATTAATTTCTTCAGAGAAAAGCTGACTGCTGAGAAAGAAAAGTTCCATTACTAACTCTTGCATTCCCTGTGAAAAGAAGAGAAGAGGGAGACAGATATGCTTGAGAGGTCTGCTCCAGAGGGCAAACAAATAAGAGGTAATGAAGGAATGGCAACCTGAAAAGGAAATTCGAATTGAGAAAGGTGCTGGGTAGAGAGAATGCTTAGCAAAGCTTTAGTAGAAGTAAAGGAGTGGGAGGTTGATCACCAGATGAAGGGTGATGGTGTGACAGTCAATCCCGAGGAACAAGTGAAGGGGTCCAGAATATGCGTGGCAAAAAATTTATTTTGAGCAGAAGGCATTTGAGTTCCTGAAGTCTCTCATCTGCCTAAAAGCAGAGCCTCCCAAAAGAACACAAAAACCTCCATTGCCACAGATGCCTTCCCCAGGAGCAACCAGAGAAGATGGTTGACTCTTATCACTGGAGATAAGAAGCCTCCACACCCCACTAAACAGCCATTGTCACAAACTTATCATTTCCTATATATTCTGCTAAAGGACCGTATCTTTCCAAAACATCATTTGTTTGCCCTTTAGTGCCCTTCTTGTCCCCCTCAAATTCTACCCACATCTTTGAGTCACATTTTTTTCTGTGAACTCTAATGTGTAAATGATTAAATTTGTCTTTTCTCTTGAAAATCTGGTTTTTGTCATTTTTTTAATATAAATGTATTTATTTATGTATTTATTTATTTTGGGCTGTGTTGGGTCTTTGTTGCTGTGCGGGCTTTCTCTAGTTGCAGCAAGCGGGGACTACTCTTTGTTGCAGTGTGCATGCTTCTCATTGCGGCAGCTTCTCTTGTGGGCAATGGGCTCTAGGCGCATGGGCTTCAGTAGTTGTGGCACGCAGGCTCAGTAGCTGTGGCACACTGTCTTAGTTGCTCCGCAGCATGTGGTATCTTCCCAGACCAGGGCTCGAACCCATGTGCCCTGCATTGGCACATGGATTCTTAACCACTGCGCCACCAAGGAAGTCCGGTTTTCGTCAGTTTAATTCTCAGTTCCCAAGTGTGAATCCAACAGGATATAGGAAAAGCTTTTTCTTCCCAACAGAAGCAAATGGAAAACTCCAGATTGGGAAGAAGAAATCACAGAAATAGCACAAGAAACTTAGGCGTCTTTCTACCAAGAAAAGGAATTTAAGTTAAAAAGTCAGCAGGTCAAAATGCTTAATTCATATGTACATATAAGTATTAACAGATAATGGGAAACAGGTTATTTTTTAAATGTCTCCCTGCCCTACACAAGGAGCAAAGCTGGAAATAAAGCATTCACCCCTTGAGACAATTGCTGTGACAAACTCACAACCAGGACAGCTGGACACTGCAATGGAATTGAAATGAATCTCTGCAAAATGAAATGTTTACAGATGCATGCATAAATGAATGAATAATTAATATTTGTATAATGTGCATTATATGCCACATATAAGATATTTGCACCTATTGCATGTTGTAATCTTTACAATAATCCTAGGAGTTAGGTAATATTTTTTACCCTTTATAGGGATGAAGAAACTGGGGTTTAGTAATATGCCCCAAATCCCATGGCTACTACAAAAAAGCAGAACTGGAAATCAGGCCCGAAAGGTATGTTTCAAGACCTGCTAACTGTTATGCTCTACTGTTTCTCTAATGAATGAATGAAGAAACTAAAGACTGACATTTATAACTACTGTGGTATATTGAAGTTATTTGTTATCTATCATCTGGACAAATAAAAACTCCTTGATAAAAATACAATATCCTACTCACCTCTGTTGTCCCAGTGTAGCACAATCTCTGGAACAGAGTTTGAGCTCCGATAAAAGAAAAAAATTATTTAACTTTAGTCATTGTCCAGAGAGGTTGGACCTAAATGGGCAGGAAATTCATGTGAACAGTGTATTTTTAGGCATCATAGATGAAAATAAATGGACTCTTAACTGCAGACGAAACTTTGGAATATCCCTCAGATACCTGCTTGAAAAAAAATCACTAAACAAGATGGAAAAAAGAAGAAATGTATGAGAGGAATAACACATATCTTTACCAAAGAAATGTTACTGACATATACTATGTAAGATCTTAATTATTCCAGATGTTTTCTGAGTAACCAAATGACTTATCATTAAGATTAAACAGGAATAGCAGGTAAGCCTATAAACAAAGAGATCATTTCATTCTACAGAATTAAAGGAGAAACTGAATTTCTTATTTCTTGTAGTTTATTATACATCCTTTCAAAAACCCCATAGGAAGAACCAGAAATCATGCTCTCTCTGTTTTTCTCTTTTGTATAACACTCATGAGGTTTGTTTATTTATTTATTCATTTATTTAAATTGAAGTATAGTTGATTTACAATGTTGTGTTAGTTTCAGGTGTACAGCAAAGTAACTCAGTTATATATATATATATATATATATATATATATATATATATATATATATATATATATATATATTCTTTTCCATTATGGTTTATTACAGGATATTGAATATAGTTCCTTGTGCTATACAGTACGACCTTGTTGTTTATCTATTTTATATATAGCAGTTTGTATCTGCTAATCCCAAACTCCTAATTTATCCTTCCCCCACCCCCTTTCCCCCTTGGTAACTATAAGTTTGTTTTCTATGTCGGTGAGTCTGTTTCTGTTTCATAAATAAGTTCATTTGTGTCATACTTTAATTCCACATATAAGTGATATAATATGATATCTGTCTTTCTCTTTTTGACTTACTTCACTTAGTATAATAATTTCTATGTCCATCCATGTGTTTATTTTTGTATCATTGTAAAACATGAATAACTTAAAACTTGCAACCATTTTTAAGTGCTGTGTTCAGTGACATTAAATGCATTCACATGGTTGTGCAACCAACACATGAGATTTAAGTTTAATTGTATCACATTTTCAGAAATTTTAAAAGAATGTTTAAGTACATATAGAAAAGTGAACATGTAAGTATCCAGCTTGAGTATTGTTCATCAACTGAGCACAACCATGCAACCGGGACCCATATCAAGTAATACATTACAAGCACTCCAAATACTGTACTCACAGGTATGCTTAATAAATATTTGTTGAACAAATAAGTAAATGAATGAGTAAAATAAGGATGTCTCTGCTCTGGAGGAGATTTAACTTTAATATCTATAAATATTCAAAGCAAAAAGAAATCAAACCCCCTCTGTAAGGTGAATGTCCTTACTCATAGGAAATCCAGAGTAAAGTCTTACTTTACTTATTACTTTGGGGTGATAAGGCAGAACACCATATACTCAAATAGTCCAGGATAAAGCAAAACATTTTCTTTGTACTACTATATGTTTGAGATTGTTAGAAAAAGGAGGAGGAGGAGGAAGGGTGGGGGGAGGAAGAAGAAGAAGGAGAAGGAAAAGAGAATGTCTTTAAAAGCATTTGATATTTTCAAGGATGGTGGGCAGAATTTAAATTCCTGAGTGTTTTAAGTTACCCTTCCTTCTACCTGTATTATATCTGTTTCCTACCCTTCTCCACCTTGACTCCTACCTTTCCTGAAGTATAATAGGGATTCCTGGTAGCTTTGCACCAAATTTTAATCGTTTTAATGTGTGTGTGTATACTCAGCAAGCATACAAATTGCCAGATGATTATGTATTAAGTAATATTTTTTAAAGATTTATGTTCAACAGCACAAACTGACAACATTCTAGGCTTGCTTGCCCAAGCAGTGATTACTCAGGATGCATTGGGATCTTGTTTAAAGCCTCTGAATAAATGGGACACAGTGTACCCCCTTTTTTTTTTTTTTTTTTTTTTTTGCTGTACGCGGGCCTCTCACCGCTGCGGCCCCTCCCGCTGCGGAGCACAGGCTCTGGACGGGCAGGCCCAGCGGCCATGGCCCACAGGCCCAGCCACTCCACAGCATGTGGGATCTTCCAGGACCGGGGCACGAACCCGTGTCCCCCGCATCGGCAGGCGGACTCCCAACCACTGCGCCACCAGGGAAGCTCCCACAGTGTACCCCTTTAACTTGTATTCATGGATTGTCTGAACATTGAGACAGGTGTTAAAAGAAGTCCATCAATAATGGATGACATCTGGAATGAGGACAAAAGAGATAATCATCAGGGTTATGAATAAAAAATAAATAAAAAATATCAGGGTAACAACTGCTCTTCATCCTTTAAAGTACATATGAGGAAAAACTCATACTGGAAAATTTATCCAACTAGAAACATACAGCAGCTTAATCCACAATAAATGGATTCAAGCCTTGAAGAGAGAGGCATCAAATTTTGGATTCCAGATTTGCCACCTACAAACTCTTGTTACTTTGGCAGTTTGTTCCAACTTTCAGTTTCTCAATTCTCTCATCTATAAAGTGGGTGTATTTTGAGAGTTGTCATGAGGCTAAATGGCTTTGTGATATTATCATATACTAAGAAATGTATATTTGTCTTTGTCCCTGGTTCCTGGTGCAGAGTTCCTAGAACCCTTGTAATTTCCTGTGTGATAGGAGTGCTAGAAGCATTTTTATAATAATATGTGGTGTTAGTCTCTAGGTTCTGACAAAAGAGCTTCTAAGACTCTTGGAATCTCCAGAATGATAATAGTATCATATGTATGATAATGAGATGATTGGTGGCTGGGGTCCTCTAGATAGTTTCAGGACCGATGCTGGTCCCCAGGAAAACCGAGGCAAGATGAGAGAGTTGGAACTTTCAGCCCCACCCCCATCCAACCTTTGAGAAGAGGAGAGGGGCTGGAGGTTAAGTTCATCACCAATGGCCAATGACTTAATGAATCATGCCTATGTAATGAACCCTCCATGAAAAACCTTAAATGATAGGATTTGGATAACTTCTGAGAGAAGGTTCTGAGAGAGTAACACATCTAGGGAAGGCATGGAAGTTCTGTGCTTCTTCTCCTGTGCCTTGACCTATGTATGCATCTCTTGCATTTGTCTATTCCTGAATTGTATCTTCAATAATAAACCAGTGATAGGAAGTAACCTGTTTCCCTGAGTTCTGTGACTGTTTCTAGCAAACTGTCAAACCAAAGCAGGGGAGAATGGCAACCCCTAATTTATAGCCCATCAGTCAGAATTATGGGAAGCCCAGGACTTGTGATCTGGCATCTGAAGTGAGGACAGTCTTGTGGGACTGGGTCTTCAACTTGTGGGAATCTGATGCTAAATCCAGATGAATTAAGTTAAGCTGGAACATCTAGATGGTGTCTGGAGAGTTTAAAAATTGTCAGTGTGAGGAAAAAACTCACACATTTGTTGTCAAAAGTGTTCTGTGGATAAAACATATCTCAGTAAGTATGTAATGATTTACTTTGGATTTTTAGTAATATGTGCTCAATATATTCTAATTATCTCCATTGCTCCCCAACTTAGTATTTGTGCTTTCCAGTTATTAGAGTATGTGTTTTATCTCCATAATTCCCCCCTGTGAGTTGTTACCTGATTCTTTCTAATCAAGAAACTAGACTCAGGATGTAGTTTCATGATTTTTGTATAAGGAAAATAATAACAATAGCTAATATTTATTAAGGACATAAATGTCAGGTAATACAAAAAGCCCTTTAGGTACCATAATGCTATATGTTATATGCTCTTATTTTTCTCACTTAACTTGCAAACTTATACTTAGAAAAAAATGTACATTATTTTTTCAAGATTATATCATCAACATATAGTAGAGCCAAGACAAATGCAAGAGAGAGATTATATGTCAATTAAACATGCTATATTCTTTCAAAATCCATTCATTGAATGCCTACTATAAGTTAGGGACTATAATAGGCACTTAACATTTGTAGGTAAATTAAATACAATTCCTACCATCTTGGACTTTATAGTCTGATGAGGAGTGGATACACAGACATTAAACAATACACACATGCACATACAATTACACATCAAGCTAATGCCAACAAACAAACAGTGCACTGTAAAGAAGTCATTCTCTCTGATCATTTTCTCTCTCTATGCTAGTTTAGGCTGCCTTTTTCAAATGGCTATGTCAGTGGTGTGCTGGTAAGCCAGTTCTGGGAAGGGAGGAAGCCTTTGTAGTTTTTGCCAATTTTCTTGGTGTAAACATTCCCACCATGGCTGATTTCAAGCTCCCAATATGATTCTACTGAATGCATAATTGATAAAAGAGGTGGATAATCTACTCTTACTAGCAGTATGAAACCAGCTCCAGCTAACTCAGGCTGTGTCCCAGCTGATCAATGATCTTGGATAAGGGCTCCATCTATTTGAGTCACAATTCCCTTAGCTGTTAATAAAAAGTTACAATGATTTGAACCATAAAATAATGTAATTCATATCCCCTTCACAAGGTGGTAGGAAAACACTTTGTACAAGACCTGTACAGTAATGGAGTTATCATTGCCATTAATAATAATAGCAAAAACAGCACAATCAATTATTAAGCAGGTGACATCTTATAAATTACAGTTAATTGTCACTGTAGCAACATAAAAACATATACCATAAAAACTTCAATTAACCCAGAGGTCACCAAAGGAATAATTATCCATTATATTTGTTTGGAACTTTTTACATTAAAAAAATCACATCATACCTCAACCTCAACATTTGTCAGAAAAGGTGTGGGTTATTACATCCATTTCAAAAATGAAGAGTTGAAGATATAAAGAACTGAGGTGATACACACAGACTCTAAGGGGTATAAAATTAAATAATTAGATCTATTTCTGCCACAGTGAAATATCCAGCCCTGTGACTACCCTATAGTAGGAACATAATAAATATTTATTGAATAGAGGGATTAAAGAACATGTGTGTGAATGAATGAGTAAATTTATTTACTTACCTGATTATCTATCTTTTTTATTGTAAGATCCAGAGAAAATCAATACTTGTAGGATTTACATAAAAATTTTAGCTGAAATCTGGTCCAGTGAACTTCAGAGTGGATAGTGTTCAGTTGGTTCAAAATAGAATGTATCAAGCTGTAAAAATGGAAACACAACTGTGTTGTATTGTGTAAAGATTGTTCAAGGAGGGCCTGTTCATAGGACTGAGGTGAAGCCAAGACTAAATAGTGTTCATAACTGTTTCTATTAAATTACAGGGACATGGTATGGGTTTAATTGGGAGGCGAGCTGGCTGGGCCAGGACAAAGTATAATAAGGATAATCTGAGGCTGCTTGAGATGGAGGATGGGAGGGAGAGTGGAGGATTGGTAGGGAGTGTGTGGGAATGAGGACCTTGGAGATCTACAGTGTAATCCAGGAATGGAGCCAAAGTCAAAAACAGAGGTGCTAAAGCTCAGGTCTGTGGTGAAATGGGCAATTAACTCAGAGCCAAAGACTAAGAGCAGGTTGAAATAGAGGAATGAAAGTGGTCATGAAAGGTGAGAGGACACAGTGTCTTGCTGACTTCATGGCTTTGGGTAAATTGGAAATATCTGCTGCCTTGTGGGATCAGACAGTTCTGTCAATGTTCAGACCATTAAAAATTAGAAATTTTGCCTTGCCTATGTAGCATCTGCTAAACAAAAAGCTTAAAACCATTAATATAAGTGCAGAGATCCATTTTTTAGCATCTAAGATCTATTTTTAAGAAATGTGCTTTACTGAGATAGGGCAGTCAAGTCAGGATGTACCTTTAATTTCTATAGACACAATGTTTTGTTTTGATATGCATTATAGTAAGAGGAGCCAGCATATGAATACAGAGATGTGGTCTTTGGCTCAAGAGATAATAACCATCCTTGCTTCCTGCCCAATCTGAGCATTTCAGGTCTGTGTTTCAAAGTGAGATAGGCTTTGCTTCTGGGCCAAGACACTCCAAACCCTGTCACATTGGCTCTCTTCTCATTGTCACACTGTCATATACAAAAGAGGATCATGCTTAAATTTTTCAATGCCAACTGGCTGATTCCACTCCTGACACAACATTCAATGCCATGGCTTCCTATTCTATGGTGACAGAGAAGTAAAGAGTCAGCCAAGATGATTGCAAATAACCCATAGAAAGAGCCATTTTGTCTATATTCTTGTTTTAAAATCAAATTACTTATAACTTTTTTCACTGTCATCCTAGGAAAGTTTTCCTATTGTATTAGTTAAGTTCATATATTAAAAATTATCACTTGAATGTCATCTCTGTGTTGGTAACTATGCTAAGCACTGTGTATAAAGTATGCATTGATATATGAATATATTAAAATTAAAATCACTAATAGATTATATGAAGAAAACTATCAACATGGTGATAGGGAATAATGGGGTGATGAAGGTGAGGGAACCAAGGACCCTGGCAAGCAAATTCAGAGTGACAAATATGAAAAAAAAAACTGTGTGTGTGTACATATTTCCTTTTATGTATTCAGTACCCTTCTCCCCATATTCCACCACCCCTTTATCCTAGTTCTTTTAGATTTTTATCCCGTGTTAGACAACTTGACAAGATGAGGTCAATGCAAAGAAATTGCAAGTTTGTCTTATTTCTAACATCCCTAGAGACCATAGTAGCTGTTTCCATTACAGATGTTTTTACTTCTTATAAATATCACAAAATGTGAGATTGCTTAAACAGCCATTATAGCAATATATAATTTTGTCTTAATGATAAGTATTAGCTCTGTCAACATGAGCAGAAAGCATACTACAAGGTACTCTGAAGGACCTAGTTATGGTCCTTACCCTCAAAATTCTGATCATTTACTGGAAAGCTTTATAAACAGGAAAAAAATGAAGAATTATTTTAAAAAATGTATTTCTGACTTCAGGTTTCTGATTCCCATCGAGAAGTTTGGAAATTGCTGTTCTGTCTAAACGACAAGTACAAAGCTGAACAGACTGAAAAAATCAACTCTTCTTGGATGCATAAGAGGTGAAGATACAGGTCAAACCATTGCCCCCAAAATTGGAGAGACAGGTGAACACAGGGAATCACAGCATACTAGAGCAGACTCACAAGTGAAAACACTGTGGGAACCAGTACCAGGGTGGAAAAACCTGAAATGAAATTAATTGCTGGAAGCTCAGTGTGGACAAGTCTGAGAGTTAAAAACCCCAGAGGACTTAATCATAGGGGTACACCACACTTTTGTGAGTTTTACCTGCAGGAGCTTGACCAGGTTTTCACAATAAATGTCAGAGAAAAATTCCCTCATGCTTCTAGTAAGGAGAAAGGGAAATGAACCATTTTGAAACATGCCATAGCACTCTACTCTTCTTAACAAGGCCTGCATCCAGGAGTTAACTGGAGCCTAAACTGCTGGAGTATTACCAGAGACTGACTGGGAGAAGGGGAATATTCAACTCCAGCTCCCTCTAACCATCTTGTTCCACCTAAGGAAAAAAAAAAAACAAATCTGAGAAACACTTGGAAAGTTCAGAGTCCAGAGGCATAAGCTCACTAAAAGACTGAGAGTTAATCATAGGACAACAAAACACTTCCCCTCCCCCAACACCTTGCCACCATGTTACTAAAGGCCTATTTACAGCAGTTCCTTTAACCTGGTACATCATGCCTGGTTATGAAGAAAAACATGCTAGGCACACTAAAAGACACACGCACACACAAAAAAAGGAATAGAGCAAGCACCAGAACCACATGGCAGTGATGTTGGAATTATCCGACTGTGAACTTAAAACAATTAACATGTTAAGGACTTTAATGGATAAGTAGAAGCACTCAAGGATAGATAGACAGTGTCAGCAGAGAGATAGAAATTCTAAGAAATAACCAGAAAGAGATGTTAGACATGAAAATCACTGTAACCAAAATTAAGAATGCCTTTGTTGGGCTTATGAATAGACTGAACATGGCTGAGGAAAGAATCTCCAAGCTAGAGGGTATGTTAATAGAATCCTTGAAACTAAAAAGAAAAGAGAACAAAGTCTGGAAAAAAAAAAAGGAACATCAAAGGACTGTGGTTCAGCTACAATGGCACAACATATATGTAATGGGAATACCAGATAAAGAAGAAAGAAAGGAACACTAAGTATTTGAAACAAAAACAACTGAGAATTTTCCCAAATTAATGTCAGACACAAAACCACAGATCTAGGAAGCTCAGAGAACACGAAGCATGATGCATGCCAAAAGCTACACCAAGGCATATTATTTTCAAACTACAGAAAATTAAATGTAAGGGAAAAATCTTGAAAGAATCCAGAGGGGAAAAAACACCTTACCTGTGAAGAACAGAAATAAGAATTACATCCAACTTCTCAGAAGCCATGCAAGCAGGAAGAGAGTGTAGTGACATATTTAAAGTGTTGAGAGAAAAAAAAAATTAACCTAAAATCCTGTACCATGAAATTGATCCTTCAAAAGTGAAGGAAAAATAGACATTCTCAGAAAAACAAAATTTGAGGAATTTGTTGCCAGTAGACCTGCCTCACAAAAATGTTAACAGAAGTTCTTTAGAGGGAGGAAAATATCATAGCTCAGAAAGTCTGATCTATGTAAAGAAGAGCATCAAAGAAAGAAAAAGCAAAGGTAAAATGAAAATATCTTATTTTTCTTATCCATGGTTGATCTAATAGATAGCACTTTGTCTAAAATAATAATATTAACAATGTATTCAATTTCATATATGCTTATATATAAATGAAATGAATGATAGCAATGGTACAAGGAATGGGAGTTAGGATTATTTTGTTATTTTAAGGTGTTCACACTACCTATGAAGCAGTATAGTGTTATTTGAAAGTGCACTTGGGTCAACTGTAAATGTGCAAACTCTATGGCAACCATTTAAAAAAAGTAAAAAAGAAAAAAAGTTTTAACTGATATGAAAAGATAGAAAATGGAATCATGTAAAATGCTCACTTAAAATCACAAAAAGCAACCATCAAGCTTATGGAGGGCAAGTATACCCTTGACCATCCTGCAAAGGCTACAGGAAGTCCACTTGCTGGTGTGCATGAATTCCAACTTCACACACGACCAGTCTCACCACCAGCATCTTGTGGAGACT